>NW_027526203.1:196975838-197013977 GCF_048455015.1 Haemaphysalis longicornis | reverse complement strand
GCCGCCAACACCTTGAACGCACATCAACATTAGGCGGAATAGCGTGATTAGCACAGTAAATTTATGGCTCTCAGAAGACCAACACAACGCAATTAACACGGAAGTTTGAAAATACCAATAAGTCTAAAGACAGACGCTCCGGCAAACATGTTGTGTAGAGTGTGCGCGTGAGACAATAGCGTGCGACTAACCCGAGAAGATTCAGTACCGCTGACAGGTACAGCAACCGTCAATATACACCTAAGCAACACCTCACCATAAGGGGACATGCAGACTCGAGAAATGCGCGCACCAGCCACTTTCTAAATAGAACTAGCTAACCTACGCAGTCAGAAATGTCAAGCCGACTCCGACCCACAAGCACACAAGCTATAGTGAATAACGGCAGCAAACGTTCCTCGCATCGAACAGGCAGCGGAGCGGCACGTTTATCGGACGCAGTGATGAACAAGTCAAAGAACAACAACCGTTACCAGAACATAAATAAGCAGCACTGACCTTTTTTGCGCCTCCGGCAAAACTTCACTTCGTCGAACAGTAAATACAGCCCGAGGACGTGAAGAAATCCGCAGTTTCACGCCACAACCAAACTGGTAACCGTTCCCGCCAGTCTGACCGACAGTACATCAGGCGCATAACGCGAGCAATCGAGAAAACCGCTGTAGAAGGCCACTAGTTGCGCTGCATGCGGACGAACAAAACTAGCTTCCATAAACGTTGAGACGTAGGGGCGCTGCTGTCGTTAGGAGTGTTCACGCAGTCCCGTTTTCCTCATCGTCGTTGTACCCGTTGCCGTCCCACTATACCATGCATCAACGCAAGCGGCGCTGCCTTGTAATTCTTTCCTCCATGCTGTCAACTGCTGTCAACGCATGCGCACGGCAATGCCGCACTGAAGTGGCGGTCGTTTCGTAATCGTTTCGGCCAACTTTTTCTTCCTCCCTGGCTTGGGCGATGCACGCGTGGCCAGTGACCAGTCCGCGGAAGAGATCACAAACTCGGCACCTTGATCGCTTTTATTTGCTTCGGAAAATGGGAGTAGGCCTCTAAGCGGACGTCTACGCGGCTCTGAGGCTGAAACAAAGAGCTCAGATATTGGCCAATTTAACACGTTAGTTGGGCTAAAGTTGTTTATCGCCGCGGGCCATGAGCGCGTGCTGTTAGTGTGCATAAACTTTGATGACAGCTTTACTTCGTTGTTTGCAGTTAAAACAAAACGACGCTTCGTTATTGACTGCGTTCTTTTGACAACAAGTCTTTCCAATACCAATAATATATACTGCGACGCTCTTTGATACCCACGGTGTAGAAAACTATTTCCGTATAGTGAATCCACTGTGACATAGCTAATTAGCGAGTGATAATACATCTGCCCGTTTTCCAGCAGTTTTTCTTCATGAACACCAATAGTGCAGGAAAAGAGCAAGGGGACCAGCAGAAGAAGGCAGGTCATTCGGTGAACTTGAATTACTACGGCAAGTAACAACATTAGGGTAAGACTGCGAATTTCGTGATACTGCAATGCATAATTTGAAATAAGAATGTCATTTCAGTATAAATATATAGAATGTAAGGCAGATGCCGCGGGTAGATTTAGTTCTTCGGGTTTTGTGTCATTCTCCTCTTGCAAGGAGGCTTTCGTTTTTGCTTGTGAAAATTACTAGCCGGGACGAGACAAAATACAACTACTAACTTCTAAGCATATAACTGCATGCGTAGCATGATGTGTGTGGTGTAAAATGTGACGCAGTCGGTTACCATTATGTATGTACCCCATCCCAACATAACCGATCACAACGTGGACTAAGTACCATTGAGCGCGTACTACACCACAGCGAGATGATGACTGAGTGTTGAACAAAAATTGCCGTTTCTGTGAAGCTTTTTCAACCAAATGCATAAAATGTAATGGCCTCAACAAGTATTTCGTAATGAAGATGTTCACAAAAGCACCACGAATTCTTCAGCGCTATAGCAGCTATGGCTTTGCCCGAACGGCATATGGAGAAAGGGAAGACGTTTAGTCCTTCTCAAATTGAAGTCACTGGTGATTTTGTACTTGACGCCTCAAATGAGAAAAATACGATGTTCGCGAAAGCGATTTGGGTGCCGCAGAACACCTGGAAATGGGTTCCTGCAATTTCTTCTTGTGCCTAAGATATCCTCCTCTCGACATTTTTAATGCTTTGTACGGCGTTGACAAAAAAGTGGGCTTTCGTTTTCTGTCAAAGGACACCACTAAAACTACAGCTTAGCCGTATTATGAAAGTTAACTGCTGCAAGGCAGTTTCATAGATGTCGGCGAAGTTCATTATATTTTATGTGCGGTGTGCGCGTGTATATTAAACGCGCACGTGCATCTTGGGTCAAGAAGCACCTAATATATATGCGGTTCATTGTTCCAGTTGATGCATGAAAGAGTGCATACTTCACTGCCGTGCACGAGTTATGTGGAACAAGACACGAGCAAAAAATATACAAACGCTCTCTCCCCAACCGTTTACTGGGACATAAGTGGAACAGTAACCGGAACCGCCGACATCGCATGACCCCATTTCTTCGGTTCCAGATAAAAACCACGAACATAAAGAAAACAAGCTGACGGTTCCAGATAAGATCCACCTATATGCCTCGTTCCAGTTATTCTTTCGTTCGGATCCACATAAAATATATGGATCACCCTTTTTAACTGGAACTTATATGGAACCAGATTAAGAGTGTAGCTGCACTTCGATGAGTGGCGTCTTACTGCTTCACATGTATTTATTCTGAAAACACTGCAGCATACTAGTGCTTGCTCAGCATTACTGGCTGTAGTAGGACTTGATTTTCGCTTGTGCGTTGCGCATTATGCTACAATATTACGGCCACCTCGTTATAATTAACAGACCAGTCGGACAAGGCAGTTACGTTGTAGTTACGTTACTTTAGGTAACAATCACAAACGTTTGTGATAATGAATAGTTGGCCTGTTTCAGCATTTCTAGATTTAAGCATTTACCGCGCTAGTCGGACAGAGGCCGTATATTTACTCTTCGCTCCTAATTTTTTTAGTATCATCATTATATATATCACCGACTATCACTGGAGCACACTTGAGGTTCAGTGACAACAAGTGCTTGCCAGGTTATAATATGCAACCACACGGAATCTTGGGCAAAAAATTAGGCCCCCGCAGTCAACACAAATTATGGCACGGTGGTGGTTCGGAGTGGTGTTTTTTTTTTTTTTTAATTCCAGACAAACATCACCTTATCGTGACATGTATACTTGCAAAATAAGTAATCTGGTTGTCTTGGTTCTTTTACTTTGTAGGAATGTTGTTTACCTCTTAGCCGGGAGAGAACTTCTATCAGGATTGGCCCCTTGTTTTAGTTTCGCCAAAAATTGTTTTTTTGAACACTGTCCTGAGCCCATAGGGAAAGAAAACCGACGCGTTTAACGAAACAAGTATTTCCTGAACAAATGTGACTTGGTTTCTGGAATGGAACGAAACAACCCCGGCCAAAGTACAGCAGTGTTCCCCGTCCTTCCTAAATCTAGAATCTAATGTGAACATTCACGTCCGTCGCATCAAAAAAAAAAAAAAAAAAACGCATTGGAGCGGTTTACAAAGTATTTAACGTAGTGTAGTATATTCTCTGTCATCAAGCACAGCCACCTCGGCTGTCGCTTCCGTATGTTATCAGGCATCCCGGCGTGGCATTATTCTGCTTAGGAATACGGCATGATAACGTATGCCTCGTTCGGCGTTCGTGCATACTTTTTGAACACGAAAATTGTACAAATGAGTGCTATCAACCCCAACAACGACAAGTATCATTCACAAGGAAACACGGCGAAAAGAGCATGGCCGAGGCGGCCGATCCGGCCGGAAGTCCAGGTATGACGTTTTTCAGCCGGTTTTCGTCCGCGCTCTTCGGTCTTCCGGCATCGCGCGGCGAGATGGGGGCGGGGCATCGGGCCACTTTTGTTTGCTCATTGCGGCCCTTCTATTGCATGTATTGCGAAAATATTTCGTACACGGCATCTATTCAATGTGTTCTTGCTGCTAGTCAACTTTTCTTTTAATTCTAAAACCGCTTCATCTTCCCTTTAAAGCCGATAAACAGAATTGATCGATTAAAGACGATTTTAAAGACGATAGCCCATCTTGGGCTGCTTTAAGCCGAAAATGTCTGTCTGTCTGTCTGTCTGTCTGTCTGTCTGTCTGTCTGTCTGTCTGTCTGTCTGTCTGTCTGTCTGTCTGTATGTCTGTCTGTAATTGTTACTGGACTCAGCCAGACATGTCACTGGGGAGCCTGGTTACTATGTGTTGGGTCATGGACCGATAGGGACTCGGTGGTACGTGATTGGCAAGGGGAAGAGAAGCGGAGTGTACAGGTTGAACCTCGGGAGCGAGTGTGTGGCCTGAAGGGTGAGAAAAATAGCGGGGGAAGGGGAAGGAGAGAGAGAACCTGGCGGGAAAAGAATGTAGCGTGAACGGGACAGCGAAGACTCGAAAGGAAATGATGAAGTGGAGGCAAAGGTGTGCGATTTGAGTGAGAGAATATGATTTGGAATTGGCGGGAAAAGGGAAAAACGAAGGAAAAGTGCTGACGGCAATGGGAAAAGAGAATGGAGGGAAATAGTAGTGTAAAGGGAGCGGAGGGGAGCTGGCAGAGTGTGATAGACAGGGGTGGGGGGGGGGGGTGAGATGCGAAAGATGGGGGTAAAGTGTGTTACGAAAAGGGGTGGGGAGAGGAGGGAACGTAATGGTGGGGCGAAGGCGGATGAGTAGGAATGGGAGAATTTAATGAGGGAGGGGAAGTGGAAGAGAAGGACGGCATGGTGGAAGTCGGGAAATAGGAAAGAGCTAGGGAGGAGGGATAAAGCTGGAACAGACTTAGGGAGGAAAAAGCGGAACCAGAATAAGTGAGCTTGATGAGGATATGAAGACGATGGTAAGAGGAATAGAGCATGAGATGGAAGAGAAGAGGAGGATGAGTGGTGGAAAGTTTGAGTAGAGTGAGGTTCGGAAGGGAAGGGGAATAGAAAAGGAGAAATGTAGGAGTGAGGGAAGGTTGGGGAAGGAGGAGGGGAGCTGGGAGAGGGTGATAGAAAGGGAAAGTTAGTGGGAGAGGGAGAGGATGTTGTAAGGGCAGTGTATACAGGGAATGGATGTGTAGAACGAGAGGCGTCCAACGGGAGGGGAAGAGATGATGACGCGAAAGGTAGAATTTAGGCAGTGGTAGGGTCGAGGAACGAGATGTGGCTGGGAGAGGGAAAGAACAGTGGAAGAGCGGAAGGGGTAGGAGGGGAGGAAGCGTTACGTGGCCGGGGAGGCCGGGAGGCTGTCGTCTTTCAGTTTCGACGTCAGTTTCAGGAAAGCAAGCTGATACGCAGCCAACTTTTTTTCTGGAAACCACCCCAGAAAGAAAAGCGGACCCTTTCATTACACTTGCTTTAGCCCTGACTTACCGCGGAGCTTTTTTTTTCTTCGGCGTATAAGTGAGGCAATGAATGCGCAAGTAGACTAAATGGCAGAAAATACTCCTTAGACGGCTGACTTGGGTTGGCAGAGTAGCGGTGGTTGTGTACTGGTCATGTAAAACACATGCAGGTTGAATCGCGCTGGTACTCGCCGCTGTTGTTAATTTATTGTCGACTTTCTTTGCGATGGCTAGCTCTTTGAGTGTCACGTGGAGTTCCGGCTCCCAAGCGATTGTCGGGCGCAGGAGGCCGCACGAATTGTTTTACCGCTCTCGCGATTTGTTCCAGCCTTTTGCGCAAAGCTATAGCGCCTCTGGGGAGCAAAATACTAGTGTATAAGGAGATAGCTCGCCATTCTTGAGTAATAACAAATGAAGTACACATGCGAGTTTATTCATCGCTGTGTGCACGCCATTTGGCACGTTCCCACAACGAAGTTCTAATCCATCACTACCGCGCATCAAAGCACGGCTGACAGGCTCAATCGCCCCACATCGGATATGCAACGCTACACAAACTTCCTGCTTGCACCTACACTACCCCCGACTGCACTTCAACCCCCATTCATACGCTTCATCTGGGTGCCTTCATTACGGTACAGCTCAGTATACGGTCTAATACGGTTCCTTGTTGGTTCCGGGTCAGAAGCGCGATAAAAGAAAAGAGAAACGGCAAAGTACGTCCCGAGCGACTCGTAATGATGACACCAGCATTCGAGAGATTCTATTTACCCGTGTGATGCGTTGAGTAAGCGAGAAAAGAAGCACTGAGTCATCCTATAGGTTACTTTTTCTCAAGTCTTGGGCCCGACATCGGCCCACAGTCAAAGCCTTTTCGTGCGAAAACAGCGTCTCCGACAGTTCCTACAACTAGCGATTCCTTGCGCGTGGCGTATTAATCATGTATCGTGAGGATATGACGCCTTCTAATGAGTGCCGTATATCCTGTGAGGGCTTCGAGTGTTGTGGACCATGAATCACCGGGGCACCACACAAGTTCACTTCGCAGCTTCGGAGGGTTCTCTTACCGACGATGCGGCCTGCCTCCTCGCTGAACATTTCTGTAGCGGACGTACGCCATTTGCTGATCTGAGAGACCAGGGTACCTCTGTTAGCTGAATGAGGCTCGACTTGCATTCAGTTAGGCGACGATTCCGCGATGTTCACTTCACACGCGGGGCGATGGCGCCTGCGCTGACAAAGGACAGGCTACGTCGTCCATGTCATCTATCACACTGACGACTTTCAGCACTGCGGTATATTATTCCGTGAAAACGTGCTCTGTCTATCAATAATGGTGACAGTCAGTGCGCCGAAGTCAAGCAAAATGTTGTGTTTTCTTTACCCTTGCCTTTCTAAATGCTTCTCAATAAAAAAACAATATCGTTCCTACATTAGCGTACAATTGAACAATTTCAAGGAGTACATAGCCGGCAAAATTAGATTCTAACTAGTTTTTGTCCCGAGTTACCAGCTTCATACAGTGTTTTGGCTGTCGAAGTCGTCTCCCAAAAAGAATTTGTTTCAAAGAGCCATTAGAGGTTTTTAGCATATCGTTAGCATGTTTGCGTTTCCCTTTAGCGTGTTACCAGAAGCTACAGGTTTCGTTTACCGCGTAAAATGGTAGGACCCGTTTTAGCACACTGTTTGTGGTTTGCGTATTCCGGCCGCCGTGGCGCAGGTCGCGACATCTGATGAATTAGTCTCAAAGCAAATCACGCATAATTTTGTTGATCACATCTGCTTGCTTTCGTTTTAAGTAGCTTGAATGTTTTAGTTTTCCGGATGAAACGTTCACAGTAACATTAGTTGTTTTGAGAATACTGTAGCCATCACCTGTCCAGCTTAAATAAAGAAAACATGTCGTTGGCGCCATCTACTGAGTAAAGTTGGTATCAAGGTAAACTAGAATTTACGCTAACGGTAAATATTTCGGCAAGAAATGGGTACATTGTGTTCCAGTAATTACTCAGTAACTTACACTACATTGTCCAGCACAGTTTTGGAGGCCTAAGGGCACTTTGCGTGCTGAGAAACTTATGTGAACTAATTGAGGCGGGCGAGGCTTAGCACGAGATACGGGCAGCCATTTTTCTCGACCATCTGAGAAAAATAGCCGTTTGTCATGCTACTGAGCATCATTTAAGTTGAAGTTATTTGAAGTCCTTTATTCCAGTCAAGTACAATGGCTGAGGAGGCGGGAAAAAAAGCCGCTGTACTCGCGGCTTGACGGAGCTCCCGAGTCCCACCCCCACGACACAATCAGCAGAGACGAGGCAGCGGGAAAAAAATACAAAATACAAAATGCAAGCAACAACAAAAAAGAAAAGAACAAAAAACAAACAACAAAGAAACCGTAATAAACAACATCTACCAAGATTACTTTTATCGGCTGTACCAAGCACAAAGCGCCGAGCGCACTGCTTTTGCTTTAACCAAGACGCGAGTGTACACTTCGTCTGTTAAGGAAGCTCGCTGGCGACGCTATAACCTGTGCCGGTAAATCACCGATCGCGGCCACCTCTCGCGCATGCGCACTCGACTCCCGCAAGCGCCGTAGACGGTAACGTGAACACAGCAACGCTATGCTAGAACTCTCTATTTCTCCCGGGAGGAACTTTGCCGACCAATCTGTTTTCTAAGATACAGCTATGGGGCGTGGCAAACCGTACACTGGCAACCTTGGCTACTGTGTGAAGACTTAAGACCCCAGGATAACCACATCACATGTATTCAAACGTCGGGAAACCTGGTCCCCCACTGTACCGAACGGAAATGGCCCGAAGTCTTACATCCCCGTTGTTCTCTACCGTTCAAGGTAATGGAAAAAAACAGAAGATATCAAAGCTGTGTGTGTTTATGCGTGTGTGTGAAAAGAGGCTACGTGGTCGTGGCTGCTGCGTCACCGGTTTGTGGGCGGGTTTTCACAAAAATAAATTTCCGGGAGGCTCTGTTCCCTACTTGCTGAGTCGTGACATGCGCAACATCATCTTTAAAGCTGCGTCAGCGTCTATTAACGTTTCACTTACTGCATTTTTTCTCACGCACTAACTGTCGTTATCTCATTTGGCCCACATTAACGTTGATATAAAAGGCGATAGCAGGTAAGTGCATGAACCAGTCATTTGGCACAGGGTGTCTTTTTCTCACCTTACACGAGTTCTTTGGGGCGCCCATTTTCTAACACAATGCCAACATTTGATAGGGCTACATATGTGATTTCTCTCAATTGGAGAATGCCCGTGGCTCAGGCAGACGATTGTCCCAAGTGAGCAGCATTTTTCATATAAACAAGGACAGAGCACAGCAAACTTGAACAGTTGCCTCTTAGATTCATTTTACAGGGCTCCAGGGCTCTGGGTCGAGTTTCATTAGTATAAGTTGGAGGTTCTGTGCCCTTTTGACCCTCGCTCGGCTCGTAGTGAGAGCAATCGTGACCGCATGATCTCGTGGCTGGTATAGCTTTTAATTCCACCCAGGGGAAGCTTCCGCCGCAGTGCCCACTCCGAGGGGGTCACTTGCAGTACCGTATACACACACACACACACACACACACACACACACACACACACACACACATATATATATATATATATATATATATATATATATATATATTGCTGCTGCTCTCGAGTTGCATGCCATGTCGTCGAGAGACAGACAGCGGATGATGGCAGAGGTGCTGAGTGAGGATCCCACTCACTGCAGCCGCGGTGGGTGTGCCGATAATGCCGCCACCTCCCTCCCCCTCTCCCTGCCCCCTTCCCGCCGTTTTCCTCTCGGCGGGCGGCTGTCTATCAGCGTCGAGCCAGGCCCGACGCCGGCGGCGCCGATAGCCGCCAGCGACGCGCTCTTAATTTCCTGCTTGGCTGCCCCCGGAATTCCAAGCCTGCCGCCGCCTTCTCACAGCTGCGCGCACATCATCCCCCACGCTGCTGCTGCTGCTGCCGCCGCCGCCACACCGCCGCCGTACTCGTCCGTCCGCTCGGGCTGTTTTTTGCGCACCAGCCCCTGCGCGCCGTGCGAGCGCGTGTACTTACTTCTGCCCGCTGCCCAAGGGAAACAGACTTCGCCTCCCCCGCCGCAGGGCGGGGGACGAGGGAGGCGTCGAGTGGCGCGGATTAAAAAGTCTTAGCGTGAGTAGATTAACGCGGTCACCTATGGAAGGAGGGAACGAAGGCGCGCGCACGCGCGAATATAGTTTTCGGGTGGCCGACGACGTCTCTCTCCCGGCTCACCCCCCACCCGAGATGCGGAGGAGTTGCTTGGGAACTGCGTGTTCCCGTGTCGCGCGCCAGAAGCTCCGTGTCGTCGTCCTCCCGGCGTCGGAGGCGTGAGGACAGGTTGGGTCCGTCGATATGGAGCGAGGCTATTGAGTGCCTAATACCCGGAAGGCTGGGCGGCCTGGAAATTTTTGTTTTTGACCGGGCGTTAGAACCCTGGTGTAGTGCAGCGCCTAGGCCGCGTTATTTTTGTTCTCTCTCTTGGGGATGGGGCGATTCAGGGGGTTAGCTGAGTGCCGCGGCTTCTCAGCCGCTTTTTCGGTTGGCTTCGCCGCGATAATATATGCGCTGTAGTGCAACCTGAGCAGTGAGATTTTGTCACAGTTAAAAAATAATAAATAAGAAGAGGAGTTGCAATAGTCAGCCTATATCGAACTTGATATGCATGACAGGACGTTCTTAGCGTTATCACTAATTATGAATTACATTTTGTACAAGTACTACGAGGAAAGCATGGAGGAGTTGAAGGGTAAGTTACAGCAGCTGCCTCTAATACAAACGGAGGCGGTGAACTCCATCAACATTCCGCTTCCCATGTCGGTGGGGAACAGTTGATGATGTTGATTACGATGCTTTGTGTCGTATGCATAAGTAAACACTTTCGCTTGCCACGTATACATCAAATTCCACATTGATTGATTGATTGATTGATTGATTGATGAATTGATTGATTGATTGATTGATTGATTGATTGATTGATTGATTGATTGATTGATTGATTGATTGATTGATTGATTGATTGATTGATTGATTGATTGATTGATTGATTGATTGATTGATTGATTGATGAACCTAGTAGAAATGATGAACGTTGTATTTGCGACTTTGTAAAAACAAACTCAAATTTCGTTGATAACGACTGTTGTGGACGGGTTCAGTCGACACACAACCCAGCAAGTACACGGTGAGCTGACGCAAGGCAAACACAATCATTGATTGATGAACGATCAACAATCCCTCCAACATTCGTACTCTTTTTGTCTTCTCCCATTAACGAACAAACAATGTGCACCCTTAATAAGATTCTGGTTGGAACTTCTGGATGCTGCCGTACTCTACGTAACCTTCTGATTGTTTTGTTGTTTTTTATTTTTCCAGTGAAATTGCACAGTGGCTGATCGCCGTGGTCAGAGCATACAACGAAGCCACATATCCCATCGGCCACACCATGCTGAATACGCCGGTTCTCGTCTCTCCCTAGATTAATTGTCGGTTGCAATTATATGATCATAGGTAAAGTTACGGGACTAGCCCGTTCACCCCCCCCCCCCCCCCTCCTCTACCCCACTGCGTACCCAGTGCTCGGAACACACCGAACACCCTCGCTGATAAAAGCCATATACGACCGCCTCCGTCATCAGACGTGACAAAAAGCCCTGCCAGTTTGTTCTGTGGTTTCGTCCGTCACGAAGTGGGCAGAGGGTATGGGGTGCGTGGGCGTGTGAAGCAGCGAAAAGTCGCGCTGCGGTCGAAAATCTACACAAGCGGAACGGGAGGCGGGGATGGAGGTCGCGAAAGCATCTCGCCGATCCACGTGCGCATCGGCCTCATTTCAGAGGAATTTTTCAATTTGGTGCCTCCCGCTTGAGCACACACGTAGGGAAAGGCGGCAGGAGGGGGAGAACAAGAGAGTGGGGGAAGAGGAGAGCGAATGTGCGTCCCTTTTTCCTCGCGTTGCGGTGTCTCGGTCCACGGAGGCTGATGCGTCGCGGGGAAACCCCTCCGCCCACGCGGCGCTCTTCGTATTGACGCAGCTTGCTTCCGCGGCAGGGCCGGTCGTCGTGGCACGAACCATGGGCATATTCATATTGATGATATTTCGGTTAGCATGATTGAGTGCGCCCGCCGGCTGCCCGCATTCCTCGAAAACAAGGGAAAGTAGGAAGGAAACTGATGGGAGGAGGTTAGCAAGAGTTGTACTGACGATACTCTCACCTCACACATGCCGCCTCTTTATTGGTTCTTGTTGTTTTGTTTTTTTGTTTGTTTCTTCATTTGCTCGTTCACTTGTTTGTTCGTTTGTTGGTTTGTTCGTTTGTTCGTTTGTTCGTTTGTTCGTTTGCTCGTTTGTTTGCTTGTTTGCTTGCTTCTTTGCTTGCTTGCTTGCTTGCTTGTTTGTTTGCTTGTTTGTTTGTTTGTTTGCTTGTTTGTTTGTTCATGCCCTAAACTCGACTACGTGTGTGTGGTACATCAGGAATTGGGTAGATGCATAGGCCACTGTAGTACGGCTAGATGCTACATCACCCGCGCCTTCGGCGCATACCTGTACCCCAGAGACGCTCTTGTGGCGCAGAGGAGAAATACCGTATTTTCGCGCGTATAACCCGAGCGACAAATGCAAAAATGGCGAAAAATGGCAGTGGCAAAGTCTGGGTGCGGATAATACGCGGGTTTTTTTCTTTGTTCAGCTTCGCGGCAATGCGCGTTGTGCCGTGAAGCTCCTACGCAGTAACACTGACAGCATTCCATGGCAGCGATTGAGCAAAACATAAATCATACAAGGACAAGGAAGAAAAAAAACAAGAACGAGCGCACTCTTACAACTGAATTTCATTGCAGTCAGTGTATTCTACTCGCAAAATACACGCGTTTTCTGTCTTCATGGTATGTGATGTGTTGCTTGAGCAATAGCGTTGGTGCAGCCTTTCCTGTATCAAACGTGCGGGTAACACGCGATGATTCTGTTTTTCTATTCCGGCGGGCTGAAAGAGGCGGTACGAATTATATGCAGGGGTGGGTTATACATGCGACAATACGGTATCAGGATATTTACGAAACAAAAATAAATCTACGTTCGTATGACCAGGTTTTGTTCGCAACCTGTACATCTTATCGTGTTCCGTCTCGTTATGCGCCGTCACAAACTAAGCGCTAGAAAATTAATGCAGCAAGAAAAAGATGTCACGTTAGCTGTTTTACCGGCCCTGAATCATGTTATATAGCTGCTCCTGTCAGAGGCCCGTCGAAAAAAAATCGTCGAAAGGCCACAAATCACGGATATTAAGGGCGTCTTTAGGACATGCAAGAAACGCATTGCACGCGCTGGCTTTTGTTCCATTCGCAGCTGGACGTTTTGGATGGCAGTTCCAATTTGTCAAAAGAAGTGAGCGTTTAAAGTGCTCGCTTTTGTATACGCACAGTGTACCACCGTTATAACGGAGACTTTGGGACAGAAAACTTACTTCGTAATAAGCGGTACTTCATTGAAAGTGGAGACTATTTCTCCTCAGGGCATTGCAGCGATGACCAGACACTTCGAATAAAGTGACTTCGTTATAACGAACGTTTACTGAATATCATTTCCGCACGCACGCGTGGTTCAAGTGAAGCGAGTATTTTGTGATATTTTATACTTTGGTTTCAATTAATTTTGTGTGATGGTCTGTTTGGCCATTCTACATTCTATAAAAACGAAGACTTTGTGACGTCGAATGGTGAGTAAAACGGAGGATGTTAATTTTTCGATGTAGATTTGAGTCTTTTGTTATGACAGTGCGAATTACAACTAGGCGTAAGACCTTAGACTTAAAAGTCAAGATATGGTGGTACACGGGAAACATGTTTCACAACAATGTTCATTATACGCAGGAATTGTGTTGCTTTTTTGTTAATTTCGAGGGCGAATTTGGCGTAATTGCCTGTGGGCCTGTTTTCTTATCATCGTAAATACAAGTGTCGTATGTGACAAGTGTCGTATGCACTCGACTCTGTGTACCTTTCGCTGATGTATATCAATAGAGAACCGGAACTGTATCCGGCAGACCGGCTTGAACTGTACTTTGTAGGGATCAGAAGCAGTGCAACCACTTCGTAAACATGAATGTTGCACGAAATTTGCGCTGGTCCCGGTTTAGTTCATTAGATGTGACTAGAGTCCTTCGAGATCGGTGTAAAGAGTAAAAATAAATGCCTAACAATTCCCGTTATTTTTGTATATGTGCAGATAAAATGCCACATTTGAAAATATCAGTGCCATTATTTGTAAATATCAGTCGCGAGGCCTTGTTTGAGCAATGTCGTGTCCTCAAGCGCTACGGTGACCATAGAACACGCGAGATTTATGAAGCTTTTCCGACGCATGGGCGAGCGGGCCGCCAGGCAACCGTCAGCCGACTTGTTGGCCAAGGAGATAGCATATATACAATCTTAACTGCATCTGTTTTTGTGTTCTTTCTGCTTGTTCTTCCATTGCCTTGCGCGCAATAAAATCTATTCAGTTGTTAGTCAGCGCCCGTATTTGTCTCTTTCCTGTATTCCGTTCAGTAGTTTAGTATCAGGGCGGAGTATTGCTCAGCGCGATCAACTGAAGGCGCAGCGTGATTTGTTACGCCAAACACGCAGCTGAAGCTCCAACCATTGTTTTGTATGGGCCCGGCGATAGACAAAAAAAAAAAAGGACGGGTTTGAATGCAGAGATTTTGACAAGCCCGGGCTTCTGAGATTGCACCCACAGTTCTGCTCATCGGATACGGAGCAGGGTGCGCGGGGGGTAGATTAAAAATCGGAGAACGTGATTAGCTTTGTAGGGTTTACGCGTCTGTGGCGCCCAACTGGTTCTACTTGGCAAGCACCAACGCATATACCTCGGGAATTAAACTCCCGTACTTGCAGGTTTTTATTATAAGAAGCATGCGAACAGTGCGTGCGTGACATTAACCACTGACAGAAGGCGGCTATACGATGATTTTGATGGCGCCTTGACCGGGCCAATACGCAGCCACGTAGACCCGCACCTAATTTTCAGAGCTGTACAACTGGGGCCTCAAGCGTCATCGAGCTGCGAAAACTCATCCAAGGAGAAATGCCAGTGTAAACGGTACAGAAGGAGAAGACGAAAAAACAAACAAAAAAAGCCGGAATGGAGGTGAAACGAGCAAACTTTTCAGGCCTCGGTGTAGTGTTGGCCGTGAACGGAATCCCCGTTTGAGCACACAACTCGAGCAGTACGTTGCCAACACCGCCGCCCTTTTTCTCCCGACATGCGCTCTCTTGCGGACTGGGAGTGGCCGTGTGGGTTCTTAGCGGGGATTATAGAAGCGCCGGCATGCTGACCACCGTAGCAGCCAGCATGGGCACGCCGGAGGGTATACGCATGCACCGCGTGTGTACGTTCCGCGCACGTCAAGAGACGGTGCTATGCGAGCGGTGTGAATGAATTCCGGGCCCAGGAAGGAGCGGGGGCTGCGGCGGTGAATGCGCGCACGCGGTATACCATGCGGACGAGTGGCGTGCAACAAGTTAATCCCCCGCCGGGTAATCAATCCCGTTTCTCGCCCGCATTCGCGGCTACTCTCCTCTCGGGATGCCGCCGCCTCAGCGGGTACCAACGAGCCGCGGCGTCCCGCAGTTCTCGCCGGGGGGTTCTTCGCACGCATCCCTCCGTGGGCCGAACGGGGGTCGCCCGCACTCGGGAGCAACACCTGAATGGACCCGCGGGGGAGCGCCCCGGGCGCCGTAATATATTCCTTAAAGTGTGAAGGTGTCACCGCGCTGCGCGGGATGGGGGCATGCCTCGTGGTCCGACCTGTTGGACCCCAGCACCGGCGTGCGGCTAGATGATAAAAGAGCAAAAGAACGGCCCGACTACGGCCCCGGGGCGATTCGCGCACCTGCGACCGGGGCCCGTTCCGCTACCGCCGACTGCGGCCTCGGGACAGTCGGTGACGTACTGACCCAGCGGGAATTTTACTGTCCCGGTTCGGTGCTGGCCGGCTAGCCACACCCCTTGGCTCCCGACTCCTCTTCTTTCATCTTTGAGCGGCACAGAAGCGGACACAAAGGTGTATCTTGGGGTATACCGGACGCTCAGCGTGGCCGGAGCTGTCGGGCTTGAAGGGCTGGGTCGCGGATGAAGAGCGGGGTGGCGGCACGTCGTGAGCGACGTTTCTTCGACCGCTCGGAAGGGGGACAACAGAGGGTTAGCAGCACGCGTGCACGGGCCTCGTGATTTATCTCCGAGTCCGCAGGCAGGGGTCCGCTTTGTCGCCCGCGACTAACGGCCGGCCACGGGGAAGGCAAGGGTACATTTTGGAGGAATGCCGCGCAAAATTTAGTTCCGCGGCCCTAACTGGGCCCGCCTTTCGGGACTGGTTCCTTTCTTCGGGATCGCCGTGCGCCCGGACAGCGTTGGCTAGCGTTGGTGCGAGCGGAAGGGGCAGGGAGTGGTTGTGGGTCGACGGGAAGGAGCGCGTTCCGCCTCGGTGCTTGACGTACGCGTAACGTGAATGAATGGCCCCAGCGGTAACCATTATTGCGCCTGTCGATTGTTCCCTTTTCTGGTCTTTTTAAATTCGTATGCTCTTTTTGTGGGCTACGTACGCTGCAGTACCTATGGGTTTTCATGCATTTATTCCTTCTTTTTTGCGGCCTCCCATCCACTCCAGGTGTTCTCGAGGGCGGAGTCCCTCTGTTCAATAAACTTGAGCTGATCATGCTCAAAGGGGACAGGAAACTTTTCTGGTTTGCAAAGATGGAGTGTATAGTTACGGGAGGGTGCAATGGGCGCGTCCGGGAAAGTGGAGGCTCTGTGGAGCCGTCAATAACCGTTCCCGTGTTGCACGTACTGGGAGAATTAAAAAAGAAAACGCGCATGATTCGAGCTGAAACATGCGTTGTACGTGAAATCAAGGACAAATACATAAATGAGCTCGACATTTACTCTATAAAAGGAGCAGATAGCATTCCGTATACGATGGCAGCATGCGTTTTCTGTCCGTCTACAGTTCAAAACCCGGTTGAAGAAATCGGCAAGGAAAGTCCGGACTGTCGTGAAATAAAAAAATCGCAAACACGCGCACACACACACACACGAACACACTCCACACGCACACACACAAAGGCACACGCACGCACACACGTACGCACAAATATATGCACAAAGAAAGGAAAGCCAGCAGCTTAAGACCGCAAGGAGGGCCCGGGGGAGGTAGTTTATTTTATTTATTCAAATAATGCCAGAGGGCATTACAGTAGGGGGGTAAAAACACATTTTCACACACGAAATGTGCCAACAAAGCTTTTTTTCAATAATATCGAAATGCTGAAAACTAAAAAAAAAAAAACAGAAAGTGGGGAAAAACATGTACGCCTGGCATATTTTTTGTTTCCTTAATATTAAAAAGTTGATATTTCTTTTGCCAAAGGAGTAAACCCGCCCCTACAGCACCGAGCTTGGCTTTCTATAATGTTGGCTTTCTTTTCTGTTTTCATTCAACGAGACAGTCATCCCCAATCATACACATGGAGATAAGAAAAAAGTTAGAAGCCCTGGGACTGTACTTTGTGCACTCACACTATTCGTGATTTTTACCTCCCCTTTTTGTGCCTTGCCTTCCACCTATTCCTTGCAATGACGGCTCCAGGAAATAAAATAGGCCGCAATAAATGACATTGGTATCATAGCTTCGGCTGGCCGATGTGACCAAAAATTTATAAAGAAAAAATGAAGTGTTCATTGATCCCCTGACTTGACAGAAAAATCATTAGCACCTCGCATCCAAGACCATATCCATATCCATATCGTATCCATATTTACCATTCGATCTGCGTGTGCACGATGTTTAAACCTGCATGACTTTTGTGGTCGTCTCAAATTTATGTCTTGCTTTTGGCGCAGACGCTCCGCTAGTTCCCCGCCTACTCAGGCTTCACTGCCCAGCACTGCGTTAATGTGTCGTGTTATCACCTTTTTGTTTGAAGGTAGGAAGGTGCTGGCTATTATGCCACTTATTACTCCATTCCCGCCGATGCCGTTGTGTGTAAGGGTTCTAAGGGTTCAATTTGATGCATTAGTAGGCATTTTTGAACTATGGGAACATTTTTGCGTCCTCAGGGAGGCATTGTAGCTACCTTTAATCTGCGCAACATGCAGACGGGTGTGGCCATGCCGGTGACTGACGCACGAACACATAAGTGAAGGCGACATCATTTTTCGGTTCCCATGACATTTCTGGCTCCTCTGTGCATGCAGCTTTCACTGTAAGCTTTGTCTTGGGGCTAAGCACCCTCTACAGGTAATGTTGGTCCCGCCTCAAAGCGCTTCAGAGCGCCTAAAGCAAGCTCTTCCAAAAGCCATGGCGTTTCATGCAACGACCACAACTGCAATGACGATGACGGTTCTCAGTGGCGCCCGACGAAAACTGTAACCTGGACGCACGTGTATCGAACGTTTCCCTACGATAAACTGGAACGGAACAGGTAGCCCTTAGTGCTTACCTGTCGGGTTATACTCGTGACCAGGGTTCTATGCTTCATCGATATAAAGTTGCACGGCTTTAATACTCTGCGTGGCATGGCTTCTTGATTGTGTTCTTCAACGATGTAGTTTCTACGCGCGCACGAAATTAGTCTATGGCCCGCATCTCACTTTGCACTTTGTTGCGTATTCTCTGCCTTTGCTTCCATTTATTTTTCACGAATTATTTTTGTAGCGTGAGCTACACTGCCCGAGGTTCAGCAGTTTCACGTTCTTCCTGAAGAGCCGTGCTGCGCATGCGTGAGGAGCAGTGACGTCTCACGGCGCACAGCTGGCGCGCCGGAGCCGCCGCCTAGAGTGAACTCTACCCCGCCGCCGCGAATGGATTGCGTTGGATTGGATTGCATTAAATTGGATTGGATTGGATTTGAAATCGTTTTAGCAGCAGTAAGCATGATAATCAGGTAATCCTAGACAACCAGGAAACCAAAGAATAAATAGCTGAACCTTAGCTTACGCTGCGTTATATCCTGGCATAGCCGAGATAAGTGACTGCTAATTTTTTTAAGCTGATGTGAACCTCCGTTCACTTTCCTTCTATCTCTGCGTAGGTTTCGCGTTTGCCGGAATTTCTCACCGTAGCGTTTCCGACTTCTTAGCGACTTCTCTCATGGT
Organism: Haemaphysalis longicornis; assembly: GCF_048455015.1. Lineage (NCBI taxonomy): Eukaryota > Metazoa > Arthropoda > Arachnida > Ixodida > Ixodidae > Haemaphysalis > Haemaphysalis longicornis. The sequence goes on along the minus strand of NW_027526203.1, from coordinate 196,995,354 downwards.
GCAAATGCTCGGGCGTGGACGTTGCGTAACCCACGGCACGCAACAAGGGGTAACCTCCCCCCCCCCCCCCCAGCCGTGAAGTCCCCGAAAACCCGAGTCGTCGGTGCGCGCTGTGCAAGCTATAGTCTGGCGCCGTAGAATGGTTTTAATAACCTGGGCATACACACCGAAAACGCTCCGTGTCGCCCTAAAGACAAACGAGTTGGCTCAGCGCGTGACCGCACAATGGGCAGCGACGCTTCCGCTCAGACAACCATTCCTTCTTCCAGCCTCCCCTTCACCTCTGCCCCCTTCCTGCTCGGCAGGGCGACGCGCGAAGGTCGTCAACGCTGCCCTAAGCGTTAGATACACAAACACATGCGTGCGCGAACACTCGCCGTGTAGGGGTCCCGCTGACTTCTGTGTTTATAAACCGCCTTAAGGAGGACCGATCCAACTTCCGAACTGCCTTTTCGCACAAAGCGGTTTGCTGGTCGTCCCCGTTTCCCCTCGAAATAAAAGGAAACAGAAAAGCGGCCCACGTGCTTGGGAGAGTTTGCACGCCTTGTATACATAAACATACGTGACCTCTCTTCCGATACCCCTCTTGCTTCCTTTTCTTATTTTGTCAAAATACAGGTATACAAACAAGTGGTGAGCGCGTTGCGATGAACGGCCCGTATGTCACCTCATAATTTCGGCGCTCCGCGCAAACAGTGGTTTTCAGCTCTCGCCCTCTCCCTTTGTGCCAGTCTGCTTCTACAGAGTACAGGATAAGACGTAGCTCATATAGTCCATCCATCCGAAATCGGACCGGGGACGTCTGCGCTAACGTGATGTTCTTCGGGGGTATGCGGCTAAATGCCACAGTGTACACGGTATAGGCGGATGGTGGCATTCCAGCGCCTATTATTTAAAAATGCCTCCCCCGATGCCATCTCCTTCGTTTTAAGTTTTGAAGTGCGGAACGCAACGTGAGCGCAGCAAGGGGACAAAAACAGGCGCGAGACTTTTCCTTAGCCTCGAACCAGGCTCGACGAGCAACAATGGAAGCTACTTCCTATCTTGGGCTGGTGCTGTTCGATCCGTTCGAGAACCGCGCGACTTCGCCGTATGGCAACCTCGCTCCGCCTGCGTGGGTCCCAATCGCGCGAGCGGTGGGGAACGACGGCGGTCGAACCTCCTACATGCGCACAATGCGCTTTGATACGAGGTCCCTACCTTCGTTGCTTTCTTGCCCGCCCGTTCCTCCTTTCTTCTGGAGATCGTGTTATTTCATTTCATGCTCTCTTTTCTTCTTTTTTTTTTTTTTTCCAGTTCATACGTGGGCCCAGTTGCGGGCCGGCGTCTGACACAAAATGCCTCTCGGCAAGGGATGTCGGGAGACTTACCGAGACGAAAGGCCGCCGCTCCTGCCCCTCCCCCTGTTTCTCCCATCCGCTCCCCCTCCTCCTCTTTTTCGGGGCGGAACAATTAAAGAGCCGCTGGGAATTATTATTCTCCTCCCGAAGGAAGAGGCCGAAAAAAAGAATAAAAAAGAGCGATTCCGCGGTGTTGTCCGCCGCGACAAAAGGTGCGCGCGCTCTCGGAGGATCCGCGCGGGACGCGTTCTCACACGACGAAGGCTACCCCGAAGCGCGAAAGGAGAGAAGACGGCGTTAAGGGGAGTACAGGAGAAAAGGACCTTTGTTGACCGTCCGTTGACAAGTCTCCCGGAATATATATGGCCAGGTAGGGAGGGAGACGGCGTGGGGACGCTTCTCATCCATTTACTTTTATTGCGGGTATTTTTCATCTTTTTCTTTCTCTGTTTGTCCCGCTCACTTCTTCCCCCAGCAACGACGTAGTCGGGCAGACGAGAAAGAGCGATGCGCGCGGCGGCACCTCGGGCGTTCTGTTTACGCGGCCTCTTGCTCGGCCACGGAGGTAAACAGGGACCGCGCTCGTAGAACTGAACTGGGCGAGGTTCGAGAAGGAGAAATTGAGGAAGGAGAGTGAGGAGGAGGGAAGGGAGGGCGGAGGGGAGCTTACGGGTCACACCTGGACGCCGACCATTGTGTCTTCCTCCCCGCGCGACGCAGTCACCAGGACGGGATGACGTGTGCTCCAAGGACAACGCCGCCGAGTAGCCATGTTGGAAACGCTGCCTGCGCCTTTCTTCCTCTCGCTCTCTCGTTCGTTTCCTTCCGTTTTACCTGCGCCCGAGTTCCGTCTTTTTTTTTTGTGTGTTTCTTTATACCCGCCCTGTTTCTGTTCGGTGTCCCACGACTCTTGGAGCACGGCGCTTGCTACTTCCCGCCAAGTGGCGACGCTCATTGTGCATGCCTATCGACGTCGCCCTAGGTATACACGGAGTGCGCATATATATATATATATATATATATATATATATATATATATATATATATATATATATATATATATATATATATATATATATTATATATATATATATATATATATATATATATATATATATATATATATATATATATATATATCGCTCGTTTGATATCAGGCGTTGACTCGTAGATGATGGACCATAAGGAAGGGTCTCGTCCTTAGCGAATATTGTTTATTTTAGTCACTGATGGCGGAAACGCCACTCTGTCAAAATGCATGGCAGCGTAATTTGTAACCTCTCTTACAACATCTCATTCCCAATAAGGTCATGTATTTTCTGCGCTGGGGTTTGGCTTGATTGTGCTGTACAGGTGTCGTCAAAAGTAATTGAAACACGGCTTCGTAAATTTACAGAAATTTCTTCTCCCTGAAACTGCCTGGTTGATTAGTGTGCTTTTAAAAGAGTCCTCCCTAACAGAAAAAGCTTCCTGTAAACGGATAATGGCTGTCACAAAGCCAGAAAGACAAATATTTTGTGATATTCGCAAATCTTTGCTCCAATTACTTATGACGGCACCTGTATATGACTGCATTAGGATTCCAGTTTAAACTCAAGCCACGACACCTCAATAAAAAGTTCGTGCTTCGTGGTAGGCACAGTGCAAGAATATATTCTTACACCGTGGTGGCAGGGAACGCGCGAAGCTGAAGAGCTCCGAGAGAATTAGAATTCTTGCGCGGATAATCGTGCGGGACAAGATTGAAGGCAGTATAACAAGTTTGCACAGCTTTAGTACGATCCACTTGCAGCACACAGAAGGATACGCGCCACAAGGATATCCTTCCCAGGAGGAGCCGTTCCCCAGAAGGCGCAGATTAGTGAACCACGAAGTTTCGAAGGACATAGTATAGATGGCCATTGCGTTTTCGTTGTGTGCAAGGGTTCTCCCAAATAAACTTGGTTATTCTCAAACTGCGTGGAGCCTTTTCGTTGCTGTGTGCTTTGTTGGCCAGGGAAAAATTACACAGAAAAACTCCAGCGTACCAAGATTTAAAAAAAAAAAAAAAAAGGTGAAGGATGGGGGAAGCTCACACTAAAGCGTAAGACTTGAAGGTAGCGAAGCTGTGCGCAAATTTTACAAACAGCACGACGGTGTAAGCCCACGATTGCAGCCGATTTGCTCCTTCTTCGCTGCCGCAGCGACCTTTACTCCATCATCACTGCTGCTATTAGTGTGAGCTTCCTTCATTTTTTTTTTTTTTGAAAATGATAATCATTGTACATCTCCCAGGAGTGGCGTACGCTGTGACGTGTCTTTCTCATTCCTAGCAAGTGTTGCCACGATTACGGCGAACGCTCGAGTTTTTTTATTTTAATGGCCAATCCACCTAAGTACGTATGCTGGCTTGACAAACGTGCGCTCAGAACGCTGAGCAGTCGCAGTGAGGCACGCACACACTACCGCTCAGTATTTTCTTGGTTTTCCTAACTGCCGGGCAGTCGCCGCAATATTGGCCAATCTCCCTAAGTGGGTATACTTGGCTTGACAAACGTGCGGCGGGGACGCTGGGCACGCACACGCACACACACAGGCACACGCACAGACACGCACACACGAGCTATGGGCATTGTCTTTTTTTTAACGGTCGGGCGGCTACCACGAGGCATGCGCTCACGTGCGCTCGGCCCTTTCTTGCTATTTTTAACACCGGACACGAAAAATAACGATTTGCTAAGCAGCTTCGCTGTGGAAAGCCTCCTTGCGGGTGAATTCATTAAGGACGAATAAAGGGCAAAGTTTAATCTAAACACTGAACTTGGAAATACTAAAATGTAATTGCGAAATTGATACTTCGTCAAAGAAAGCGCTTTCTTGCTCTTACGTGCAGGATGCCAAGAAACGCATAGTGGCAGCGTGCTTACTCTCTTTTCATCACTTCTTCTTGTTTTTCCTGCACAAGGGCTCCGTCCTTTGGAAACTTCCGATTAGCGACAGAGGAAGCGGGGGAGCGTTGTACTTACTTCGTGCCTATACGCGACCCTCGACGCATATTCGCGCTCGGTTCAGAGGGACCCGACTGTCACGTCACGCGCCGCTCGCATGGGTTATAAGTGCGCACCCAGTCTCACTATTAATGGTCGGGCGCACTGACCGCTCGCGCGTGGCAGGGCACAGCCACGCGCGGCTGCTACAGGGCCCCAACAAACGAGCTCGTATGCACGCTGCAAGCACGCTCTGATTCATGGCCTCCGCGGCGGCATTACCCGCTCTCGTCGCTGCGCGCAGAGACGCAATTCGCGGTTTCCCGCCTCTAATGAACGGCTCCCCTTTGGCCCGCCGCTCGTGGTCGTCGTTACCAGCGTCCGCCACTTGACAGTCGTGCAGCGTAACCCTGTGTTCCCGTCTCTTTCCCTTCCTCCATCTTCCCTTCCCTATAGATCCCGATTGCTCCCTACGCATCCCTTTGCATCCCTCTCTCCGCATCTCTCTCCAACCTCTTCCACATCAGATCCCTATCCCGTACTGCCGCTTCTTCGATGACTGTGCCCAACGTTGGATATGGCTGACCCCTTCGAGTCCCAGCGCTTTTTAATTTCCTTGCATAATGACGCGGACTGGAAACAAGGGGAGAACGAAAACTGGGGGGAAGGGAACGAGAAGGAACCGGAACGAAGGGGAAGCGGAAGGAGAAGTATGCGCGATAATAATAAGAAGAAAAGAACGGGGTTCTGCAAATCAAACCGGAAGTCGGCGGCGGCGGCAGCAGCAGCAGCAAGCCGCAGCGCTGGCCCGGCCAGGCGGACGTTGGTGGGGACGCCATGGAGAGAGAGGGGGGAGGGGGGGGGGGGTACCGCTATCTCGTACTTCCGGTTTCGTCCCCTGCTCGCGACAAGCGCGCCTCACCGCGGAGGGGCAGGCCCAGGCTCCAATAGCAATGAGCCCGAAATTAATTCTGATTCTCTTTATAAAGTACATCCTCCGTCCCCCCTCCGGCGGCGCGCAAGACAGCGCGCGTGATGCCCGCGCTGTAGCGGTTCGCGCTATCGTCATTATCATTTCCGTTAGCGTAATTTCTACCCGTTCGCGGTGCGCGGCGCCATGGCCCTCATCACGTCGTCTGCTGCTGCGTCTTCTGCTGGCGGGGCCGCGCTCCCCTCTCCTTCCCCCTCCTCGCCTCCGGTTCTTCAGCCTCTGTGTAGTAAGAAATACAAAAAAAAAGAACCACTTTTCCCTGCGCTTTTCTTCAATTTATTCCGCTCGGACCCCGTCTCTCGCGTGATAACGCGAGACTTTGCGAGAGCCACGGGTATAGCGATCGGCAGCAGACTAAAGCATCGACGTGTCCTGTCGTCTGCTGCTCCCATCCCATTTCTCCCAGCTTCTATAGCTTATGTGTTGGTGCAGACTGGCTAATTACGTCAAAGGGACGCCCCGAGTTAAACTTCAATCAAGCCCTTTGCGTTTTGTCGTCGAAGGTGGTGCAATTTTCTCCTTCGTATATACTTCTCTTTTCGGTTCGGCCTTCCCCTTCACCACCTATTAGCTGCCTTCGCTCTGTGGCTTAGATTTTGCCCTCTCTCCTTCTGTTCGGCCTACGCCAATATCTCGCTCTTCCTCTCAATCTCTGTTTCTCTTTTCTTTTTCTATTTTTAACCCTTTCTGGTTTCTGCTTTCCAGCGCCAGGATCCGAGATAGCGCGTGCCGATCTCGTTAACGACCTCCGAGTGTATTTCAAGATGGAGTGGGTTTGTTCGGGGAACACTGGCAGCCCTTTTCAGAGGCCGCTCCGCCGCGAGATATAGCAGCTCGTAAAAAATTCTCTCCTTCCATCAAAGGCCGGCTCCTCCGCCTGTCCTATACCCGCTGACTCTCTCGCCGATGTGACCCTTTCCCAGAGAGAAGAAGAGGAGTATTATATATCGCCGCCAGTTTGAGCGCTATCTGCGGTATTTAACGCAGTCCCTTTCCCGCCGAAGAAGTCTGCGCTGAAGAAGGAGAGGCCAAAAGGAACGATTTGAAAGCTGCCGCCCGAACAGGGCGAAGAGACGAAGTAATAAGAAGACACAATGGTACGGACGTCGCCCTGTATCTGCTGTACCCTTTGCGATTCGACACGATATGTGCGATCAGATGGAATAGGCGCCAAGCGGCCGGATACGCTCATTGTCTGCAATTACGCTATCAATTTCCGGGCCAATTGGAGGACGCTTGAAGCGGCTGTCGAGATTCGCTTTGTAAAAACAGAAAGGGCTGGAAAGGAGTCTCGTAAATGATCCGTGGCTGGTGGTAACGTTCGTATTGTGAGTTCTGCTGTTGGACGAAGAGCGGTAGAAGTGAATGCTCTGAAACAATGCTGGAGAAGTGATATATATAAATTACAAACATGTTATTTCTACAATTTTGAAAGGATGCGGGTAGCTTATGTGACGTCCTTTCGGCGATAAACAGAAGACGCTACGCTGCTCCGCAAAGCCAGCGTCGCCTATCTTTCTGTATGGCTGAGGTGTGAAAAAGGATATTTAAAACCTAGTCTTGTTCGAGGCACGCACTCGTTAAGGTTCAAACCTGGCGCTAAGGACACATTTTACCACGTCTTTCTTTATTCATCACTACTTCATAAAAGCGGCATCCCATGGCTTCAAAGAAGCCGATCTGGTTGATTCTGTGCCTCATAAAAATAAACTGGCTTTATTCGATTGCGAAGCAAGCACGCGTTGCTACTTGGTGTTGAATAAAGTCGTCGGGAAAATATAGTGTTCGTTTAGGAATTCAAGCGCGATTGAAAGAGTAATTCAAACAAGAAGCTGGCGGCTTCCACGCATAGGTGGGCATAGGCGTAAAGCAAAGCATTGGCGAGTGCGTCGATAAATACGAGACGTTCAACGTCTCAACTCCCGTGCCGAACACGTGGTTTATCGCACCCCCAGTTCCTGACGTGGGAAGGTTGGGAAGGGTGACAGCTAAGAAGCACGCCGTATACACCGTCCATGAAGGCCGGAACCAGCGGTTTTCCCTTTTTCGAAGGTGAGGTTACGCCCCCGGTGACGACCAACGGTGTCGTCTTGTCGGGGCTTTAGTCGTATCAGGGAATCACAGTCCCCGGTGCGCAGTGAACGAACCGCAGGGTGAGGAAGTCTTCAATTCGCTCGTGCATTGCTGCCGGACTGATGTACTGCAAAACTCTCCACTTCACCACGTGCACTGGACTCGGGCAACGCACGCGTCGTATCACCTTCAGCCATTATGAACTTGACGTCTCTGTTGGCTGGAAGCGTCAAGGACGACTGCGAGATGCGAAGCAGACTCTTCGACGGCGACGGCAAGCGGCCACGAGACGGGTATAAGCGAGCGCCACCTGGCGGTGTCGGGAGGAACTTAGCGGCGCATCAGGCAAGGCCACAGCAGCAGCAGCATCGGCCAAGAAACCCTCAGGGTAAGTAAATAAAGGTTCGCATTAATATAGATCACAAACTGTCTACATTCTGTGTGCGAAGTGGACCGCCAGAGCTGAAAATTCGGCAGAGACACCTAAGGCATGTTCAAGGGCAGGAATACGGAAGAATTATAGTCCCCCGGGGTCAAATATTTCCTAGAAATGTTTCTACGACAGTGAACTGGAAGTTTCTACAATTGTAAATGTTATTGTGTGTACCGCCATCTTCCTCGGTGGTGCAGTCTCCTTGCTCGCGTACTCGAGAGATCCCTTTTCGCTTTGTCGTGCGTTCTTGGTGTCTTTATCGGCGAATTAATAGTCAGCTGCTAACGTTTCGACGTACGGTGCGTGTAACAGTCCGGGTACACGTACACCACATAGCTACGCCAGTTTAAACAAATTACAAGCGCATACTGATTTGTGCCGCTTGTTGTCTAAGATTGGTACCAGTGACCTTATGTTTCTTTTGATATCTTTGTTGCGCTCAAATTGCACACGTTTCCCCTATGACAAGCCCTGAACATGTAGCGCCCCTTTTACAAACAAAATTCCTAACACCGCCAGTATTTCCCGCACGCGTACCAACACACACACGTGCGAACAGTGACGCACGCACGCGGGCACCTCGCAGGCCCAGAAACAACTCACACCGTACACACACACAAACCACACAGACACACACAGACGCAGACAAACACTCTTGTAGCGGACGAATGGCGCAGCCGTCGAAAAAGAAAAGCAGTGAGACGTCTGAAAAGAGAACTCATTTGCGTCGTAGACCGATCTCGATCGTCCTGCACTTGAGAGAAGACTTGGCGCAAGTTCGGAGGAAAGAAGAAGCAGAGGAGACTCCATGGGAGGATAAATTAGCGGGGCCCGCGCAAAGCGTCGGCCGGGGCCGACAAGCACGCAGCAGCAGCAGCGTTGCACGGCAGACGAACAGATTTCGTTTCCAACAAAGGAAGAGCGCGGGGCGCATGCAAAGCGCGCCAGCGTGTACGCTAATGCGCCCCCCCCCTCCCCCCCTCCGCTCTTCCCGCTGCTGCAGCCTGGCCCCTCCTCTAATTTGTCCCGCTCGTCTCGCATATGCGCGCACCGGCGAGAGTCGGCCGCTGAGAGCGCAATGCACAGCTCGAAATAAATGGGATTCCGAGACGCTGCTGCCAGACATTAGTACGTCCGCCTCGCATTCGCTTTTTATCCTATTATTCATTTTAATATCGTTCTTGCTTCTTTGGAACTTCCGGGAGAAAATAACTGATTTGCCACTGAAATAAAGGAAGCTTATCATGGACTTGAAATTAAGCCCGGCTATAGGGAAGTGAAATAAAATATTCCGGCGAGTACGCACACGGGTTGTTTTTTTTTTTTTTTTTTTTTTAAACTCTCGAAGCGGTGAAAGGGTCAGTTGCGATCGAACGTAAGTCAGTGTCTGCCGTAGCATCTGCGACCCACGTGAGTAGGTCAATCAGTACGCCGGCCCTCACTACACCTACCATGCATTCAGAGTGTAATGAAAGCGTGTGCATATTTAAGCGTGGGCATGTGTGTATGTATATTCGGAATGTAGACGGTGCTAAGAATCCCGGGTCTGGACTGGCTGCCACTGAAAGTTGAACCCGGCAAGCACCAGGATGGGGTCGAGTGTGGCGAACTTAGAAAGTTAGAGAAGCTCTCAGGTGTGGGGCGAAGTACAGCGAGATTAGAACAGGTGAGGCTATCGAGGTGCTGAGTATATTTTGTGCTACTGAGGGCATGCAGAAAATTTCGGCCAACAAAGAGACAGAAGGGAATGTGGAATAATTCCAAGGCATTATTGCAGAGCCGTGGTCATTGCGATGAACCTAAATAGGCATTGTTCAGGATGTTGAAATGTTGGGCAAAGTGATCGCAGGCCGCAGAGATGCAGAGTTGTTGGGCTTTATATTAAAGAAGAACAAGTGCGTAACTATAAAAGTATCCCCTAGATATTAACCCAACCCCCCACCCCGGTATAGACACACCCAAGCACACATTTTTCCTGCCTTTAATCGGCTTATACTTGGCCATAAGTATAAGGCACCCGAAGAAAGGACAAAGCGTCCGGCTATAATGCATACGCCGCTCATCCCCAAATGTTGGACAACAGCTGCGACATAAAATCGTAAGAAGGAGTCACGTTGATGATGTCCGCGTTGGAGTTATTAGCCGTACCACGTGCACTCTGTGTAATTAGTATATCCAGAATTTTAGCGTCACGCTGATCTCACATTTTCATCCTAACCTACGGCGCCACGAAAGAACAAAAAAAAAGTGGTTTATTCCTTTGTCATATGAAACGGCAAAACACGAAAGTGAAATGTGCAGCGAAATCTGCAGCTGAGGATGATTTGCGGGTCGGCGGCTGTCTTGTGGGTGTGCTTGGCGAGCGACGTCCTGCTGGTGGGTCACTTCGGCAAAGGTGTACTGGCGTCATTTCTGGGACGGATATGACTTCCTTGAAATATTGGTGTGTCCCGGCATAAAACACGTTCGTGTTAAAATATAAAACCCGAAAACGAACAACCCTAACCCCCGAATTCATAGACCTATCTTAAACTTAAGCAGCGAGCGTACTTCATAAAGTCCGCTCCAAGACAGCAGGCGGCTTGAACGGGTCTAAGACGACCTTCGCGTTTCATAGACGTTGGAGCGAGCTTGCTTCATCAAGTCAGGGGGCGACTTGAGCGGGGCGGCGACGGACGAGGCTGGGATCGAGAGTAACCGGGAATTATTTCGTTTAAGATGCAAATCAAGGTCATAAAACAGTCCCTTTAACTAAAAACCACCCACAGTAATTGTTAACAATGGTCTGTTTAAGCAAATAGCAATCCCCAATCATCTAAGGTCAAAGCATAAGGCGTGTTTCAGACATTAGTGAATGTGATCTGGCAACCCGGGCGCTCGCAACCGAGCCGCATCGGCGTTCTCGACAGCGTTTCGTTGGTTTCATGTTCGTTTCTTCGTATTTTTGTGCGTGCGCAGCAAAAGGATCCAAGAAATGCGCAGAAAAGTTGCACCAAGGTTCACAGAAGGTGAAAAGACTCTTCTTGTGTTGGTTTTAAAGACGCGGCGAAGAAATTATAGCGCAAGGACGACGTATCTTCCGTTGCAGCGAAAGCTTCCCAGTGGCGAGATGTTGCTACGGAATTTTAACTCCGTCTTTGGTGTCACAAAACGCGACGCGGCAGGACTGAACAATGCTGGAACAACGAAGCAGAAGTGGAACGACGAATGGTTCCGCGGAAAGCGAGAGGAATTGAAGGCCGGTAAGTAACACGTTCGCAATTTCGTTGAAAGACCCTAGCATTGCGCTACCGATAGATGTTACTGCCGTCGCGCCTTACGTTCGAAAGCTGCTTCTTTCACGCGTCCTGCTGTGATTTTTTTCCTGTGTTAAAAGAACTTTGCCGGTTCTTAAGGGCCGCGGATGTTATGTCATCCCTGTTTCGTTCTTGGATATAATAATAATCCGTTTCAACGTAGCCGAATTTTGAATCTCAAGCCTTTCATAATAAAAAACCTCCCCTCAACAAGGATATACAAAATTTAGTAACCGAACCTGTAGTGTACCGCGCATCACGTGCACAAAGGAAATGTGTGCCAGCCAGATTCAGCTTCTGAACCCTGACAAATAATCTGTCCACATCCAGGTACTGAGAGCTTATCGGCAGTACTGTGAAACCCCAACATACTGCAGTACGTGGAGGCCTGCCCTAGCTATAGCACAGCAGCCTTAAAGTGAAGCTTTCATTATCGCATTTCAACTACTGTCTACTATAGTTTGAAAGAGAAGTCAAAATGTGATCACAGAAGCACAGGTATATGTGTGTGTGCGTGTGACTATTTTCACTGGAATGCTGCTGTTAGAGCCATTTCAGTGCTCACATTCACTCCAGCCTTTTTTTTTTTTTTTACTGACGGTGTGTTACGCATTGCTTTCTAGGGGGAGGACCACTACCTCGACCCATGTCGCCAACCATGGAGATGGTTGGCATACGGCCTGAAAACAAGAATTACTTGGTCGGAACACGCCACCTGCTGCCTGTGCAGAGTCGACTGGTCCTACAGTTGGTGCAGGCAATGGTGGACAGCACCAGGGACACCGTGTTTATGCCACAGGTGGGTACAAATTTTCCATCTTTAGGGAAAAAAACTGTCCAACATCTCTGAGCTGCAGTGCAGTGAGGGCTCGTGGTTGAATTAATTAGCTTTGGTTTCTAAACAGGGGCCTAATCACGTGTGAATCCATTTTGCCGCAGAAGAAAGAAAAAGCAGTGGCCATCCGCATTTTTTAGCATGCAGGTTTAATGCACGCTGCTGCAGCCTGTTTTCTGATTGAGGCTGAAAAATGAAAGGTCAGCTCATGTTAAAGGGGCCGTGAAGACAAAATTAAAGTTTGGTTGACTGGAAAGATTGCCTCGTTAGAATAACACTGCACAAATTTTAACACAGACTTGACTCAAATAGATGAAATAATGAGGAAAACAGATAATGGGTTTGCAATACCCTAGCTACTTTTCCGCGCTGAACTGACGACGTATTATTGGCAGCTCGCTGCAATTCGCTGAGGCCGACAAAATCCGATGCAAAGTACAAAGCTTGCAGAACAAGATCTCTGCATTTACATTTAGTGCACATGCTTTTTATAGCAGTAGCAAGTGTTGGGTAAACAGTAGAAGTTACAAGTGAATACATAAACATAGAAGAAAGGTGTATTTTGTCTTAATGGCCCCTTTGAGGACCCCCAGGTGGTCTAAATTCTTAGCTATCCACTACGGTGCGTCTCGTAATCACCTCAGTTGCACTTCGGTGTAACGATGGAGTGACGTGTCCTGCACACCAGCCTCACGTGTGGCATACTGCTCTCTAATAGACGTTGCGCACACACAAGGACGCAGTGTTGAAAACCCAAACACTGCTTTACTTTAATTTTTTTGTCTTTTGGTGCGAATTACTTGGACAAGCAGGCTGGCGACACGTCACGCCGCGGCTACCCCACAAACATAGTTCTCCGCAGCTACAGTGCGCACCTTTTTTACTTGCATGCCATCACATTTACCTGTCACATGGCACGCTCTAAGCTAACTCTAAGTTTTGCCCCAGGCCATGTGCTGAAAAGACGGAGTGGTAACTCACATGGCCCCTTTAATTCCCCGTACATACTCAAATGGCTGTGTAAAGAGTAAGGCAGCCAATTTGTGTATCGTGGAATAGGCAGTGGCGTCACCTTTGCCTTGAAAGGAAGATCACCTCCACCTACCCTTCCGTGCACTCACATATCGCATAAGATTTCACATTCAACATATATAGTTTGCGTGTTCATTTCAGATGACTCATCCAAGCCAGACTCATCTCCAGGGGAAACATGGGCTGTGACAGCGCAAGACGACAGTCTACCACGAGAGTCTCTTTGGGAGCCAAGTCTGGTGGCGGCAGCTACAGCTTCCGCAGCCGGCAGTTGCAGCGGCAGTGATGCAGCAGCGCCCGCTACGGAGGCCGCAGGGCATCCAAACGGTCATATGGCTCTCCTCGAGTGAAAGCTCTGGGCTGACGATAACACGAGGGTGGAGCTCCTGCAGGAGGAGCACAACCTGCACCTTCTGCTGATAAGGAGGTGCACCTGAGAAAATACAGCTAGAGGACCAGCTGATAAACCAGCAAAAAGAGCTTGAGTTAGAGCTCCTGAGTATAAAATTAAGCGTGAGAAAACTTTGCTCGCCCAGGCTTTGGAGTGAGAATTCGACAGGAGCCCGTGTAGTCGGGATGAAGGGAGAGAGAATTTTATCGTATTGCGAGCAGGAGGATGTTGTCAGGGCCTTGTCCTTTCTGGAGTGGTATTTCTTGTTGGACTGTGTTGGACACCAGCCGAAGAACTTTTAAAAACAAAAACAAACGACATTTTGGATTTTCTAGAGTTTTGTTGTCCATAGGCAAACCAAAACGTGTTTGTCTTTGAAAGGTTTGGATCTCTTGTTTTGCCAGTGTTTTTTTAATTTTTATGGCCAAGGCTTTGCAACAGAAATAATAAAAGTATGTGTAAGCTCTGTGATTTCAGTCTGCTGCCTTTATTTGCCAAATGTGGCTATTAGAGCTTTTAGGAGTACTTGAACAAAACCAAATGCCTTCGTACAGGCATTTTGTTACTGGTCTGGTATTTTTCTTTGCACACTCTAGTGGCAGCTTTTTTGCAGTAAGGGCAACAAGAATGGCGAGCAATTTAGAATAAAATACAGAAATACTTAGCGGACAGGGAACTACTTGCTTGATTCGAATTGAAACGTGGATGTTCATGTAGGTGCGTTGCAGTGATGTTTGCTGCTTGAGCAACATCAGCGTTTTGTGAATATGTGCCTCCCCAGCTCACAGTATTGAATCTACGTAGGAGTCACTGCCCAAGTTCAGTCATCAATATCCACTTTTATCATGCATCAAGCTAACAAACCCCACAAGAAGGCTATAGCAGGATAATGCAATTCACAAGAAAACGGTTTGAGGAACATGTGAAAATCACACGATATCAGTGATGGAGTTTGCGGCCAGCCAACCCGGTTGTTGCAAAAACATTTATTTAAGCCGATTAAAATCAAGTAAATGTGGGTGGCCTCTTTAGTTCAGCAAGCCAAGAACAATCACTGCTGTTCTAGCCCGAAGATGAAGCGTTCCCCAGTCTTTACATGACAGCTATTCAGGCGGCAAAAGAAAAAAAAAGAGTGACACCGAAGCATTCCCCACAATTTCTTTTCGGCTTGCTTAAAAAGTAGCACTTCAGTGCGGTCTCCACATAACTGTGTGTAACATCAGGCTATTCGTTATAATTGTTCAAGAAATTACCACCCGTTTATCTCAGCGAGCACGTCGTAACTGGTAAGTGTGGGTTGGCGTCCCCAGATGACGGAGTGGAGACTATAGCCAGCAACTCGCACTGCCCGTGTCGTCACTGGGACTGGACTAGTGCTGTAGTACACAGTCGACAAAAGCCATTTTCAATAAACATGACTGTGTAATTGTATTGGGCCCTAGGTTCCATTGGATTGTGCTGCCTGAATGCTAGCATGCAGTTAACACGCCAACTACGCTGTTTGGTTACCTCACAAATGACCTTACTGATTACACTGTAGAGTAAAAAAAATTGGAGCTGCAATAACTCTTTGTGCATGTGACACCACTTTTGGGGCCAGAAGAACTGGGTGTAACTGAAGGCCAGTCCTTTAATGCAAAACAAAGATGTATGCTGTATACATGGTCCCTCTCAAGGAGAAACTTGTGCACTATAACCTGCACAACATTCCCTTTTCGCTGGATTTACTGTGTAGACCAAAAACACTGTTAACAATCACACAATGTTGCAACAAAGAGAAAAAACAACACCAGGAAATGTTCAAACTAACCACGTGAAGCCACTTTCGGGAGGGATGCGACAAGGTATACTCGGTGACAAGTTCAAGGGATACCGAAGCGCAAAAGCAAGTTGGCTGATATCAGTCATCAGAGGGCCGTGAATGGCGCGACCGGGAAGTGCACCAGCCGCTCAAACAGTGGCTTTTTTCCGATCAGCTCCGTCACCCTCTTTACGGTGTGGCACACAGTAGGTTTCACCAGTCTCCCGTAGCTGCTTGAAAGGAGCCGGCGCCGTAAAAACTGGCGAAAACGGAGGGTCAGCATCAGCTGCTGCAGTGTAGGCAGTGGCAGTCCCCGGCGATCATCGTACACCGGCTTTCGTGGCCGCTCAACGATTGCAGCGGTATTTTCGGCTTTTCGTCGTATACGCGTCACCAAACACAACATCAGTGGCACGACACACTGCCCCGAAGCCGGCGATCCATCGCGCAACGTTGCGCCGCTGCCGCTGCCGCTACCGGTGCCGAGCCGCCATGTCGGAATAACGAAGCGACGAAGTTGCCTTCAAGTTCGGCTTTTCGTCGTATACGCGTCACCAAACACAACATCAATGGCACGACAGACTGCCTCGAAGCCGGCGATCCATCGCGCAACGTCGCGCCGCTACCGCTGCCGAGGCGCCATGTTGGAATAATGAAGCGACGAAGTTGACTTCAAGCCTTCAAGGTAGCTACGAAGCAGACTTGAATTTCGGCCGACCAAGATCAGTCGAAGTACGGTTGAAGTGCGATCTAAGAGCGGGTTGGGTCTATGAATTGAGGGAAGCCGACTTAGACGGCGGCAAGTTAAGCTCGGTTTAAGTTGAGAAGAAGATACATCTATGAATTCGGGGGTAAGTATACCGTACTCTTTGTTTCTAAAGGTTGCTTCCCCGCAGGAAGACCCTGTGTGCAGGGGTGCACCATTTACAGGCGGCTTGCTTTGTTGTACTGGCGTCATTTCCGTGACTGAAATGCCGTCACTAAAATATTTGGGTATCTCGGAATACAACACTTCCGTGTTAAAAAAAAACTCGGAGCCAAAGCAAGCCTCACAATTACTTGAGTTATACTTTATGTGGACGGACATGAAATACCACCGCGGAGAAGAAAATTACGCGCGCTGTCAAAGCGATAAATCAAGCTCAAAGCGAAGAAAACAAGCAGAACAGCGCGGAACGAGCAGCCTTGCAAAGCATTTGGCAGCCTCCCGGACGCGCCACGGCGCGCGCGCGTTACAAGCGATGACATATCGCGCTCGTTCTTCTCGGCGGCACCACACCTCCCCTCAGGCAGTGTATAACAAGCACCGGTCCAGCTCGCACCGCGGAGAGCAAATAGCCCGCTCTCCCCTCGAAACACCGCGAGGAAGCCATCAGGCCATGTCTCTAGCTCGGCGTGGGAAACAAATGCCGCTCCAGGGTGGATCCATCCGCGCCTAACCGTCCAGTTTGCGAGGTTGTTAGGAGGGAGCGGGGGGACGACGCCATGTTTGTCGCATCGCCTCCCGAGCTGGGCGTCTTTCCCCGCTCGTTTGGCTCATTAGCCGAGGCAGGCAGGGAGGCACTCCGGCAGAGCAACTGCCGTATCCTGAGTGGATTTGCGGAATCCGGTGCGCGCGCATTAACGGCGCTCTTCGTTCTTCCCTGACCGCGAACGTGTTGCTGCTCATATGTGTGTGTCCACCCCCTTTCGGGGCGAGCGGGTGTGCGACGTTTCCTCCTGTTATTATACCGTATATACTCGAGTGCAGTTCAGCGCAGATGTGCGACGGACACGAAGGTTCAGGAACCATGAAAACTATAGTGTAATATATATTGTAAGGAGACAGGACGCTCTCTCATAGAGGCAGACGATCGAGCGGTTGCCTGCTTTTCTTCCCTGATCGTGACTCTACAACCCAGCGTCTTATGATCATGGTCATGTACAAATGATGATTATAATGGTTACGTTCAGGTGAGAGATTGAACACACCCGTGGATGGTGTATGACTACAGGCTAAGGTAGTTCAACGACGCAGTTAAGTGCACGGGTGC
Source organism: Haemaphysalis longicornis (assembly GCF_048455015.1). Lineage (NCBI taxonomy): Eukaryota > Metazoa > Arthropoda > Arachnida > Ixodida > Ixodidae > Haemaphysalis > Haemaphysalis longicornis. The sequence continues at coordinate 196,978,163 of NW_027526203.1, read as the reverse complement.
AGAGGAAGTGGTCAGAATATACACGTAATACACGGAGCTGGGTGTTACTGATGTACTAAGTAGAAGGACAGCTTTCTTTTGTCATTACCAGTCGCATTTCCTGGTTTGTAATTACAGGTCGGCGTCTAACTTTTCGAAGAACGTTAGGAGGAAAAATATCGCCAGGTATTTGGCACATGCTCCGCACTAGAAAAATCCTTGTGCAGACCCCCAACAAAATTCCGTTGAGTTCTAAATGTTATCAATCAGCTCAACCAGCAATCAGCATTGAATTTGGGTTGACTCTCCGTTGAATTAATGAGAACTCCACAAAATATCAACACAAATTAAGAAACCATTTTTTCAAGAAAGAGCGACTAACTCCCTTTTCCGACATGACACGAGAAAAAAGTAACAACAAAATGAGGGAAATACTAAGCCAGAACAAAAAAATTAATGAAAATTAAAATAAAGACTTCTCATTGATGGCGTACTCTAACCTAACTTTCTGAATGCTTCGTTGGTTTCTTCCCCAGTGAAACTGCACCGCGGCTGATCGATACATCGAAGTCGCATTTGGTTGGTGCACACTGCTCGCGACACAAAAATAATTGTCGGTATCTATTATTTGCTGACAGGCATAACGGTGCGTCTCATTACACAGGCAAACACCTTTCCTTACCAAGCCTAACCGAACCTATTAAAAACAATCAAACAAGTGGCCGGAACCCATTCGAAAGAGACGAAAAGAAAAATTCCTGTAGTTTGTCGTACTTTTGCGTGTTGTACTCACGTCGTGTGGTATTCTTGTCGTGTCGTGATTCGGATGTTCTGTCGTGTGTCGTATTCCGGCCTGATTTTGATGTCCGTCGTGCCGAATTCCTGTCTTGTCGGGATCCTGATGTTCCACCAGTAATAGTTGCACATGGTTTGAATGTTGTTGCCCATTGTGAAGACATGTAAATGGCAGTTCTGTTGTAACTACAAAAATGTTTGTCGTTACGACCGAAAGGTGTGTCGTAACAACAGATGGCTTTGTCGTAACAACAGGATTTCTGTTGTCACCACAAAGTTTTTTGTCGTACGACAGGAATTCTTGTTAGGTGTTTACGGTATTCCTGTTAAGATTTTAGACTGGGAACTAATTAAATAGCCAAGATATTAACCGAAATAACAGGAAAGAAACTGAGGAAAAATGGGCAGGGGCCTGTCCTCTGCAGCGATCCATGTTTGGTAGTCAGTGCACGTGCAGATCGCCCAGAACTGCTCTTAGACCGTAACGTCCCCCTCTCTCACCACATTGTATTATGTGCCAACTTTTCGTCTTGCGTCCACATGTATGATGAACGGAGCAGTAACGGCGAAGCTACGTGCAATCAGGGGTGGTTCCGGGGGGGGGGGGGGGGGGGGGGGGGGGGGGGGGGGGGGGGGGGGGGGGGGGGGGGGGAGGAGAGGGGGGGAGGGGCGATTTCCTCAGCTTCTTTTTTTTAAGTGTCCGACTTGTGCGAGGTCGCAAAGGTGTTGGGCTGTCGGGCGGCTGCCAGAAAATGCGGGCTCGAGCCAGCCGTTGCACGGAGGCGCCAAAAACCAATGTGTCACTAAGTTATTTGTGGGCAAGCGGGTTACACCGCATACGCCCACACGCCGACATGGTTATCACCGCCCCCGCAGAACTGGTGCCAGGAGAGGAGCGGTGCGGTTCTTTATTCGCCCCCTCCCCCCCGCCCCCCCCCCCCCAAAAAAAAAAACTCCTCCCCCCCCCCCCCCCCTTACCGAAACCAATCTCTTTGAAACCGCTACTGCGCACAGTACACTCAAACGGCATAAGCGAAGCTCGGTACTGTATACGCAGAGCTTTCTTAATCGGAAGCACGGTGATTACACGGTGGTTACACATTATACAAGGCGTGGCGCTCATTTGGCCCCTGATAAACGCTACTCGACGTATACCCCCACCACTTGACGGCAACAACACCCCCTTACCACCGAGATGCAGAGTAACCAATTTTACAGGTTTGTATAGGAGCACCGGAAGCATTATAAAACGTTGCAATTGCCGCTGCATGCAGTAAGGTCAGTTTGGAATGCGACATATCACAGAAGCCAAAAAAACGGTATATTCGACGGTATATATCAAAAAACGGTATATATCACAAAAAAACGGTATATTCGACGGAACATCCGCGAAAATTACGGCATGCAATAACAAATAGAGCATTCTATGTCCCTTGTATTTTTAATTAAATTATATGAAAGCTTTCTCCCCAAATTGCCGCTTATGGGCAAACCCCACAGTGCAAGCATCGCAGGCGAACACCGCGTGTTCGCTGTACATACAGCTCTTAC
>NW_027526203.1:196934781-196975738 GCF_048455015.1 Haemaphysalis longicornis | reverse complement strand
TGAGGAAGTAACGGCAGAACCGAGTTCGGCACAACTCTTGGCGGTGGATCTCAAGAAGGCGTTCGACTACGTTTACCACGACGCCATACTCGAAGAACTAGCGGCGACAAAATGCGGACCGAATATGTATAACTACGTAAAGGCATTCCTTCAAGAAAGAATTCTTACGATAGCAATAGGGGATCACGAAACAGGACCTCAGGATCCTCATCCACAGAGCGGAATTCCTCAAGGAGCGGTGCTATCCCCAACTCTCTTCACATTAGCGACACTCAAGATCCATAGGGCACTATCGCAAGTGGAAGACATTAAACACCTCATATATGCAGATGACGTTACTATATGGAGCACAACTGGATCACCTGGACACATCCAGACGCAACTACAGGAAGCACTCAATCGAGCACAACAAGCAGCAACAACAATAGGACTATCATGCTCCGCAGAAAAAACAGAACTGCTAACAGTAGCCAACAGACGGTGGAAACATCCTCCCATTAACTTAACCCTGCACGGCAACAATATTCCAACTCCATCCACTATCAAAGTACTGGGACACTACTTCCAAAAAGATGGAGGGGGACAAGCCACAACCAACCAGATACTAAAGCAAGGGGAGCAGGTTCTTCAACTTGCTGAGCACGAGGGCGCGGGTTCGATTCCCGGCCGCGGCGGCCGCTTTTCTGATGGAGGCGAAAAGCAAAAACGCCCGTGTGTGCGAGATTACGGCGTGTGTTAAAGATCCCCAGGCGGTCAAAATTAATCCGGAGCCCTCCACTACGGCGCGCCTCATCGCCTGCGTTGCGTCGGCGCGTTAAACCCTACAATCAATCAGGTTCTTCAACTTATGAAGCGGATCTCCAACAAGAAACGGGGACTTAAGGAGGATGACCTGCTGAGACTGCACGAGGCCCTCGTCATATCGTGAATAAGATACGCAGCCCCATACAGCAATTTTACCAGGACACAGCTTAAAAAAATAGACACCCTAATCCGTAAAGCCGTCAAGATATCGTTAGGTCTATCAGTGCGAGTAACACAGTCCTTGACAAAATGGGGACAACAGTGACCGTGGACGAAATAGTCGCTGTTCACAAACACAACCAATTGGCAAGACTGATCCAAACCACAGCCGGTCGACAACTCCTGGAGTCTCTAGGATACAGGGTCAGCCAAGCGGCCCCTCCTATTGCCAAAATACACCCACGAGACTGGCAAAAAATCAAGGTGGCCCCCATACCGAATAATATGGATCCAATCCGGCACACAGAAAGAAGATCCATTAGAGCAAATTACTTTAATAAGAAACCAAAGAGGGAGCTGGACCAAATGCACGCCTACACAGACGCGGCAGGAGCCAACACATGGGCAGTAGCATATTGGAACATACTCAACCGATCTTACACTGAGAGCAACATGCACTTCCAGAAGGCAGAAGAAGCAGAGATTTACGCAATTGGAAAAGCGATATCTCACCTCAGTCAACCAACCAGTCCCCTAAATATATACACAGATAGCAAAAAAGCCTGCCGAATTATAGCATCAGGACACACCCCCCAAATCGCGGCACATCTATTTCCATATATCCAGGGCACTGTGAGGATATATTGGATTCCGGGTCACGCTGGCGTACTGGGTAATGAGAAAGCAAATGAACTCGCCCGAGAAGCGCACTACCGGGCTCCCAGGAACGGCGGCGAAACTCCCATTGAAACCGAATCAAGCCCACGACAGCTTCACCTGAAAGACTACAGGAGAGCCAGGCAGCAGTTACCGCAGCCGCACCCACACCCAGAAAGACACCAACAGACTACATTCAGACAAGCGCAAGCCGGTACACTACACGCACCTGCTAGACTACACCTCATGCAAAGTAGAAAGACAGATACACCCCCATTATGCCGCACCTGTAATGTGATCGCCAACCAACAACACATATTATGGGAGTGCCCCATTTATGCACATATTAGACGACACTACACTATAGAGTGGCTGGCCACCCAGAAAACCAAGGACGAGCAACGTGGCCTGGTGGACTTCATCGAGAAGGCCATCAGTGGGAGCCTGGACGGAGGCACCCAGACTCCATGAAGCTCTCCGACGGATACATTTCCCCTCTTTTGGTTAAAAATAAAATTCTCTCTCTCTCTCTCTCTCTCTCTCTCTCTCTCTCTCTCTCTCTCTCTCTCTCTCTCTCTCTCTCTCTCTCTCTCTCTCTCTCTCTCTCTCTCTCTCTCTCTCTCTCTCTCTCTCTCTCTCTCTCTCTCTCTCTCTCTCTCCGACTGCCTACTAGGTGCCGGGCTCCTTCATCCCCACCTCTTTCCATTCCGTGGCAGGCCACCATTGGTCTGTAAACGAAGTCGCAGTTCAAAACGAGTCGCGTCCTCACTGGCTGGACCAGGTTTAGTCGCAAATACACGTAATGTGGCGCGGCTGCCCAACACAAATCTGGAAAGGCAAAAAAAAAACCTTTTTAGAGTGTTGGCCTGCTGCTCAAGCCCTCGATTACCACGTGAATTTTTGGTTGTCTAGTATCCTATATAAGAGCTTGAATACTGACGCGGACACTTGGACATTGAAGAAAGCACTGCCTACAAAAATTGATACATTCAAACGAGCAAAAAAAAAAAAACATGGTGTGATAGTTAGGATAAAATAGCTGGTCCGCAGGACAACCGGCCTGCCACCCCAAAATTGAAATAAGGAAGGGTGGACACGACATCGAGGTGACAATTAAAATCTGAGCTAGGGTGGGAGTGCCAAGGGAAAGAACAATTCGGAAGTAGAAAAAATTGGAGGGGGATCCGGATTCTATAGGTACGTACATGCGCCGCACTGGGACAAGTTGCGGCAATTTAAAATAAAGCGTTCAATTGTTTCCGCACTGTGCAAAAAGGGCATTCAGGGTATGTAGCCATTCCCCAGCCCCGTGTTTCCAGCCCGCGGCCCGTCGACGGGACCAGCCGTGTGACCTGACGAGAAGACGACACTGTTCCCCTTCCCAGAGTCCCCGGCGCATCTTCAAGGGCCTTGTCTGTTCCTTCGTGGCATCGGCGAGCATGGCTGTTCCAACGCCCAGGGATTTATACTTCACCCCCAACAACCCCCAGTAGGATTTTGCCCCCCCTCCAAAAAAAAAAAAAAAAAAGATTCCACAGTCGCGAGCACTCCGCCCAGGGATTTATACACAGCCCCCGAATATCCCCTCCACACACCCCCAAGAGCAATCCAACACCTCCCCCCCCCCCCCCCCCCCCCCCCGCAATCGAAATTCTGGATAAACCCATGCCAGGGCCAGTCTTTAAAAAGCCCACCATCGCCATATGTGGCAGCAGGGACTTGTTCCGATCTCATCTCAACTTCACTGCACCCGTCCATTTACTGTGGCCTTCGACCGGGACGGTCGCCTTCGACGAGGAGGCGATGTTACAGGAAGCAGAAGTTGACTCTGGGCCGTAGTGCCAGGGGCACCCACCAACAACGACGAAGCAGTAAATGGCATGGACACACACTGCTTCAACTATCATGGCCACTTGTACTTCGATCACATCGCTCTGTGGCCACATCATGCAAATACAATGCTGCACCTCACCACCAACAATCGTTCGTCTCGTTTGTCCTGGCACTCAAACTTTCCTTCTTTTACTGCATAGTATTCCTATGTGGACTCAATGATGAAACCCTCTGTGCATCTGTAACGTGTGATGTGTCACACTTTTGCGGTATAGAAAAATGCTATTAATACATCTTGCCATTGGGCCTCCATGCTTCCACACGATGCCTATAGTTCCCCCTTAAGAACGTCTTCCTATCGATGCATATTGGTTTAGTAGTGAGGCCGACTTAAAGGTGCTCCGTAAGGATAAAGGGGTCTCATGGAGGCATTTCATAATATCACTTGGGGTCCTGCACTTTATATGTCGAACTGCTTACCGTATTTGCACGACTTGAAAGATCTGCCAAATTTGTGTGCGCGTTACAATCGGGTTGAAAACAGAAATTCGCTTCAAAATGGCAACCAGCATCGCCATGAACACTAACTCCGCCCGAAATCTAACTCATTCCAAACGAAAACAAATGCATCCGGGAGTAAATTTCGGCGCATCCATTCCCCGATGGGCATACCTTAGCCAGCTGTTGCACATATTGCTGCTGCTACAAGAAATAGCACGTGCACGTTTCAGTCATTATAGGTCCGAAGAGGTGCCACTACAAAAACCCATGAAATGCAAGATAATTTAACTCGCCAACAGCGATGGAACCGATCCGCGGCATCACGCACGCTGGGTGTCCCGGGGACATGAGTGCGAGATTGCGCAAAGAAAGCTGAGCCGTATTCTCAGGAGGCTTCGCCAGCCCTCAGCACAAATGTTCTCGAGTACTTGAAGACTCCCAGGTGGAATTCACAAAGTAGCAGTGAATGAACCACGGACCCGTCATGTCTACAGCTATGAAGTTAAAAGCACTTGAAACAGAAACGCTTTCAATGTTCCCTGCTCCAGATTTGATACAAGCAGCTGAGCTAGATGGGCACCTTCTTGAAGCTCAAGGAATTTTTCACGCCACAGTTGTTCAAACCTCCTTGCTCTGATCATGACCCATACGCTATAACTGCTGTGCTTGTAAACTTGCTTAGAGTACCTTATCGTTTGCTACGTGACATCGGCCAACGAGTCTTCCATCATCGACCATCTATCGGTCGATCCTCATTGGGGTCACATCTTCGAGATTTAACTATACCAATCGACATGACAAGCAATGGCGACGTGATTTAGGCCTAAAATGATTTCTCTCTTTGTCATATGAGAGAATTCTTAGTTTGCTTTAGCACTGCAGGCAAATGCATGCATGAAAAAAAATCGTGAAAACTGTGTATGATGTTACTCTTGGTTTTGGCATGCAGTCAACATGATCAAAGAGATTTTTGAAAAACCAAGAAATAAAAATAGAAAAAATTACAACAATGATCTGACAAAATCAAAAGTATGCATCTTAAGAATACATCCTTTGAAAAAACAACAAAAAAGAATAAACAAAAAACCCACAAAAAAACGCTTGACATAAGAATAAAAACAAGCTAAAATGATCAAGCCATGCAACGCCCTGCATTTCCACAAAAATGCATAATTGGTGAAAGTAACACATTTAATCACACTACTGATATCCCACACTATCCCAATAAGCTATGTACATCAGGAATTGTGACAGTATGGTCCCTAGTGGAAACGTCGATAAAATAGTCCCAAATGAATTTTGCGGCTTCCAAGAAATTGTGATAAATTGCTGCGAAAAATTTGTTCTTCCACAACTTGGCACCATGTGGGCAGCTTGCATAGGGCATCTATACAAAGCAAAATAATGACAAAAATTTCAATGGTTAGGTTAGGTATACAATGCCGAAGACAAATTACGAACATACCATGAGGAAAAGTCCTTTAAGTGGAGTGTACAAGACAATCCGGTATTACCCTTTGGAGCAATTCTTCATATCTATGACAATGGATCACATACTGGCTCCAGCATCCTTGCATTTGCACAACAGAATGCTTATTGCTACTTTGCTTATAAGTGGTGCCCTTCTTATTGATGGAAACTTTGCAATGGCTCCAAAGTAAGTTGCCATTACCGTACCATTGGTGTACACTCTATAGGCACCGGTCACTGTTCAGAGGGCGCGACGAATAAAGTACACCCAGCGCCGCCCCGCGGAAGCTTGAGCTAACTTTGGGTCGGTGAGAGGCCGACGGCGGCCGCGCGTTCATATATTCGGCACCTCTCGGTTTATTTTTTCGATTGTGCAATTGTTTTTGAAAGGTGTCTCGACTTTGAAAACTGTTCTGGCAAATAGTTTCCCCGTGTCTCAAGTGCTTCTGTGCGATTTCCGGACAATTACGGGGCTGAACTACTACTGTCGGACTCGCGTGCGCGAGAAGTTACAGAGATTGTATACGTTCCCGCGCGCGTGTTCGCCGTGAAAGAAATTTACGCCACAGACATCGTTGCGAAGTCCCATTCTCAGCAAGGGAAGGTTATTTACAGCGCCAATTCAGGTCAGTAGCCAGCGTATACAACGGCGCTCCACGACAGAAGCGTACGTGTTTGTGTTATTGTTTCCTGTGTACGCGCAACCACACTACAGTTACTTTTTCGGTGGCCATTCTTCAGCTCGGTTGGTGTTGTCACTAATTAACAACGCATTCCAAACGTTATTACCTGTTGACTAAGTAAACGCAGTTCCACACAGTTCGAAATCTGCTGCGGAGCGGCGGTTGTCTTCACGAAGATTCCGTTTAGTTTCGGCTTCTATCTTGTGAGTAATTTTACAGTCGTCTTAGCGGCTAATTGTGATACAGTTTGTTCAGGCCGTTCAGGATTCTCCAAAAAAGTATTTTCTCCTCCTCCCCATCCTCTGCTTAAACAATAATAACCTCAACTTTCAGAGTACGCAAAACGCATTAAAGAAGTCAGCGCGAGTGAATGCAACCTTGCCTTTGATAGCTTTCCACGCTCTCGCTTGGAATGCGAGGCCGAACTATGTACACTTCGGGGAACAAAGTAGGGCAGTAAGCGGGATGCGTATTGACCGTGACATTGCTTTTAGCATCACGCCGCGAAGTGCTGTGAATGCATATTCTTGTGCCGCCTTTTGGTATCCATTCGGTGCCGTGAATGTCGCTAAAAAAAGGTTACTGCTGATAAAACAATAGTGGCGGAAGCGGTAATACCTTGTGTTATGCAACTACTACGACGACAAGCGATTCATCGCAGCGCGTGATGTGTATGAACACTGAAAGCAAACGTTTTAGTTTTACGGCCCTTCGTGTCTGCACTGCGAATAAACGGTAATCGTACGCATAAGTTTACTCCTTATACACTGACAAAAAATGTCATGACTTTCTTACTTCCTTTACTTTTCTTACTGCTAAAATCATTTCTTGCGACGCTCATTCTCCCACGGCTACCCGAGCGAGAAACCTGTACCATAGAGTTAATACTACTGACCTGTACAGAACGATGGCAGGCTGCCTTTCGCGATTGTGGCTGTCCTTCGCGCAGCAGTAGCGGCGCTGCCACTAATTCTTTCCTGCAGCCTTTTGATCCTTTCGGACCCTGCAACTTGCAATTATAACTATGTTTCTTAAAAAAAACTTCCGCCACACAACGTCGAACCGCAAGCAGCGCGTGTGTTTTTACGTGCGCTGAACGGCCGGTCGCGACATCCACCGACCCAGAGTTGCTAAGCGGCGGCGAGAGGCGGCGCTGGAGTCACGCGCAAACTGCAGTGTCCGGTGCCTATATAAGGATTGATAAAAACTTGCAAGCCATCAGAAACTTTTGGAGCCTGCAGTTTGTGTTCTAGGAGCGACAGTAGAGCTAACAGACTAGCTGATCACTGCTATAGTGCAAGACAGCAGTCTGTCTTGATTGTGACCCAGCCGACCAAACTGGCACTGGTCAAAGACTATTCATAGTCACTTATAGTCAGCAGACTGCCGGCTGACCATTTTATTGTCATGCAAAAAACAGCCTAAAGCTACCCTGACCCAACGCAATGTAACCTAACCTAACAAACAAAACCAATAATTCTCCAACTTCACAAATAAGCGTCCTTATTTAACCAGGCTTTTGCTATTTGCGCTGTTCGTAACACCTACTGGTTAGAACAAACATGCCCACGTAAACAGCACGCCAAATACGAAGTTGAACTCCCACAGTGCTGTAGATATTCCCATTCCTCTCGTCAATGTCATGTCCCTTTTTCTAGAAAAATATCTTTTTATGCCAGCTGTGCCCCACTGTGGCAGACAGAGGCCCATGGACAGCACAGCGATGTCCCTTGCACGGTGAATGCGTATGCATGCAGCACGTACGTCACCGAAACCCAGAAGACAGCAAGCCAGTAAAATGCACAGCAGCTGCGTGCATTTCGACCACAAGAAAATTTGCAACCCTGCCCATTGCGTGTAAAGCAAATTTTCACAGACCAGCCTGCTGTAGGTGTTACCAAGTCCAAGTTTTGCCAACTCGTTTCGAACCCAACGTGTAACAAAACACGGGTTACGTACTGTGTCACGCACCAGTTTGACACTCCATGCGTCGGTGGGCTCCACTCCATGGTTCCTGGCACTAGCATGGGGCCATCGAAGCGAGGGCGTGCCATGTTGGGCTTAAGGTTCTAGCCGAAAGGGTTGGCCATTCATTGCTGGAATTGCCTGCAAGCAGTGATGGAAGAAGCATCAAACTGAGAAAAAAAGAAAATTGAAGCTGCGTGGGTATTGGCGGGGGTTAACGCACAGGGTCACTGATCACGACGTCACACTGTTAGACGCCCGGTTTCGGTGGCTGCTTTCATAATGAAGGAGAAAAACAAAAAAAAAAACATGTTTGGAGACTGCAGCTGCTCTTTAAAGAGGGGTGGTACATGCCAACCCGTACCCTGTTACTGAATGTGTACGGCGTGCCTCGCACTTGTTGAGAGCAGCATGCGAAGCCTCAGTTAATGACGCACCCTAGTTCGGCCAAAGGTGCCAGAACAGGATTGGAAGTCATCGCACTCAGAAACTATACTGGCAAGCATTGTGAAACACAGAAAAAAACTCTATAGTGCTTGTCATTCAGTTAAACCTTACGTCAAGGATGGAACTATAGGCTGAGACGTGCGATCCCTAAGTTAGCACGGGAACCACACCTTTAACAAAGTGCGCATCAGGATGAAGACAAACTTGTAACCGCTAGCAGGGTAAACCGAAGGCCCCTGCAAATATCACTTGCCTCACGATTGGGTGGGTGCACCGGAAATATTCCGCCGACGGGGGGAGGTTAAGAGACGTCGGTAGGGGGCGCCTGAAATGAAATGAAAGAAAATTAATGGGAAATTTATTCGTGGATCTTAAGAAATTTAAGGCTCGGCCCGATGTGCACACCTTGCTCTGGCCACACGATTGTCGCGCGCCCCTCGGTTACTGCGCCAATCGTGATTTGCATGCTAATTGGCTCGGTGACCACATTTGCTCGCAGTAGCAGCGGCACTGGCTGCCTGTCGCTCCTTTGTTGTCTACCAGTTTCAGGGTTTCATCGCCATCGTTCCCATTATATCCTTGTTTTGCCACATATGTGGCACGCTCCATTTTACGCTGAGATGTTGGGCAGTGAGGACCGGCTGCAGCTTCCCGAGCAAATAAGCTGGCAGCTGCAAAGGCATGCGCCACCATTGCCAGTCCATCTTGCCGTCAAGGCTTGCACTCGGTCCAATGGTCTTGATCATGGCTGTTATTCTCTGTTCTTATGTCGGCCTCTGTCCGCGCTTCAATGGAGAAAACTTGCCGACACGCACCTCTATTGCCCTTGCATCGAAATGATCGGTAGTTAGAGGAGCAAGCATTTGGGTGTGTGGACGACCACTGTTGGTCCAATCCCCTTTACACAGATTTAACAAACGCGGGATTAGAACCTACGCAAGCTACTAAAATACTAACAAAACACCGCCACGAAGTAACTCTGCCACTACCAGATTTTTCTACTGTGACTTTCCCCTCTTGATGTTATGACTGTGGAAACACGATACAAGCGTATTATTCACATAAGTGTTAAGGCTGAGCGTTTGCTTGAACTATATGTTACGTAACTACCAGGGCTTTATCCGCTTTGAGGTATCGCACTCATGCACCAAAACGCATTCGAATTTGTTCATATCTCATTGGTTTCTTTATCAAATTACCAGCATAAACCAGACAACTAAACCGTCAACAAACAAACAAAAAAACCCCCCCAAAAACATACGCGTCTGGGAACCAAGTCGAAGGTGTGCTCTTCGTATCAATAAAACAAGGTATTACCGACTATCACATGTACCACACCGTTGAGCAAATTATTGGTCTCTTGCAAGCCCAGAATACCAGGACTGTGTCTGGCAATTAAAACTCCATAGAGTTAAGACTGAAGGTTCTACGGGCGAGAAAAGGAGGAGCTGTGCATTCCAAGATGACACATCAAAGATACCTTATATACTTTACGGCGGGATGAGCTCTGCTGAGGACCCGTCATTTTGAAAGGGACGGGCTAATTGAGCCACTTTCATTCATGTTCCAATAATAATACCCGATAACAGTGTATCACGAACCCCACTCCCCTGCCCGCTATATATAACCCTTTGCGACACGCGTTAGGATGTAGCCGTCCGAAAAATTTGAAACTGATGTATGTTTTTGATAACCAAAATTTCACTTAAAAACCATAAACTTGCTCTCATAAGTAGTTAATAAATTAGGTCGTGTCCTTGATTGATTGATTGATTGATTGATTGATTGATTGATTGATTGATTGAGTGATTGATTGATTGATTGATTGTAGGGTTTAACGCGCCGACGCAACGCAGGCGATGAGGCGCGCCGTAGTGGAGGGCTCCGGATTAATTTTGACCACCTGGGGATCTTTAACGTGGGCCGAAATCTCGCACACACGGGCGTTTTTGCTTTTCTCCTCCATCAGAAAAGCGGCCGCCGTGGCCGGGAATCAAACCCGCGACCTCGTGCTCAGCAGCGCAATAGGTCGTGTCCTAATTGAAAACACATTATCGTAAACGTCACCACCGTTTCCTAACCATTGCTACAATAGAAAACGTATAGGTAGACAACAAATGTAAGTCGGCAAACGTAACGCGGCCCCTGCAAACGTAACTTGCCTCACGAATGGTCAGACGCATCAGAGGCTGTGACAAGATGTCACGCAAGAGCGCAGGAGGCATCTGAAATGAAAGGAGAAAACAGAAAATCCACTGATGGACCTTCAAGACAGCGGGAGTACCTGATCCCTATCCTCCGCGAACTTAACGCTCGGCCCGATGGGCAGACCTTGTTCTGGATTTAAAAGCCGCGGCAACACATCGACTCTCGCTGCTCGCACACTGTGTCAACCGCACGTACTGTGTTGCGTTACAGCCACCTCAGTGGTCGCGTCTCCGTTTTTTAGGCAGCGACAGGTGCCGAGCCGCGGTGGCGCCGCCGGGCAGCACAGCATAGTCAGCGCCACCATGACACGCGCTCTTTCGTCCTAGATCTGATTTCAACGCCGAAAATTTTTGCCGACATGCCCATCTAGTTGTATGCTCGCGTAAAAAAAAGCACATCGCACACAACGTTAAAATTACACGAGAAAAAATGGCCACGTATCTGCTCCATGGAGGAAAGAATACTTTTCTTTCCTCCATGATCTGCTCCTTTCGTTGCAAATGTCGCCGAAAGAAGATAGTCGACTGGCGCCCCTGCCAAGTAAAGGCCTTCCTTCTCTTTCCCGATCACCTCTAATGCTGTTCCTTTCCCGTCTCGTTCCTCCTAAGATAACACGCTAGAGGTTTGCTCAAGTAAATTTAAATTTACCGCGTTCTGCTGCTCCAAGTCGGGTGTCTAGAGCCACTAACTAAAACCTTTATTCAGTGACGCTACGGGTGTCTTGATGCCAGCGCTGCCGTACGGCGCAGACGCGCGTGAATTGAGGCACCCTACTACAACACTTATAGAACCACGATGCCCTACTGCACGAGCGTTCCAAAGTATATTATCTCTATGCGTTCCAAGCGGAACGTTGATCCCATCTAGTGGAACCTTTCGTTGCTATTGCAGTTTTGATTTCTTAAATTCCGCCAGGAGGTAGCGCTGGCAACAGCAGGCGACGGTTTTCTGCCGTTGATGTCGTATTTCATTTGCTATCGCAAAAACCAAGCATCCATAATTTTTTTAATAAATGAACACTGCAAATACCACTTATGTATTGATATGCTACCTTATATTTGCGGAATGTCTTGTTCTTGTTCAACAATTTTGATAAGTATGCGCACTGACACTGGACTTAGACGTTTAGGTTTGGCTGTGAGTATATACAACTCTTGCGCAGGTTTTCTTTCACTTTGGCCGGGTGACTGAATAGAGTCACTCACAGACAGACAGACAAACCAAAATTTCTGCGTTTATAGGCCAAGAAAGACTATCATATTTAAAAGATTAACCCACGAAGGGAATCTTTACGTAAATCTCAAGAACTTCACCTGGGAGGCTTCGTGTCGGCGATGCGCTGGCGGTTGGCGCCGCGCGACGAACGCCGACGAAGAGTCCTTGGCGCCCAGCGACTGAGGGCGCGGACGTGCGCGGTGGGCTGCAGACCACTCGCAGATTGCGGCGGACTCCTGGACGGATGCTGTTGGGGCGCAGGAAGTCCGCCGGACAGCCTTCGGACTCCTCGCCTGGTTCAGAACACCTCGAGGTGTTCCTCCCCGACTACTAGGCGCCGGGTTGTTGTTGTTGTTGTTAATTGTTGTTGTTGTTGTTGTTAATCCTGATAATTAATGGCGCATATCCAATCAGGGGATCGGCCAATCAACAGAGGATGGTAAAAAATAATGGACTTCTTATCAAATCACGAGACGCCTAGGAAAGATAATTTAGATCAGTTGGTTCTGAAAAAAAAAAAACTGGAAAAATCAAAGCGAGAATGACCAATCTCAATCATAAAGAGAATCGTTTGGAATTTTCAATGTAGCGCAGGAGAGCAGAGCATACATCCCGGCGGCAGAACCCGTTTCGGATGCCCTGAACGATAGTATAGCCGGCCCTGTTAGGGATATCCCCAAACTGTAAAGCGGCACCTCCAGGGACTGACGTCTCAGTCGGGAAAAACGTCGGCATGTCAACAGGTAGTGTTCGAAACTCGTCTTCGCTGCAATAGCTGCACAGAGCTGTTGGCGCCAGACGAGACCTGTGCAAGTACCTATTTAACTGGGGTACTCGACAACGTAAGGCTGTAATAACCACCTCTAAGTTGCGTGAAGGGCACCATTCAGGTTTCCATGAGAATTTAAGATGATTAAAATCACTTAATGACAGTAAAACCGATTCTTGCTGTTTTCGGAGTTTCAGCATCCTACGGTACCTAGCTGCTGTTATTAAAGGTGTCGACTCTACGACGTCTACTACAGGACCAGAAAGTGCTATCCTTGCTAGAGAGTCGGCTGTCTCGTTGAATGTGATCCCCGCATGACCAGGAACCCAAAGAAGGTTAATTTCAGTGAAGTGAGGAGGCAGGAGTGACCGAAACGTCCGCATAAGAGGAGTGTCTTTAGGGGAAGAACGGGCTAAGCATACAGAAAAAGAATAAGAAATTATGATTGGAGATGTAATTGATACATCCAGCTTTCGTAGCGCCAGGACAATTGCCAGGAATTCCGCGAAGAATATCGGGATAAAATCAACCAGACGAACCGAAAAGGTCCAGTTAAGGGAAAGAGAAAATATTCCTATACCGGATTTTTCTTCTCGTTGAGAGGCATCTGTATATATTATAGCACCTGGCTGCATGGAGGCCAAATAACCTTCGAGAAGACGATTGAGCAGTCGGGCTGGTAAAAGTTTAGCATTTTTGGGGAAAATGTTCTGGAAATTGATAGAAAGAGGAGAACTCCTGTCAGTATATGGAATAACCTGATTTATTGCTACACCCAACGGAGATTGGAGGCTCTGTACCAAAGTGATTTGTGGACATAAGGACCTGGGCCATTGGTGCACCATGAACGCACCTGGTTCTGCAATAAAGATAAACTGCTCCCTGTTCACCTAAGAGCTATAAGCTCTCAGAAAAGTTTCAACAGTCAGTATCCGGAACCTATTAAGCAAAGGAGGAACGCGCGCTTCCAAGTAAACTACTGCATTTGCTGCATTATTAGGCAACCCTAAGCAGCAGCGAAGAGTCTGGCGCTCCAGAATAACCAGACGATGAAGCTTATACGCCGCGGACCCAGCGAATAACACGCTCCCAAACTCTAAAATGGGGCCAACGTACATTCTGTATATCATAAGAAGGGTCTCTCTGCGCATTCCCTTCTTTCTATGACTGAGACGTCTTAACACCCCAACAGCACGTGCACCTTTGGCCTCAATGAGGGCTATATGTGGGGTCCAGTCAAGTTCACTGGTGTAAATTATCCCAAGGTACTTTAAGGAAGGAACCTGAGGAATTATGCACTGTCGGTAACTGAGAGTAATGTTAACAGGGCCTGAGATCGGAAAAACTAATAAGGAACATTTGTTGACATTCAAAGAGAGACAAATACTGTCCAACCAGGAGGCAATGAGGTTCAGATATGACTGCATTAAAGCGTAAAGTGATTGAATGTGAGGTGCTGATGCAAAAAACGCAACATCGACGGTATATACATATGTAGAGACACCAGAAACCACCGGAATAGCGCTTACAAGGATGTTAAAAAGAACAGGGGAAAGGACCGCCCCTTTCGGTACGCCCCTAGACTGTGGCCGCTGTGAGGAAGTAACATTAAATTTAACACAACTGAACTGCCTTTCTCTCAGAAATTCACAAATCCAAGCTATAATGTACCTTGGGAAGTTTAGGACTTGTAACCGGGACAACAACACAGGGTATTCCACGCTATCAAAAGCTTTTGCTACATCTAGGGTAACTAGAGCCGAAAACTGGTTAGTGCGACGGGCTAGTTTAATCCGGCTTTCAAGGTCCATATGCGCACTCCATATGGAACACCCAGGGCGGAAACCAATTTGTCTCGGGCTAAAGATTCTAGAACTAGACATCAATTGCATTATGCGCTGCTGCGAAATCCGCTCGACTAATTTAACCACGTTAGATGTCAACGCGATAGGCCTGATGTTTTCAATCAAGAGGCCCTGACCAGCATTCTTAAGTACAGGAAGTATTTTGGCGAGACGCCAGACATCGGGGATCCATGCATGTCTACTAGAATAATTGATCATGTTAAGTAAATGATTCGGAGCTTCATCATATAATAATTTCAGCATTTCAGTAGTAATGTCATCTGGGCCAGGAGCTGCAGCAGTCAATTTAGTCATGACGTCAGCGAGCTCTGAGAGCGTTACCTCTATGAAGTCGTCTACCACGTCTGGTGGGGAAAAGGACACCGCTAAGGAAGATGAAAAACGAGCTTGAAGCCCATCAGCTATCGACTCTAGGGACTCTGAGAGTTCACCTGGAGATAGCACCACAGAGTCTGTATTATCTGGACAGGGTACGGCGTTCCGCGATCGAAGAAAGCGAAAAACGCACGCTTATTGTTAGGCTTGGAGAGACACAAAGATCGATCTGTGTCATAAGTCTGTTTAGCATTGGAAACAGCGCCTTTGAATACCGCTGAAAAATATTTGTAGTTGCACCAGTTAAGCGGGGATAAGTTCTGGCAAAGTTTCTTCCAGGCCGCCTTTCTACGTCTAAAGCTGCGCGAACACTATTCGTCCCACCAGGGACTAGGCGATACTGACTTCTTCGACATCACTTCAAATAATGACGACTGAGCAGAAGTGGAAAGGGCGGAACAAAGCCCTGTCGCACATTCAGCTTCGTTTTGTATGACCAGAGTGGACAAGGACTCCTTCAGAGAGATTTGAAACCTTTTATAGTTGACAAAAGATCGGCTCTGGCGGTTAATTAAACGGATGGGACACCCGATGTCAAAAACTGTTGGTATGTGGTCACTACTCGACCCGCCATCAACGGTCGACCAAGAAGGCACTCAAACACCTCGAGAAGATATAGTTAAATCCAAAACAGATTGCGTTTGTCCCTTAAGGTAGGTTGGAGAATCCGAATTTATGCATGTTAAGTTGTTATCTGTAATCCAATCCAACAAGCGATTACCGCAAGAATCCGTCCGGGAGCCCCAAGTAATGTGGTGGGAATTAAAGACTCCTGCAAAGATAATTGGAGGTACAGCCGAAGCAATAGCCAAATCAAGTGGTTCAGAATCAACGACGCCACTAGGAAAGTAAACGCTGGCCAATGAGAAGGGGAGGCAACCAGGTAGCTTCACTTCCAGCACTGAAATTTCACAGTCAGGGCGTTGAAGTTGGAAGGACACCTTCGCGTTGTGAGCAAACTTTGTAGATATCAAACTTAACAGACCGCCACCTCGGGTTGGTCTGTCTAGCCGAAAGGTGCGGTAATTATAAAGACCAAATTCTTGGTTGCTGCTAAGCCAAGTTTCCTGTGGCAAAATTACGTCTGGGGAAAATTGGGAGCACAAACAAAGTAAATCTGCAAAGCCTGCCGAAACAGAGCGACAATTCCACTGAATAACTTTTAGAACCCCTATGATTCAGAGAGACCGGCTGCAGCAACTGCAGCCTCTAATATCTGATCCTTGGGCTTTGAAACAGATTTACCTTTCTTGGATTTTGCTTTTGGCTGCACTTCCAGTGTTTCGGTACTAGGTGATCCGGAACGTTTACTAGACTGATTTACAGACTCCATGGGCCAAGCCTGAAGCTCCATGTCCGAGTCTGAATAGGGCGAAAGGGGGGGGGGGGGGGCAAATACTCTGTGTCGGCCGTAGGACCACGAACAGACGAAGTACCAGCCTCAGCGTAAGTAAGATGTTCCGATCCACGCACAGAAGTAATGAGAGTAGACGAGACTTTAACAGAATCCGAGGCAAGATTAGCTGCTGAGAACAGCGGACCTTCAGGGGCGGTGGAAACTTGTTGGATCACTTGGGGAGAAGAGGTACACAAAAGCGGAGCGGGCTGCAAATATGACGCCAGCTGAGTCACCACTGTGCGGGACACGCACTCGATTATGCTGGAAGTTAACTGGGTGATTACTGAAGAGATACCCTTCTCAACGGCCGCTGCAACCACGGAAGCAAAAGCTGGGTCAGCGAGGGAAGGCTGTTGGATCTTGGCAACCGCTTTTTCCACCGCGGCAACAATGGTACTGACTACGGCTGCGTCAGCGAGTGACGGAGATTGTTTGGCAGTAACTCCAGCGTAACCATGTGTCCTTTCTTTGACAATGGCAACAGCATCCCCGCGCGAGCAGCGACGCTTACCCATGACCTCAACAACTTGGACTTCTTGAGCTCTAGCAGGGCAATTAGAATAGTCAGCTGGGTGTGCCGCTCCACACAAACAACATTTGGCATCTTAAGCAGTGCATAGCTCGACAGAATGGCTCTCACCGCATGCGCGACACCGGGGAGACGATTTGCACGCCCTGGATGTGTGGCCAAAACGCCAACAGCTGTGGCACTGAAGAGGCCGAGGAGAGAGAGGTTCCACACGGTAAATGAGTGGCCATACTTTAATCTCCGATGGACATGCGGTCCCTACAAGTGTAGCGATGACAGATTCTGTTGGCACCCTGTTTTTCTCTACAGCATGGCTGCAACGGTAAACTGAGGTGACTCCCGCTACCGATCTGAACATCAACACCTCGAACGATGCCCTTCACGCAAGCAAGGTGAGGGGGGATAAATGCACTCACCTGAACAGAGGCAAACATTGTACATTTCAAGAGGTCAGCGACACAGGTCTCGTCTGACGATCGGCACAAGACGCCACCTTTGCCAAACGGGCGAACCTCCGTAATGTGCTCGAACTTCTCAGTAGCCGCTCGAAGTGCCGCCTGTACAGCGCGCGGGTTTTTCAGCCGGATCCGCCACCTACTGGCACCAGGGCCACGGGGATGCTGCCCACCCCACTGCGCTTTAGGGCTTCCAATTGCACGTCCTGCGGACGAATAGAGGCCGCCCAGGGGGAACTCCCCCGGCCAGGAGACTCAAAAGACATCCAGGCGCGGAAGCCAGCAACCTGGAAGAAAAGAAAAGACCAAAAGAATGACGGGAAACAACCGCTAATCTGCCTGAAGGTTGGCCGATCACCTGAACCAGGAAAGCGAAAAACCAAGCGGCTTAGAAGCAAGCGACCTTCATCCTTCATCCACATCGTTCCATTCCGTGGCGGGCCACCATTGGTCTCCTTGTTCAGTAAACGAAGTCGCAGTTCGAAACGCGTCGCGTTCCCACTGGCTGGACCAGTTGAAGTCACAAATACACGCGATGGGGCGCGCCTTCCGCGCGAGCACTCGATGATCACGTGTGGCTGTTTGCTTCGCTGGTACTCTCAGACTCTTCCGTGGTGCACTAGCGCCAAGTATCTGGGGCTCCTGGTTGACTGCCAGTTGTCCTGGCTACCTGCGGTGAAGGCGCTTCGGAAACGCACAACGAGGGTCCACCAGGGCGTGCGGAGGTTGCTGGCGCATGGACAGGGCTGGACACACACCGTGGCCCTGAAGGTGTTCCATGGGATGGCATCGTCTGCCGTCCTCTATGCTCTGCCTTTAGTGGAACTCAAGCCGCGCCGGTGGGAGGAGCTGGAGGTGGATCAGCGCCGGGCTATCCGCCTCTGCTTGGGCCTTCTGAGCACATCTCCGGTGGCGGCGACATACACGGAGGCAGGCTTCTGGCCCATCCAGATGCGGGCCCTGAAGGTGGGTCTCCACCACATCCACCGCCTGCAGGGCACACCTGACGGCGTGGCACTCCTTGAGCGCTACCGCAGCCGGCCCAACTCTCGGATGGGCATGCTACTCAGTACGTACGAGAGCCACATCGCGTTGCCGCAGCGGCCACGCCTGGAGCCACCACCCCCAGGCACGGGGCAGGCTCTACGCATTGTCACCACATTGCCGGGGGTCCGTAGTAAGAGGTCGACTCCACCCCAGGCCGTCCACCAAGAGGTGGCTGCCCTGCTGCAGGGCGACGCTGCCGGACATCTGCAAGTGTACACGGATGGATCTGTACAACAGCCGATGGGCAGAGCCGGAGCCGCCTGCACGGCCCTAGAACTCGGCACCAGCCAGGTGTGCAGCCTGCCCTTCCCTGCCTCATCCATCCACGCAGAGCTGGCTGGACTCCACTTGGCTGCAGATCTTCTTCTCAAGCAGGGCACCCAGGCCCGGGGGGCCATCATCCTGACTGACTCACGGTCTGCCCTCCTCCGTCTGCGTGCCGCCGACCAGCCAGCCAGCTCTAGCGGCTACGTTGAGCGGTCGCTGGCGGCCAAGCTTCATGCGGTGGAAGCGCAGGGGTGTCCACTGCGACTTCACTGGCTGCCATCGCACGTGAACATCACGGGCAACGAGGTTGTAGACGCCTTGGCCAAAGGTGCTGCTCGCCAGGCAGGGGTTCCAGCCTCCCGGGATGTGGTGTCATTTGACGCTGCAAGGACTATCCTGGCACGAGTGGTGGAGGCCATGCATCCAGATGCCCGAGTAGTCAGTGGCCAGGCCCCACGGGTCTTGCCCGGACGCATTAGCAGAGACGCCCGGTCGCTCCTTCTTCGCCTGCGGCTCAATTGCTGCAACGTGGGAGCGCGCTTGCACCACCAAGGCCGCCGAGCATCCCCCACCTGCGCTGACTGCCCAGAGCCCGAGACGCTAGAGCACTTGCTGTGCTCTTGCCCGCAGCACGACACCGCAAAGGCACAACTTCGGGCCGAACTCCAGCGACTCGGTGCCCCAAGCCACAAGCTAGAAGACTTCCTGTTCCCCACGGGACCGGACGCCATCCGACGGGAGGTCTTCCAGCACCTAGTCAACTTCCTGGTTACAACAGGACTAGCGCTGCGTTTGTAGCCATCGAGTCATGGACTAAACGAACGCGATATATATTATCTCCCACTCTCCTACGACTCTTCTCTTCCCCCTTCTCTCTTCCTATCCTTTGAAGCCCCAATCCCCTTCCCTGGACTGGGTCGTATGAGGGTGAACTTCCCGTTGAGTTCAACAATATCCCCAGGCCTTTTCTCTTCCCTCCTTTGTTAATAAATCACCACCACCTACTCTCGAATGGCGGCCCATACCGACGCGGGCCCACAAAAATTATGGTCTGACCTCGACTACTTCAAATGAGACCAAAAAACAAAAAAAAAATTATGGTCTGACCTTGACTACTTCAAATGAGACCAAAAAACAAAAGAAAACAGAAAAAAACATTGGAATGTGATAGTAGAGACAGGAAGAAAAAAAGAAAGAAGCCAAATCTGGCTGCCAGCTAGGAAAGCCACCATGTCACCGCAAAAAAAAAAAAAAGAAAGAAAGAAAGAAAGAAAGAAGGGCGCACGCGACATTGAGGTGACAAAATCCCAGGGCGGCAGCGCCAAGGGAACAGATGAAGTAGAAAATGGGGGTTGGAACTTGGAAGATTCTAGATATATGTGTGCCGCATTGAGGAAAAGCTGCGGCAGTTTAAAATAAAGGGCTCAGTAGTTTCCGAGACGCCGCAGGAAGGGCATTCAGTATGTAGCCAGGCCAGATTTGTGAAGATAAAATCAGTGGCATAGCCAGAATTTTCTATGGGGCGTAACTAAGGGGGGGCAAGGGGTACAAGTGCCCCGGGCGCCACTTGGGAGGGGGCGCCGAGCCGAGTCCTCCCAACATGTGCCCGAGGGAAAAAAGTGGCACCGGGTTACCGTATGTCACCGCAGCGGGGCGGCACTGCCGCAAAAGTCGCTGTTGAAGAGAGCGCCAGTTCGGGCTTGTTGGCACGGCATTGCAGCAAAAGAATAGTGTTGAGGAAGACAAGGACGACAAGAGGGGGTCACACATGGGGCGCAATTAATGTCGAGGGACGCACACGGGGCGCTAGCGCCCCCCGCACCTTCCGGCATAGGGCCCCGTATATGACCCCCTCTGTCCGTCCTTGTCTTCAGCACTATTCTTTTGCTGCAATGTGGCTGTTCAAGCAGTTTCTTTCCTTTCTGCTTTCCTTGTCACGAAGCGGCGCCACCGATGTGTGAATAATTAGGTACGGAGTCCAGGAGGCAACCCCATTTGATATCCAGTATGTGTGCGTGCTGCATGTATGCATGTGCTTTCTGTTTTCGTTTATATTCCAGAAGCGGGCGGTGGGGTGGCGGCGCTCTTAAAATTTGCACCCTTACAATTACATTAATCCTTTGTAGGTATCCTTAAAACGCCAGGTGAACCACGTGCAGTAGATTTTAGGGATCCTCTTTTATATTCACAGCAAACCATTATGGTCGTGTTCCATCAAAAACGATCCACGCCGCGAATGCTCAGTGGAAGGCGTTGCGGGGTTGCGTTCCATTTCCTGCCGCAACGGTTCTATTTCATGCCGCAGCCCCGAGCTAGCACATCAGGATGGCTAGGTTGCGCTGTCTCACCCTTCGAAAGATTCTCCTCGCCGTTTTCTTTCCGCCGACTCATGGGCGGACTACAGCGGCGGCGGACGCCCGGTCATGGCCGACGCTGCTGATTCGTGACGCCGCCCCGAGAATTTTAGGTAACGGCTGGCAGAATCTCCTAACTAATAGGGATGGGCGAATATAGATTTTGAGGTTCGAAGCGAATTCGAAGCGAATAGTGATTTGGTCGAATAATTTCGAATCGAATAGTTCGAATAGTGCACATTGCAAATCACAAAGACAAATGAGCAACTTGTGACCTGACTAATGTACACATTTTTTTCTAATAATTAGAACTCGCGTAGGCACAGCATTGTGTAAAACTATTACCAGTTGAACATTTATTGCGAAATCTTACACACAGCTTTCCTTTGCTGTATTCACAAGTTTTCATGAAGAAATGCCTGTTGCGCCACATGCTCTAGGTGCAGCAGTTTCCGCCGGCTGCTCATTCACAAGTTTAAGCGCCGCCTAGAAACTCGCAGAGTTAAGCGCCGCCTAGAAGTAAGGGGGCACAAGGGTCTTTGATCAAAAACTTTATTTTTGCAGTTATGATGATGAAAATTGGGGGGCACATGTAGTTTCTCATTCTAATTGTAGATATCAAATTTGTTTTTGAGTAAAATGATTATGTTCAAATTTATTTGGATTTTTATATTCAATTTTTTGACAGCCTTTGTAAAAGAACTGCTGGAGGGATGCAGCTAAACAGGGAACCAGTAAACTGCGCACAAATCAAAGAGTGCAATAAGACTAACATTATCATTATATCTGGTCTGTAGCAGAAGTTACGACCACTTGAAGTTTGGGCCTGGAAGGCAAAACCGGTTTTTCTGGTTGCCATCTTCCAGGCCCAAACTTCAAATGGTCGTAACTTCTGCTACAGACCAGATAGAATGATAATGTTAGTCTTATTGCACTCTTTGATTTGTGCGCAGTTCACTGGTTCCCTGTTTAGCTGCATCCCTCCAGCAGTTTTTTTACAAAGGCTGTCATAAAATTGAATATAAAAATCCAAATAAATTTGAATATAATCATTTTACTCAAAAACAAGCTTGATATCTACAATCAGAATGAGAAACTACATGTGCCCCCCAATTTTCATCATCATAACTGCAAAAATAAACTTTTTTGGTTTAAGACCAGTGAGCCCCCTTAAAAAAAGAAGTATTGTAGCCACTAGTATCCTCGGCCGTAGCCAAGCAAAGCGCAAGTGGCTGGCCGCCATTTTGAATAGGCTCGCTTAGTGCGGCGTACTGCCGCGCTGTGCGAGCCTATTCAAAATGGCGGCATGCCTATTCAAAATGGCGGCCTGTACAAGTCTGCTGGCTTGGTGCCGCGATGTTCGGAGCGGTGTCGTTTCAGTGCCGCCTTTTTTTTTTTTTTTACCTAATGTGTGCTGGCGGCCGAGAGCTTCGTCGAACCTCTAGGCAAGGCAGCAACTCGGCAGTGCCGGCACTGATAATAGAAATGTCCGCGTCGGTGGGTCTTGAGCCAAGCCTGGGGTAACTCTCGGAAAGCTTGACCGAAAAGCTTGGCTTTCAGCTGCCTATTCGGGAGCATCGAATAATTCGAAAATATCGAATACCTGCATTCGGATCGAAGCGAATAACGAATAGAGAGCTATTCGATCGAATATTCGACAATACCGAATATTCGCCCATCCCTACTAACTAAGGTATAAGCAGAGTCCTTCAATGCCTTTCTGGTCATGAAACTTCGCCGTCACGCTATGGGAGAGCTTCGTACGCTACCCAGGGAGGCCGCGCCGCGGCGCTGGTGTTGATCGGAGGGCAGCCGGGGGCGTGGTCAGAGCGCGTTTGGCAGGGAACGGACCACGGAGTAAGATAAAACAGACGCTCGCCGCCTTATCAGCAATGCGCTTACGCTTTACGTGTCGTGGGCCGCTCAAATGGACTTATCATTCTGTAAGTGGCAAAAAAATTTGATGCGAACGGGCATGCTGCTACTGCGCTCCTGCCTGCCGGTCTGGCTGCAGAGCAGCGGCGGCCGCCCGATGCATAGCTAGTAAGAAACTCTATGGCCCGATGCCCTCCGATCTGCGGTGGCGCCCCTCGCGGTAGCCTTTGTCCTCGTACGAAACTTGGCCGGGAGTTTCATGACCAGAGACGCATTGAAGGACTCTGGTATAAGCTTGGGCGTGTTGGTATAGCATTCTCGGAACAGCACAAAGAGACAAGGACGAGGCGTAGACGGGACACAGCAGACTAACAGATGTTTATTGCGCAAAATTACTTAAATACATCTTCCCTCTTCATCTTCCCTCTTCCCTCTATATCTTCATCTTCCCTCTTTTTCTCATTTGTTGCAACAGAATTCTGTAGTTAAGTAATTTGTGCAATAAACATATCTGTTAGTCTGCGCTGTGTCCCGTCTACGCCTCGTCCTCATCCCATTGCGCTGTTCCGAGAGAGAACAGAATCTCGTTTCACTCTTTGTAGAGCCACGTGTGTGAATCCAAGTGACGTCGCATGGGCAATTGTTGTGGGTGTCCTTTAAAGGCCAACTGCACTCAAATTTCACCTCGACCAAATTTATTTTTAATGTGTAGTAAGTACCCCCAAATCAGCTGTGACACAAGTGGCAGCCCCGTAAAACGCCTCGTTAATCAGCCGTAAGCGTTTAAAAAAGCTCCGCCGCAGACCACGCTGCACCTGCCGGCGGATCGCGTAAACAGCCATGACGCGCCTGTGACGTTCCAGCCGACGGGGGCTTTTTCCTCTGCTCAGCCACGCAGCCGGAGAACCGGTCGAGCTCGGCAGCGCACGTGCGCGCGTAGAGCTTGCGCGCAGACCTTCTCCCGAGCTGGTGACCGTCCAGCCGCTCGCTGGACGGCTGCAACGTCACTGCGATGGCCGCGCTCTGCTCGGTTTCGGTTTCAAAATCGCCGATTTTTGCTGGCCGCTTGCGGCGCCCACGCGCGTATTTCAGCTGTTGTATTTTGCATGTTGCTTTCTTTTTAAGCAGACTATACGAAAATAGGGTTTTCAAGAGGTCGAAATTTTGAGTGCAGTTGGCCTTTAAGGCTTTGCTTTCCAACCACCTTCACAGCGTGGATTGGAGCCAATTGTTTTTCTTGGCAACTTGCTGACGATGAGCATCAGCACCGGCGTCACAAACGGCAGTGATATGCGACGAGGAGACAACAGGGATTGCCGGGATGAGTTTTTTAACGCATCATCACCATTAATAAAATATGTGGGCATAGTATGTAGATATGAAGTTTGCAATAAATCATTTGAGCAATATATTTCATGGTCCTATTTTATGTAAAGCAAGATGAGAACCGGTGACCGACAAGGTCCATTTCTTCTTTCACTTTTATTTCGAACCTTGTGGACTTCTGGGGTGTGGTACAATGAATACATATGCTAAGACGGCTATAGTCCACTGTAGCGAACAATCAATCAAAAAATCACTCATTGGCTTTCCCAAAACAGCCAGATGGCCTTCTTTCAGCATAGATGACGATAATAATAATAATAATAATAATCAATCAATCATCAATCAATCAATCATGTTTATTTACGTGCCCAGGAACAGCCAGAGGCCTGAGTGCTGGCGCACGGGTAGTTACATGAAAATAAAATACAAGAAACATATAGCAAGAAACAAACAAGCGACAAGACACACACGGTAGTGAAAATGACAGAAATAAAGCACAGGCGGAGCCTGGGTACAGGTAAAAAATAAAAAAAGAAGATGCCTATGTTGCTCTGCCTGTCGTAAAGGCCACACGACAGGCAGAGCAACAAAGTTTGACAGTAATACAACAAAAACAACGGCAAGAGTGTAGAGACAAATGATAAGACGAACAAATAATAATAATGATAATAATCAATCAATCAATCAATCAATCAATCAATCATGTTTATTTACGTGCCCAGGAACAGCCAGAGGCCTGAGTGCTGGCGCACGGGTAGTTACATGAAAACAAAATACAAGAAACATATAGCAAGAAACAAACAAGCGACAAGACACACACAAATTGAATAATAATCAATCAATCAATCAATCAATCAATCAATCAACCTTTATTTTCGGTGCCCAGGAACAACCCTAGGGTCTTGGTACTGGTACACCATACAAAAAAAAACACTACAATTAAGACAAGACAACATACACAAACTATATGTATGACATAAACAATAAAGTAAAAATAGTTACAGAAATCTTAGAAAGCAAAAAAAGAAAAAAAAAGAACAGAAAGCCAAAAAAGAAAAGGCAGGCTTAGTGTTGCAAGCCATGCCACTCGGCCAGCGAAACGTTCAGTAGATGTGAAAAATAGGAACTATACAAGCAAATATTGAATCAACATGACATAGAGTATACGTATATAGCCAAGGTTTTCTAACAACATATTAGGAAGTTCCAAAAAAAAAAAGGGGGAAAAGCTTCAGCATTACCAACACTGACACTAAAAACGTACTAATATTCAAGCAACACAAAACAAGAAAAAGTGAAAAGCAAGCAAGAACAGTTTGCACATAATACATAGGGTACATAAATTTGGAATGACATAAAGGACTTAAGCTACAACAGTTTTCAACTCATTAGAGAACAAAGTAAAGGAGCTCTGGAATATATCAAGCCGAATGGAATATTCATTATATGCACATTGTATTCGGCAGATGGACGAGCGTCGGCTATTTAAAGCAACTGGTCTGAAAGCTGGAAATTTTCTGAAAAGTTTATTTGGCAAATTGACCTTGATAAGTGTAACCAAATCGTCACACAAAATATTACCATGAAGAAGTTTATAGAGAAAGATAATATCAGCTCGCATTCGTCGACACCGAAGGGAAGGAATGCTTTTCAGAAGAGACATGATGCCGTTTGCGTCGTCTTGCACATGACGGAAGCGGTGCTTAAAGATAGAAAGGAACTTATTTTGAACCCTTTCGATACGGTCACTATTGGACTTGCAAGTTCCATTCCAGACAACAGACCCGTATTCAAGAAGAGGTAAGCAGAGAGCCGAATACAACTTTAAGAAAGGAAGCGGACCTTTAAACTCTCTAGAATACCTGCAAACAGCACCCAGACAACGAAGAGACCGACGGGTAATTTGTGCAATGTGGGAAGAGAAAGTCAGAGGCGAATCAAACAGTACTCCCAAGTCCCGAATTTCGGTCACCCTCGGCAGTGTGGTGCCTGCAATTTCATAAGGGTATTGCAGTTGTTGAGTTTTTCTACTATAGGAGACAACTTTAGTTTTTGAAGGGTTCAAAATAAGGTCGTTTTTGGTGCACCAACGATGGAATGACACAATATCAACCTGAAGAGAATTACAGTCCTGAACACTACGCACTTCTCTAAAGATTTTTATATCATCAGCGTACAACAAAAAAGAAGAATTTTGAATGGCAGAAGCAACATCGTTAATGAAAATGGAAAAAAGAAGGGGACCCAGGACGGAGCCTTGGGGTACACCACTGGTTGCTTTGTACCTAAATGATGTTTGACCGTTAACACTTACATAGCAATATCGCTCCTTGAGATAACAACTTATAAGACCCACCAAAGAAGCGTGTACATCTAACAGAGTGAGCTTTGCAAGCAATAATGAGTGGTTGACAACATCAAAGGCTTTGCTCATGTCACAGTAGACCACATCCAGTTGGCTTCTACCAACGATTGCTGGGACAGCCTTCTCCATGAAGCATACAAGGTTCGTGGAAGTTGAACGACCACGCATAAATCCATGTTGATTAGGAATGAGGACATGTTTAAATGAGAAAGACAAGACCGTATGAAGAGATAACTCGAAAATTTTAGAGGCAGAACAAAGCAGCGAGACAGGCCTATAGTTTATAGCATCAGTTTTTAGGCCTGACTTGAAAACAGGAAATACGCGAGAGATTTTCCATGAGCGAGGAAACGTTCCCGACCGGAGACAGTTATTAAATATTGAAGTGAACACAGGAACGAATATATTTGCATATGTTTTTAGGATTGCAGCAGGAATACCATCTGGCCCACAAGAAAGCGAGGGCTTGAGCCGCTTGATGCTGGTCCGAATGATGTTCTCGTCCAGTTGTAAACAACCGGAGTTCTCGCCCTGGTGACAAGGGGCGCTGCTGTTGTCACTACCACCGCTAATCCCAAAAAAAGAAGAAAATTGACGAGCAAAGCAGTCGGCCACCTTGACAACCTCATCGCCGTTGGAGTCTAGAAGATGAATAGAATCTTTAGTTGTACTAGATCTAGAATGAATGTATTTCCAGAAGGCTCCCGGTTGGTGAGTTGCTTTAGTTTCTACCGACGCCAGGTACGAAGTATGATCACGTTTGTGCAATATTTTACATAGGGCACGTAGGCGCCGGAATTCCTGAGCAAACTGGTTGGCACCAGAGCGCTTCATCTTTCTGTGCGCACGTTCCTTGAGTTTCAGGGCATCCCGCAATTCAGAAGAAAACCAGTGTGGAAACTTGAACCTCCTCGGTAAATATTGCGGGATGTATTCCTTCATACCCGAAAGCACAATCTCTGTGAAACGGTCGACTTGTTCATTGACATCAGTGTGGTCAATGACGGTCGACCAAGGGGCAGCGGAAAAATAGCCATACAGCCCAGCATAATCTCCCCTGGCGAAAGCGTAATGAGGTTGCGTGTTGTTGGAATTTACGGAACGGTGGAGCAATGAAGGGAGGCAACAGGAAATAGAAAGAGGAGGATGAAATCTGTCCGGTATTACTAAAGAACAATCAGAGTGCAACACACTAACGCCATCAAAGTTCGAAAAGCACAGGTCCAGAATATTTCCACATCAATTTTTTATGCGATTACACTGTGCCATAGAAGTGAAAGCCAAAAAATCTAGCAACCTATTACCCTTCTGTTCAATGTGGTGGTTGTAGTGGGAACAAGTTAGCTGGCTCCACTCCACGCCAGGAGCATTAAAATCTCCAAGCAGGAGGACTTTGCGGTTGCCATGAGTGATAAGCACCTGTTCAATGGAGGGGGGGGGGGGGGGGGGAAACAACATCTTTACTCGCCGGCTAAAAGGTCACGGTGGCTCTCACTCCCTCGCTAGGAGGGGGGTGCCGGCCGCGACTGCTGGCGTGTGATCGCCGCCAGCGCAAACTGCGCGGCGGCTTTCTGTGTGTCCTTGTCCGTCTCTCGCACCGCACGCGCGAGATGGGGCGGTAGTATATTCGTTCCCGCTTCCGCGTCGTTGCAATCCCACATCATGTGGGTCATGGTCGCCCTCGCGGCCCCGCACACCGCACACTGGTCCGTGATGTATCGTTCGGGCGTGACATGCACGGCCCACACCGGGGTCCACGTCGCTCCCACTTGGAGTTGTCGGAGGAGCGCCGCCTCCTGCCGGGTGAGGTCCGGGTGCGGCGCAGGGTAGCGTTTACGTTGCTCCCTGTGCCATTCCAGGACCCCTCCATACGTTGTAATCGGGGCGGGCTCCTGTTCTTCCACCCCCTCGTCTTCTGCGTTGTCGTTGTCGTCTCTGGCGTCGTTGTTTTCTTTGGCCGCACGAGGTGACGCGGCGCGCCGGCCGACGGGGCGTCCGGTTAGCGCCCTCGCCGCCCTGTCCGCGTCCTCGTTGCGGTTGCGAACGGGTCCCACGCTGCCCATGTGGGCCGGGAACCATCGCAAGGTTATCGGCATCCGCGAGTCCAGGGCTCCGCACACCCTCACTGCGTTCACACACACTTGGTTCCTTGCGAAATTAGCGATTGCCTCCCTCGAGTCACTTAGCACCGTCGTGCATCCTCTGGCGGTTGCCGCCAGCGCTATGGCCGTTTCCTCCGCCTCCGTGGCCGTCTCGACACGCACGCTGCACGCCGCGACGACTCTGCCGGTGGTTGCTTGCACGACCGCCGCCGTGTAGGCATGTCGGCGGTTGTCGGGGTATCGGGCCACGTCGACGTACATGGCGCCGGCGTCGTCATCGTACGTCTCTGCCAGGGTGCGAGCCCTGGCCAGGCGACGCTCATGGTTCTCTGTTGGATCCATGTGCCGTGGGATCGGTGCGACGCGGATGCTGTCGCGGGCCTCGCGCGCCAGCTGTGGGCTTCAATGGAGGAGATTAACTTATTGAACGCCTCAGGAGCTACATCAGGAGGAATGTAAAAAACACCAACTAGAAGTTTTTCAGTTTTAGAGAAATGAATTTCGACCCATAAAGACTCATCTGCGTTATCAATATCGCTACGTAGCACACACGGGAGAGATTTGTCAACGGCGAGAAGGACCCCGCCCCCTTTTTGTTTGCATCCAATAATAATAATAATAATAATAATAATAATAATAATAATAATAATAATAATAATAATAATAATAATAATAATAATAA
The DNA here is from genome assembly GCF_048455015.1 of Haemaphysalis longicornis. NCBI lineage: Eukaryota > Metazoa > Arthropoda > Arachnida > Ixodida > Ixodidae > Haemaphysalis > Haemaphysalis longicornis. Next base: position 196,946,386 of record NW_027526203.1, on the reverse strand, counting down.
TAATAATATATTAATAATCACTATCATTATTATCATGGGGGCGCAAAAATATATTTGCCCCGGGCGCCATCCTATCTAGTTACGCCACTGGGCTCGCTTCCCTTCCGGCCCTTCCGGTCCAGGGGCGACAAGTGTGTAAGCCAACCGTCTGTGTTACTGTACGAAATGAAATCATGTATCTTTCGAATACCTGGGCTTTACTTTTCGATGGATGTGAACGCATTATTTGACAAGAACTTTTGTTGATTTTGTGTTTCTTTTTTTTTTGCCTCTTTTCCTTTCTCTTTGTTTCTTCGTAGATGTGTACTTAAGCCGCCTGCAATCAATAAAAGATTGGTTGTTAGTCAGCGCCGTGTGTGTGTCTTCTACTCTGCGTCCCGTTAATTCGCGCTGTTTTCCACGTTTATGACATGCACCAACCAGCCCACTTGCTTCCCGTTCTAAAATACTGACCCCCCGAAGCAGTCTTTTAATGCGAAAGCGTTAGTCACCTATGCTGGTGAAAAATCCGGAGTCCATAGCGAACAAAATGGCCGGCACATGGTAGTACACAAAATGGCTGACTGCTAAAAGGATAAAATAGAGGTCAATGACTGCTCGATATGACGCCACAATTTCAGGGACACAATTTAAGTAACTAATTGTACTCTGAAAAAGAAATGGCTGGCAGTTACTAAACTCCCTAATGCGAAATTTGGGCGCAGAGCGAACTGCAGACTTCTCGGTCACGGCGCATTGCTGCATGCTGCGTCTTATAAGAAGTGATCGCGTGATCAGCTAACGCACGGCGGCGCGCGCTACTCTGCCGTTGTTTCGCAGCGCGTTGCCGCCGCCGAGGATGTTGTAAATCGTCTTTAAACCTCCCGCGCAAATGTCAGCGATGGTAAGCCTCTGCGTCGGCGGCGTGAGCTTCATCTCAGGAAGTGATCACAATCTGCGTTTCGAGAACGGGCCGCGAACTGCGTTTCAGGAAGTGTACGCGTCTTCGTCGAGCGCACAATGGCACTCGCTGCTATGACGTCATCTCGCAGCGCGTCGCCACCGCCCAGCATGTCTCACTGCCTCCCCCTCACACTGCCGGCATACCGCCCTACCCCTCACACTTTCGCCGTTCCTTCTCCTTCTAATACTGTCCTCGGTTTTCCCCTCGTGCTGCGGTTCTCCTTCGCCTTCGGTTTTCCTTCTCCCTCTCGGTTCTCCTTCGTGCCAAAGTGCGCACTAAAATTAAGCACATGGTGACAAACGCTCTTTTCCTACGCAGCGAAGCCGCACAGGCAACGCTGGTCCGCCGGAAGTGGAAGGTGCGCGAGCCACCAAGATGTCTGGTTTGCGAGTATTTTCCTCCTTTCCCGGCTGCTTATGGGAAATGGTTAAGTGGGGCGGGTGACCAGTAGACACAGATGCTCAGCGACCTTGGCTGCTTTGTCCATCAGGCCAGTTTTAGTGCGCAGCCCTTTGGCCGCCGCTACTGCAGTTTGGCGCGGCGGCGATGGCAACGGCCACGGCCACGCGTGCAAGGCGACGGTGTTGTAACCGAGAGAGCGACGGCGGAATGAAAACTCCGGAGTAAAGTGTGGCGAAAGGGCTCGGGGGAGGGCAGTATGCTGTATGCTGTGCCCGCGCGAGACAATGGCCTGTACGACGCTTGGCGAAAGGGTGTGGGGGAGGCGTGCGCGTGACGACCCCGCTACAAAGGGGAAACCAATAGCGATCGATCATCATCATCATCATCATCACCGACGATGTACGTTCACTTCCTAAGACTCAGTTCGCGTCGCCTACGCAGAGGCTCACCGTCGCTGCCGTCGAGATAACCCACGAGTGTATGCTGCCTCAGCGATTATTGCGTTCGCTTCCTAAGGCTCAGGTTGGCTGCGCACAAATTTAGCATTAAGCAGTATCGTAATCGCCAGCCTTTTTCTTTTATTTTTTCTGCGTCGTCATATTCTAAGAGTAGCCCAGCGGCGCCTCCCGTGGGGTGGTGAGGGGGGGTTGGTGGTCATTGGGGCAGGCCCACATATGTTGTTGTACGGGGGACCTGGTGCTGCATAATGGGTAGTTGGGAGATGAGAATAGGATGGGGTGAATGCGATTAAGGAGAGCTCTATCAGGTGGAGATTCTGCTTGTAAGGGTCTCCAGAGACGTTCTTCCGTGTAGGTGAGGGGAGAATGGGCGAGAAGGGGTATCGGAGGCGTAAGAGACGGTAACGGTGATCTAGTGGCAGCCCAAGAGATTGTCGTGAGCTGTCCTGGCTCCGTGGGAAGCAATGGGGCCACGGGGAATTCCCGGGAGCAGGGACGAATAGCCAAAGGGGGGAGTTTGGGGGTTTGAACCCCCACCGAAATTTTTGCCGGGCAGCGCGTAAGCGAGGCTTAGTGTTCCTTTCAGCAAAACTCCTCTCTTCTGACCGACAACCCCCCCTGAAAAACATTTCTGGCTACGGCCCTGCCCGGGAGGTGAGTGCTCGAGCTGTTGAGTCACCTACTTGCCTCCAAGCCCGGTGTGGGCAGGAGTCCAGATCAGTTCTCCTTGGGTGGTGGGTGGATTTTGCATAAGGAGCTTTAGGGCCTGGGGTGATATGGCACCTGCAGAAATGTTGAATGGCCGTTTTCGAATCGCATGATATGAATGCAGGGGTTGGTCGGTGGGACAGGGCTAGTGCAATCTCTGCCTCTTCCGCCGTTGCAGGTTCCGTGGTACAGAGCGTGCGGGCGTTGACTAGGGGGATGTGGGGTCAATAATGATCGGCATTGCGAAGGCGTCCTGGTAAACTCGTAATCTGCAGCATCTACGTACACCGTTGCCGGCTGTGCATGGGGTAGCGTTATGCTAAAGCTTTGGCTCGCTGCTCTCTGCGGCTCTGCAGGATAAGCGAGTCCACATTGTGGAAGGCTGGTATGAATGTGAATACATATGGGGAGTCTTGGGTCAGTAATGACAGGCGCACTGAACTGGAGGCGTTGAAGGAGGTGTTTGTCGCGAGGGTCATATTGGCTGGACGGCTTCGTCACTCCCACTCGGTGATGCGGTGTACGTCTATCAGCTCTTAGTCCGTGTTGGGCACCCCAGTTCATTTCAGTCTGACAGTGGAGGTGGCAGTTGCAGAGTATACATTGTGCGGATTCGAACGGGAGGCTCCTGGTGATGGCGAGCGAGCGGAAGGAGCTTAGGGGGGTGCTGTTTATAGGGGCTCGTCAAGTGGTGACGGGTGGGGCCGCAGAGTTTAAATGGGCCCTAAATAGCCTTACAAAGGTCGTCATTTCAATCGCGCAGTCGCTAGAGTACCCCTTCACAACAACTTATACCAAATATTACACCTCTGCGTAAATCAAGGGCCGCACAAACACGCCAAAAAGGTTGTTTCTTTCTTTCCTTGTTTACCTACCGCTTCCTCGCTGTCATACTGCATCGCTGTGACGTAGTTCTGGCTCTGACGCAGCCTCTATGACGCACGAAGCACTGAACCAACCTTACGGCCGGCGTCGCTACTGGTGGGCCCTTTCAAATGCTGTAGCCAATCAGCGTTCCCGGCTTTGGGGAAAACGCGGCTGCGGTCCCGGCAAGCGGCGCTCCGGCACCGGCGGCACGGCGTATCCTCGTAGGGACGAATGTCGATTGTCGCTATCCGTCACACGAGCTTAGCTGAGTTTGTAGATATAGCGCGTCGTTTACAAAGTATGAATAACGCTGAACAACACCTAGATTCTCTGCACGCGGAAACACGCGCGACCGCGGCAAGCATCTGCCTGCACGGCTGACAAGGAGCCCACTGCGCGGTGTATGCACGATACGACATACACCGCAGCAGCTAAAACTTGTCACCGCCCGGCAGAGCGACACTATTGCTCAAAATCAGTTTATAAATGCGTGAGAGGGGTTCATAGTGCAGGGAAAGATTGCGCTGGTGATCGCCGTCGGCGCGGCTTCGTAAAGCGGTGACTGTACAACTGCGGCGATGCTAAGCCTTTTCCGAGCGTCGGGGCCTTGGAGGGACCTGTTTGCCGCGACAGTGCCGCATGCGGAAATGCTAGCGTGTCCCTAGTCGTCGGTGTAAATCTTCAATTACTGTCGTGAGTGAGCATGTTGTGAATGGGACTCCCCTACCTGGCGTGCAGACGCGACCACGGCCGACGCGACAGTCACCGGGAGGGTCGAGTGGCCCGGCCCGACCGGCCCCGCTCGGCAGTCGTATAGGAGGAGCCTGCGCTGCTAAAGAAAAGCGTGGCTGCGCGCATCTCTAACCTTGCCCTGTTTTTCTGGGTGGTCTTGCGCCTGGTCGTGACGTCACCGCTTCCACAGTACTTTGGAGGCGCGATGAGAGGGGAAGAGCTCCAGGTCTTATTGATGGCCCTTTTTATGAACGATAACTCGGCTAATACTCAACGCCTTTAGACCATGGGTCTATTCGTTTCACCTGCACCACGGGAACCAGTTCAGGCGGTGCAGCACTTCGCCGTTCGTTTCAGTGGTGCAGCTCGCGGCACCTGAACTAGAGTGATCTAGAATGATTCTAGTTCACTCTACCTGAACCGCGCCGTTCGATTCACCGGTGGTGTCGACGGGTGCAGGACGAGTTCACGGCTTTGCCTGCACTCCCTGCCGAGGAGGTGCAGAAGCAGACGACAAAAATGCAGGGCTGGTTCCGCCAATGGCGGAACCCACTTTGCACCGCTGTGAACTGGTTCAAGAGGTGCAGGCTGAATCGAATAGACCCCATTTTTGCGGTAGGACCTTCCTTGGACAGTACTCCAGCTTTTGCGCACGTAAAATCGCAACCTTTAGAACCCTGTTTAGGGCCCCTCAGTTTTAAAGGCAACAGAAATAGGCACGTGGTTCGCTACCGGAAGAGGAAGCACGCCAGCAGACACATATCATCGTCAACGTTGCAAAGGACGTTGCGCTGCTGAGCACGAGGACGCGGGTTCGATTCCCGGCCGCGGCAGCCGCTTTTCTGATGGACGCGAAAAGCAAAAATGCCCGTGTGTGCGAGATTTCGGCGCACGTTAAAGATCCCCAGGTGGTCGAAATTATTCCGGAGCCCTCCACTACGGCGCGCCTCATCGCCTGCGTTGCGTCGGCGCGTTAAACCCTACAATCAATCAAATCGACGTTGGGCGTGGTCAATAAGGGTGCTTGACGTACTGGTGAGTGGTGATACGTATTCGCTCAGTTTCATCAGCTTTCAACCCCGTTTTAAACCATTTTATACCGGCCAGAGAACTTTGGGCACACACGCCGTCAACGCCGTGCCGGCCATCCTCGTTTGCGCAAAAAAAGGCGACATCAAATAACGTAAATATGACGTATATTTTGTGACGTCACCGGAAGTCACGTGATTAGTTTAATTTAACGTCACTTCTGCGGGGCAGCAGCCACCGCGAGTGGGGCCTGTTGCGACCGAGTGGGGGCACCCGATCCGAGCTCCGTGGCCTCCGACATACGAGTGGTAGCGTGTATGATGCGAGCGGCCAGCCGCTGTTGCAGCCGTGAAGAAGTCCAGAAGCCGTAGGCTAATGTAACTGTTTACTTCATAACGAGAGGTGAGCCGAAGCCAAAGAACAATGCCCCGACGGGCGAGGTTAGAATACAGGACTCGAGCAGAGTGACAGCATGGATTCGCTGCTCAAACAGGAATGGGTTACAGCGCTTGGGCGGCTTCTATTTATACCCAAAAGCCGTAACGGTCAAAACAGCCCTCCCTCTGCATTTTGCGCACGCCACGAGAATCACACACACAACGCTCTTTCCAAAGTTCGCAAGCAGTCGGTAGCCTCGGCGCACGTTGAGTCCGAGAGAGGAGAGAGAGGAGGACTCCGCTGCGATCGCGGGGCCTCTGTGTCCTTGAACGCACATTGCAATGTGCCTCGCCGGGCCGGCAACCGTCGAAGTTTGAAATGCGTCGAAAGCGAAGCATCTGACCCAAGCTTGTCCCCGACGTCAAACTTTAGTCACCGAGGAGGAGGAATAAACTTTATTGCACTATGCAATTTAGGGGCGGATGGTGACCACTTGGCGCAGCCCAGCGGTGACTTCGGCAGCACGTTCCACCAAGGTTTTCTGGACCCCGGGGTCAGAGCCGCCCAACGCCGCCTCCCATTGATCAACAGAGGGGATTAGGGGTAAGGGGTTTCGAGGGCACGTCCACATAGCGTGGCAGATGGTGTCGACATCTCCGCAGTGGGGGCATAGGGGTGATGGGTACTGATCGGGGTATATGCGATAAAGGCTGGCGCGGCACGGAAGGGTATTAGTTTGAAGGAGCCGCCACAAGCGTTCTTCCTTTGTAGATAGTGAGGAGTGTGCTGGGGGGTATTTCAGGCGGAGGAGGCGGTAGTGCGCGGTGATAGCCGCGTACGTAATAAGGCTATCTCGAGTGGATTGCGCTCCGTGGTTAGGGGTAACCGAAGGGCCTGCTCGGACAGTAAGATCTCGAGCTGCTGCATGGGCCGCCTCGTTACCCCCTAGGCCGGTGTGGGCGGGTGTCCACACGAGCTCCACGGGCGTTCTGGAGGGGGGGGGGGGTTGCAGAAGAATTTTGAGAGCTTTGGCTGAAATGAGCCCTCGGGCAAAGTTCCGTATAGCAGATTGAGAATCGGACAAGATGACTTTGGGGGTAGGACCGTGAGAAAGGGCTAGTGCTATTGCCGCCTCTTCCGCCTCAGTAGGTAGGTGGGTGCGGATGGTGAGAGATGTGAGTGGAGGGGAGTAAGGACTGTTGATGACCGCCAAGGCATAGGCTGTGTGGTTTTGGTAGCTAGCGGCATCCACATAGTGGGTTGTCGGTTTAACAGGGTATTTTTCTGACAGGTAACGAGCGCGTTGTTCCCTTCGAGCGACGTGGTTTGTGGGGTGCATATTGCGGGGAAGCGGCCGGAGTAAAGATCCGTTTCCCCGAAGTCCGGTGTCGATCAGGAACCCAATCGCCCGGGCTCCGGTTGATTTGGCAGGAGGCTGGCAGGGCGATGGTGTTGAAGTTCTTGGAGACGGTGGTCGAATTGACGAACTCGAGGCGTTGAGATTGATTAAATGAAACGGAAGTTTATATACAGCTATTTACAGTAGGAAAACTTGGTACATGAGTAATGAAAAGAAAAACTTCGAACTTCCGCTAGACGCTAGCTCCGAGTGCGTACAAATCACTCGAGCTCCTCAACTTCGTCTAACTCTCCTATTCTCGGAGCGTACACAAACCGCTCGAGAAACCACGGCCGAGACCCTGTCTCGCCGCAAGATCCGTCTAGTTGCCCGGTACGGCGCTGTACCCTTAACCTCCGACGCGATCTTAACCTCGACTAGGGGGCTCGCAAATCCCAACCTAGCTTTAACGGTCGAGACTCCTTGTCTCGCCGGGAACTGCCCAGCTCGGCGCTCAGACGAGAACGATTTCCAACGGCCAAGTTCGGGCTTATAAAACCTCGAGATCACACTCTCTCGGGAACGCCTCTGTAGCGTTCGTACACGCGTATGGGCGTGCCCAAATTCACATAGACAGCTGCCACTCAGCACGTCACGGAATATTCATTGAGGCGCCGCCACCTTCGGGTCAACGGCACGCTCGCGGACGAGCAAGTTCGGGTGACCCCGCGGGGTGAAAGAGAAAGACGGCGACAGTGCGTCATGCTGACCAGGGCGCGACAACAATAGAGACACGCCGGTAATCCCACCACCTCCGTGCGTCGAGCGGACGTTCCTGGAATCCGGCGGCGCTGTTTGCTTTCTCAATGGAGGATTATCCTTGAGGTATGCGGTGGGCCAGACAATCCGGCTCCCGTGCACGCCGTGACGTATTGGTGGCGGTTGCAGCGCAGTGTCGGCAGTGCTACGTCGCCAGACAGAACGGCGGGTTCTCACGCGCAGCCCGGGCGCCCGGCTGCTAATCTCATAAGTGGACCTTACAACTCCCCCCTTTAAGAGGGTTACTGGACCTCTTGGTTCAGTCAATCCGAAAAGAATTTAAAAGGGCCACTCGTTTCATCTCTCCTTCCGCAATAACAGCGGAACAAACAAACAAACGAAAAAAAAAAAACACGTGGAAGGAGCTAGGTATAACCACAAATGAGCCCCCTTCTATTTCTGCAGCTGATCCGAACTCCCTCTCGCCTAAACTACAAACACAACCTATTCACCAGCAGTTCAACAGGGACGGAATACATTAGCAAACCGGAAACAAACCAAAAAAATGCTAAAAACACTAAGTGCGGGTGAAAAGAAATTGGGTAGTGTCTCCGGAGCGCGTAAACGCCACGAACAACGAGACAACTCAACCTAAAACACTGATGCGCGCTATAACTGCTAACACGCACAATCATTCCGGCACTCGACAACAAGAACAAAAGGAATAAGGACTGGCAAAGAACACGGGCAATTTTGCAGTCAACGAAAATAAAACGTTAAGAAAGTTTGCATTGTCACTATGCACACGCACGCAAATGTCCTCCTCGACGGCGTAGCCCGATAACGTTCCTTCAAGAATGTTCGGCTGTGCTTTCGCTCACTTGCGGTGCACAGAAAGTTCAGTTCGGTGCGCGGATCGATCAATTTGGTGCACGGATCGAGCACTCGAGGCCTCTCGTCGCGTACAACCACGGCACACACACACACACACACACACCACCAACGAAAAAGGACGGGTGAACGGAACGTTCACGTCCGTCGTGGCGGTGTTAAGGCTCGGAGGCAATTCAATACTAGCCTCCCCAAGCAACAATATGAAAGCAGGGGAGTGCATTCACGTACTTCCAGCCCCCTCTGCAGATGATCCAGACCGCGTAGCGTTGCAATGTCAACGCAAGTCTCGACAATTTAGCCCCATGAGGCGAACACAACTTCGGGGAAGACGGAGTGGTATCACAAAATGCGACCCCGTTTCCTGCCTCATACGCCACGCGGCCACGCCTCTCCAATGCCCCAACGTACGGCAATGCCGCGTGCTGGCGGCGTGAGCGAAGGGTTGATGCTGGAGCGGAATGTCGGCCCGCGAACGCGACGACCTTCACGAGGTCATTCTTTCCCTTACGTATAGAGTGCCCCACATCAACAACCTCACAAACACCTGTCATTACCAAAAACCGCTCGTGCACGCTAGGTGCGTTCTGAGCAGCGGCCTGACAAAGACAGTTTTTCGGCTGTCCCAGCACGCACTCATCCTGGCACAACTCAGAACTAGGGCCTCTGACACACTGCCAGGTCGCAGAACTTAGTGTGTCAACCCATCCAGCGCGGCTCCCGACTAAATCTCGGTAATGGCCGCAACCAACACTAAAGCTACGAAGCTCTATCTCGGACACCGGTTTCGCGAGATCGCCGATCGCGTCTCGTTCCTCTGTTTCAACTGTAGCTGCCTCCTCACACGGTTTTCCCTCTCCTTCACAACCTCCTCGGGAGCTCTCATTCTTGGTTTCGCAGTCTCCACGCCTGCGTTTTCGTGTTCTCCATCGGCCTCCTCGGTTACACTCTCACCATCAAGACTACCAAACCCACGCGACATCTCCGTATCGTTCCTACCCTCTTCAAACGTTCTGAGCTCCTCATCCTCCGTCTTTTCGCGTTCTCTCTCACTTCCTCTTCCATTTTCTACATGTTCAACCCAGTCTACCTTCTCAGCTTCCTTATCCGCCTTTAACTCCTGCTTTTCCACAGCCCGATCGTCAACTTCGTCTCTTTTTCGCTCCGTCTCGTCGCATGATTTCTCGCCCTCTATGTCCTTTCTCTTCTGGGCGATCTCCTGAACGCCCGACCCGGAGCCGCGAGGCCAACTTTCGGGGACATTCCGAAAGCTTCGAAAATCTGACACCACGTGGCGTTCCAAGGTGGAGACTTTTTCCTTTTTTTTTTTCTTTCCTTCTCCCCTACTCGGGAGGCCCGAAGTCTCTCTTACCAACGCACCCCAAGGGCCCCCCTCTTTCCGGTGAAGCATGCCGAATTATCAAAAGAAGCAAATAGGAGGGTCGGACGTGCACAAAAGGCCGTGCTCTTTTGTGCTCTTCGGGTCTCCACCATTCCTAAACATACAGAAAACACGGCTGGGCGGTCGCGGGCCGCGCACGAGTGGGTTTCTTCGGTCCCGTGAATGCGACTTCTTACCTCTGGAGATGTAGCCGTTTTATGCTCCTTGCGCTGTAAAATATTTCAGCAGTGTGCCTGCGAGGGGCTGCAGCTGTACATATGTGTTGGAAGCAAGCGCTAACAGCAATTAACTGCACTTCTCCATGCGTTTAACGTAGTAAATATTCAGGGAGTGGTCTACAGTAAAATTATTATTCAAAGGCTTTTGTTTAGAATTGTGTTTAGTCATCGCAACTGAATATTTTAGGTGAGGCGTTGTTGACGGTTTTTACTTCGCGGGCAACTTTAGCTGCCGAAAAGGTGGATGTTTATAGCGTATATTATCTCGGGAAAAATTATGGTGTTACTTGGCAGATCTTTCATCACGGCGAGTTCATTTACTTGTCGTAATTAGGTGGGCCACAGTGAAATAGTCAACGTTGAGCAATTGTTGTAAACATATGAACGTCTACGGGATGGGAATGGTTACAGAAAATGGCTGTAACTCTTGTTGTGGTGAAGAGACCCGAAGCATATAATGAAGTCTGACTGCTCAGGAGGCTACATGTTCATGTAAAGTTTTATCTTAGGCGATATCGCGCGCGGGTAATTACGAGTCACAGTTTTAACACAAAGAACATGAAGCCGCTGCCCCTAAGACATTCCATTAGCGTGTTGAAAACACCGTAAAACAGACAGCCTCATGTTTGTCTGCTTGAATAAAACTGCAGGCTTTTCAAATTTGATTACTATATTGAACAGAAGAATAGCTTAAATCGCAAACAACAATCGTGTCGTGTTCCTTGTGCTCGTTCGGACTACGTCCGGTCAATACGCTCGCAAACAAGATACAATCGACTCCCGACAATTAAAAGTCGCTTATTTAGAATTTTTGGTTAACTTGAAGTGATGTTCTGGGTCCGGAAATTATACGGGCAATTCGATTAAAAAATTGCCTAATAATTCGAAGCCAAAACCAATTTTGTCGGTTAATTGGGAAGTATTTTGAATAAAAACATACAGGTAGCAGTCATTTCTTCAGGAAATTCAAATTTTTCGGCGTCAAAACACCACCGTGATGTGTTATGTCGGCGCCCTCGCAACTGAGGCCGCCCGCAGCCATGCAGTTCACTTGAAACTCGCGCCAGCGTTCGCATGTCTACGTTCTTTGTAGTTTCCTGGCTGCACACAACTCCGTGTAAGCATTTGGGTGGTGTAGGCTTCAGGCTTCAACTTTAGCGATAAGCCTTCACACTCAGGACAAACCATGTCGTGCGCTTGTATTGGCAAGGAAAGTCGAGGTTGTGACCAAAATCAAGAAGGAAGACGTGTAGCGTAATTATGGCATTGCTCTCATTGTGCTTTCTGTTTCATTGATTGATTGATTATGAGGTTAACGCTCCGACGCAACACAGCCGGTGAGGCGTGCTGCAGTGGAGGATTAATTTATACAACCTGGAAATCTTTAACGTGTGCCGAAATCACGAATAAATGGGCGTTTTCACTTCTCGCTTCCATCGGAAAAGCGGCCGCCGCGGCTGGTAATCGACACCGCGTCCC
>NW_027526203.1:196779751-196934681 GCF_048455015.1 Haemaphysalis longicornis | reverse complement strand
CCTGCCGCGGCTGGTGATCGAACCTGCGACGTCGTGCTCAGCAGCGCAACTTCTTAGCCACTCAGCCACCGCGGCGGGTTCATCCGAAGTGTCACCGGCTATGAATACGGCTGGGCGCGCCGCAGTGTCTCGGTATGCTGTACTGCTCAAAGTTAGTACGCATGCAGTTCGTCACGGCGCGGTCTGGGGGTCGACGGGAATGGGTCGAAGGGAGTGCCAGGACCTTTTGTATTGCACGCGTCGTGTTGACAAAGGAGAGGAATTTCGTCATTGTTGGGCATACTTTTGTCGCATGCGGTATGGACAATACCTGAGAGAGGCCGCTGGAACGTGGACGGCCAGCGTTCAGAGTTGCTTTAGTTGGTTGGTTTCAACCTGTGCTTTTCCTTATGCGTATTTCTAACCACAGCAACTGATTTGTGCGTCGAGTCAACATATTTGGATATTTTCGGTTGTTTACTTTATCTACTACCCTGATTGTGTTCGGTATACTTTGTAATTCTTGCGCGTAGATTTCATGTGTGACTACAGTGCTGACTTTTATTTTTTATTTTTCTTGACTAAAACTTGTATTGTGAATCTTGCAGCCATTACTTGTTCTGTTATGTTTTGTTACTCGCAAATTTGTGCTGTATGATCTGCAAAGCTTACTCAATTACTCTTACAAAGCTTACTCAAAGCTTACTCAAAGCTTACCCCCTTACTCAATTCCCTGCGCAGGGCCTGTAAGGCATTTTAGATAACCTGCAATATTGTAATAACCATTCATTAAACGCCTATGTATTGCTCCTTTCGACACAGTTCTTTATGCAAGAATTTTAATTATGTGTTTGCATGTAACTTTCTATATGCACATCACAAGCGCAGTAACCTTACTGCGCATTCGTAAAACCGAAGTTGAAAGTGCCATATGTACCAAAAATCGCAGTTAAACATGTCTGGAGTTTTTCCGGTTCTCCCCCCAAAAATTTGTCTAGGAGCGTTTCTGTGGATCCATTTTATTTCAAGATAATCTGCTGCCGGCAAGGCTCCTATTCGTATAATATACGTAGTTTGGTGTGAGTTTTAAATTTCACACTTTATTTCGCCTCGGGATTATCCGACACCACACTTTTATTTTAAAAATGAAATGTAACGTAATGTAACGACACGTTCCAATGTTCGAAGTGGAGCTGGAATGCGTGCCTTTCGCAATAAAGGAACTTGTAACGGTAACTCGTTTCAAAATTGGGAAGGAACGAGGAACGAGCTTTCTTTCCTGTTTTAGAGTAACGTGTACAACACTGGTCTGAAGTATATTTGCTGACTTTACTGCATGATCAATAAATATTTATTCCAGTCGATATTGAAAAAAAAACATAAAATGAATACAACATAATCGAGGAACGATTCTCAATAAAGAATGACAGGAGAAATCGTTTCAAGGAAGTCGAGTGCATTTATATTAGGCTGTGTTTATATGCCGTCCGACAGTATTGTAAGCACTCCACTGAAGTGCGCCCCCCGGCGTTGTTTCGATGAAAAATGTCCCGCCTGGATGTAGTGCCTAGAATGTACTAGGCACTGTAGTCTGGCACTGCTTCGCCTTTCATTAACGCACCTAAGGTGAACGAATTTAAAGGGGCACTGACACAAAAATTTTGCATCTTGTTTTTTTTGTTGCGATAAGTAGCTAGTGACCTACTTATAACCTGTAGAAACCTCATTTGCTTCAGCGTGCGACGGTTGTTTAATTAGAGGCATTTTCAATGCGGCCAGTCGCAGTTTCGGTTTCAGCGAGTGCCGCGAAACGATGGATTTTCTGGATTTTGTGTGAACAAAGCTGACCACGTGACCGTCGGAGGGATATCACAGTTACAGAGCAGAGCCACCGTAGCACTGTCGAATCCGCATCGACGGCAGTTTCTGCGAATGCCCCCCCGTACTGATCTCGTGAGGCGCCTAATTAAAAAGCGACCGTGGATGTGACGCAGGCGCTGCGAGCGCAAATGCTACCGCGGCTAACGAACGACGCGCGCCGCTCGAGACGGTGGGTGGCAAGACGCGCGCTGGGAGCAGCCGGCCGGTCTGCCTACAGGTCCGCCTACAGATGTGTTCGGCTTAGCACTGCGGCGGATATTCGAGTGCCGCTCTCGTAAGCGGTGCAGATGACAATTTTTAATGTAACCCGCCATGGCATCATTAACTCCTTTCTCATGTAAGCCACCATGGTCGGGACTTGGGGACAATTTCGTGCAGCGGTAACAAGCTATCACTCGAGCTACCTGCGCCGGCGTGGGCCACTTCGCGGCCGTGGCCGCCGCCTGCACAGCGACCGTGCGGCTTGCTCAGTGGGCTTTTCGTGCCTCCGGCGCGTTTCCGCATCCAATGGTAATAAACAGTAATAGAAACAGAGTGCCTGGAATCGCTGTAGAACTTTGGTCGCGGCCAGCTGCCCGATGAGCTGACGAAATCACGGCGCCTCCGCCGCCAACGATCGGGTCGTTCGTTCTCGAGAGCAGAAGCTCCGCCCTCCGGCCCTCCGATTGGAGCGGCGAGCCGGCAGTGCGGAAGCGGCAAACACAAACTCGTGACGTGTTTGGATGTTGTTTATTTACACTTGCGCGTGGTCCTCTGCTGGCCGCTCGGTTGCGTTTCGCACACTTCAAAATTGATTTTAAATATGTTCTAGGCTGTATTCACCGCTGATATTTTGCAGATGATGTATATGTGTTGCCACCAATCTATCTCCGAAGTTATCTCGCCTTCAAAATTTTGTGTCAGTGCCCCTTTAACATAACCTAACGAACAGAAAAAAATTGAAGACACCGAAAATTAACCTGAGCTGCGAAAATTACAATAAAATATGAAGATGTAAAAAATAATAAGCAGAGAACCGACAAAGACTCCTGGGTTATAAGGTTAAATGGATCTTTTTTCTAGTACCGGTCCTGCAAGCAGCCGCCACGGCGAACTGAAATTAGTCGTAAGGCACTTCCCCCCAAAGTCGGGCTTTCGCAGAACCTGTGCACAAGATATCTTCGGCCTGCTGTGCCTCCCGCACCCACGCGTCACCTGCGCTATTCACGTGAATGTAGCAGGTGCACGCTCGCGTGACCAATCTGCAGTGGCCGGAGCGCCCCTTTTTCTTCACTTTTTTTTTTTCATTTTCGTTGCTCCCTCACTGGTAACCAAGTGATCGCAGGGTGGTCAGCCTCAAAAATTTTCGCCCCTTTCTTTTGAACGCCTTTTTTTGTGTGCACGTACGGATTCGCTGGGAACTGTCCGAAAAGAGGAAACAAAAACGTGCAGCCCTAGGAAGCATAACCGCTCCCTAAGCAGCAAGCTGAGGGGCGCCTTTTTGTTTATTTCACCTGAGGCTACTGCCAAGAATGGCGTACCGGCAGTCCGCGCATGCGCAGATCGCTACTGGTAAAAGGTCCATTAGCCAGTGTTTAAGGTGTGGTAATGTATTTTTATGTAGTTTTCTCTAAATGAGCTTCACAAACATTCGGTTACCTGAAAAAAAAAAATGCAGAAAATCGTATGAAAATAGTTATGTAGGCTGGACTGTCACGCTAAAATGAATTTGCAAACACTGTTGCCGCTAGCTTTTTCGCAGACAAGCCTATAGGATATTGTCGTGGAGGAAAAACGGTCCTTTTTGGAAACAGCTGTTCAAGCTCGTACGGGTTGTGCTCGCAAATACCACTCATTCCCGTATTAGGGCTTTCTGGTTGCACGCGTACTTCCATTACATTTTAATTCTTCGCCCAAGCCTTCACCCATTCCCTCCCCACCTTCGTTTTTAGGTTTCAATCTCCCCCGGATTCCTTTTCCACTCATATTCTTTTCGGTTTCCCTTGAAAACCTTACAGGCCTCGGAAGCCTCACTGCATTGATGCAAGAAAAAGCTATACGGTCACCATGAGCTCACACAACCTCAATTACGCAACAAAAAACCACCCGAACTTGAAGCCGCTGAGGACACAATGTCGAGGTATCGTTGGCGCCTGTCCACCCATCGAGGAACAAGCTTGCTGGCTACACCTTTTCGCGCGTGGGGTCTTGCCGACTGCGCCTCCTCTCCAGGAATCGCTCTTTTTTCGCCTTCTGTGGCCCCACCGGAAATTACCTCTTCAAGTCGTGCATATCATAGACACCCCAGATAAACATCGCTTTCTTCCATTATAAAAAGGAAAAAAATTGAATAGGCTGGTTTGGCGAGAGCTGAGACAGTCGTCTTCGTGAGAAAAACAAGTGACACACCCCTCTGTTTACCAAGGGGGCTGGTAGATGAATAGGAGAAAGCCTGAAAATTACCAATAAATATAGTTATCAAATGAACTAGAAATGTGCTCGGAATTGCGATTTTATAATACCTTCTTATTGAATATATTGACTGGGCTCACTCTAAGCGTGTGTGTAAGGAGTAGAACCACCTTTACCACTGTGATGTTAATGGATTGTCTCAGGAGGAGCGGCTTTGTGTTCCTTGTATTAAAACTGCGACTGGCAAGTACTCATAATATCGATTGGGATAAAACTTTCTCGATTATATAGCCGCTTGATCCGTCAAGCGTCTATCATTCGTTTCAGGGTAATTACGAGAAGTAAAGAAACTGGGCGGGGCGTAGTGACATAGCAATCGTATCGCACCGTGATTTCTTCCCGAGATACAGAACTACAGAAGCTTCGTAGGAATGTTGGCTTCGTCGCAAAGCATATTCTGCGGAACGATCGCGCTTACGGGCCGCGACAACAGGAAATGAAGTCGAGTGAGCCATATACAGCTTCCCGCCAAATAAAGATCACTGCCACCTAATTCTCACATAAAACATAATAATTGTCATCGTTGATCGGCTCATGAATCAATCATTCAAATTATTTGACTAATTAAAATGTTTGATTGATTGTTTGATTGATTGATTGATTGATTGATTGATTGATTGATTGATTGATTGATTGATTGATTGATTGATCAAAACGTTGTTATTCGGATATGGGGAAAATTCCCCTTGATTAATAAAATGCCGTCGGGGCCGAAGCCCCTTAGGGAATCGGGCTGTCTGCGTCCCGTGTCATCGTTGTCGTCGTATCATGTAGTCACGGCACTAAAACACCGGGACACTCGTTTTCCAATTCCTCGCGCTAGAACGTAACGCATACTAAACGAACGCACCGGGACACTCGGTATACAGGGCTTCGCGCCAGAACGCTTTATCTCCGTCGTCAAAAACTCCTACTAAAAGCACACCGTGACACTCGCTTTCCAACGACTCGCGCTAGGACGCTTCGTGCTTCAAAGACACGAGACTTACAGCAAAGCCGTATATCATACCCCCGAACGGTTTCATCTCCGTAGGCAAAACCGCCAAGCCGCCGAGAATACACATAGAGTCGTACACCCTTCGCCCCTCTGCAGGTTTCACGTTAGTGAAGATAGCCCGGGACTAGTTTGCTAATCATGCGCAGGTCCAACCTTCGACTCCGCGTCCTTTAAATGTACGTGTACAGAATATAACATGCAGAAACGGCCTCTACAGAAGGTTTTGAACCAAAAAGCCTTCGTCCAAACGTTGAAATGTTCGATGAAACGGCCGCCGGGAGTTCGATAAAATGGCGTTTGATAAATTGCCGGGAACAATTTCGCAATCCGCCCACCTGCTCTCTCCCTTTTTTATTTGTCATGGTTATTTTTCCCGTGAGTGCGCGTTAAGTAGTTTTAAATATTTCCCGAAGGTAATTTGAAAAATCTACATTTTCTGCCCCAGTATCGCGACACAAGGAAGAAATCGAGAAGCTCGCTCTGGGAATTCGAAAACTTTAGGGGGGCGAGGAACCAACAATTTATGCCCTGCAGGGCTGAAATTTTACCTGTGAGTGCGCTTTAAGTAGTTTTAGGTATTTCGCGAAGGCCTTTTTAAAAATCTTTCTGTGCAGCACTAGTATAACCGCTAGCATTGCGAAACAAATCAGAAATGGAGGGCCCCGTATAGAAAACTTTAGGTGTGTGAGGAACCGGTAATTAATGCTTTACACTGCTCTAATTTTCGCCGCGGGTGCGCTTGAAATAATTCTAGGTATTTCAAGAAGGCCTTTTGAAAAACCTGCTTTCGTTCGAGAGCTACGATTTTTTTTTGCTCCCTCCCATTCAGTTACGCTCGCCGTCGACGGCTGCCGCCGAGGAGGGCGCTAGGCGTCTTCGGAGGCGCGTGTCCCCGAAAGTTGGGGATTTCGCTTTCTCGTGCAACTTTCGAGCGTAATTGGGAGCGCGGCGGGCCCCAAGACTTTCCTGCGCGACTCTAGTCTCCTCCGGTCCACCGATTAGAATTTGGGTACCGCCCGTGCCAGCAAGTTCGGCATGCATTAGCGCAGTGTCCGGTGCAAAAGCAGCTGGCGGCTCTACACCCGCAACAACGGGGCTACCCTTTGACCCCGCGCTCGCTGGAACACTCCTCACGCTCGCTTCCCTTTCCATGCAGCTGTTCCCGGCTGAGCTGCTCGCCACCTGTGCGCTGCCACGGCCGCTTATCTCGTTCTCGCGCGGCTTCAAATTGAAAAACGGGCTTCCCCCATTCAAATTTGCCGTTAGTGCATAGCTGGGCCTGCTCGAAGGGTTCTGCTTTATGCACTGCAGCTCCATCCCCAAACTTTGCCCGCGAGGCTGCTCGTCATGTTCAAGCATCGCCTCGTTACACCGCTCCACGGCATCACCTCACGCGCTTACCTCGTCACTCCTCATCCCAATGTCCATCTCCACGCGTTCGACATCGGCGGAAATGCTAGCCTCGTGTAGGGCGTCACGGCTGCTTACTTTATCGTCGCAATGTTCACCTTCCAAACATTGGCCGGAACCATTCAACTTCGCGGTCGCTATACAACTTGCTGGGCCTGTGCCCCATTGTTTCTGCTCGCGGGTGTCCGAGCGCAAGGGCGCCTGCCTTCTCCGCTCCAGCTCCAACTCATATATATGTATACCTTCGCAACCGCTCTTCAGATTCGAGCCTCAGCTTTTGCATGCGCTCCGCCTCTCTTCTCTCTCGCTCCTCCGCTTCTCGCGCTCTTTCCTCCGCTTCGCGCGTTTCTTTTCTCTCTCGCTCCACCGCTTCTCGCGCTATTTCCTCCGCTTCGCGCGCTTCTTTTCTCTCTCGCTCCTCCGCTTCGCGCGCTTCATTTCTCTCTCGCTCCGCCGCCTTTCTCTCTCGCTCCTGAAACGCCAACTCCATTCGTCTAATAATTATTGTTTCAGACTCCGCTTGGAGAGATCCTCCTGCTGCCGAGCCTCCTTGAGGTGGCGCCTCATGCGTCTGACCATTTCCGTCTCTTTCTGCAATGTTCGCCAGCATGCTCCGCGTGACTACCCTGCAACCCCAGACTCAGCCAACACCGCCACAACGAAGGTGCAAGAAATCCCACTCACCCGCACCTCCGGTGGTCGGCTGCTGCACCGTTGGCTCCGTGCGCTGGCTTGGCTTTGCCGCTCCACTCCGCGCGGAGCTCGGCTGCCGCCGATGAAGGCGGGCTTGCGTCCGCTTGCTGCCCCTGGTTGTGGCCTGGTGATTTCTTCTGCCAAATCCTGTCGGCTGCGCCAGTAAAGATCCGTTTCCCCGAAGTCCGGTGTCGATCAGGAACCCAGTCGCCCGGGCTCCGCTTGATTTGGCAGGAGGCTGGCAGGGCGATGGTGTTGAAGTTCTTGGAGACGGCGGTCGAATTGACGAACTCGAGGCGTTGAGGTTGATTAAATGAAACGGAAGTTTACATAAAGCTATTTACAGTAGGAAAACTGGGTACATGAGTAATGAAAAGAAAAACTTCGAACTTCCGCTAGACGCTAGCTTCGAGTGCGCACAAATCACTCGAGCTCCTCAACTTCGTCTAGCTCTCCTATTCTCGGAGCGTACACAAACCGCTCGAGAAACCACGGCCGAGACCCTGTCTCGCCGCAAGATCCGTCTAGTTGCCCGGTACGGCGCTGTACCCTTAACCTCCGACGCGATCTTAACCTCGACTAAAGGGCTCGCAAATCCCAACCTAGCTTTTACGGTCGAGACTCCTTGTCTCGCCGGGAACTGCCCAGCTCGGCGCTCAGACGAGAACGATTTCCAACGGCCAAGTTCGGGCTTATAAAACCTCGAGATCACACTCTCTCGGGAACGCCCCTGTAGCATTCGTACACGCGTATGGGCGTGCCCAAATTCACATAGACAGCTGTCACTCAGCACGCCACGGAATATTCATTGAGGAGCCGCCACCTTCGGGTCAACGGCACGCTCGCGGACGAGCAAGTTCGGGCGACCCCGCGGGGTGAAAGCGAAAGACGGCGACAGTGCGTCATGCTGACCAGGGCGCGACAACAATAGAGACACGCCGGTAATCCCAACACCTTCGTGCGTCGAGCGGACGTTCCTGGAATCCGGCGGCGCTGTTTGCTTTCTCAATGGGGGATTATCCTTGAGGTATGCGGTGGGCCAGACAATCCGTCTCCCGTGCACGCCGTGACGAATTGGCGGCGGTTGCAGCGCTGTGTCGGCAGTGCTACGTCGCCAGACAGAGCGGCGGGTTCTCACGCGCAGCCCGGGCGCCCGGCTGCTAATCTCATAAGTGGACCTTACAGCCGGGTTAGGATATTGTCTCGAATGGTAGGTGGAATCGGGTGGGCAGAATTAGTAAAGATTGGGATGCGGATGTGTAATCGGCGGAGAATTGTTAGTCCCGCAGGGGACGATGCTAGACGGGATTATTGATTTATTAGATGGGCTTCAATTAGTTCCTCAGCGGTATTGTGGATACCAAGCTGTTCTAGTTTGGCAGTGGAAGTGCTGTGAGGTACCTGCAGGGCGACTCGGTAGACTTTACGCAACAGGCGGTTTACTTTGTCAAGTTCTGCACGGGTGGGATTGAGGTACGGGAGGGAGAAGGTGAGGCGACTGATAATGAAAGCTTGAATGAAGCGTAGGCGTTCTGCCTCCTTGAGGCCCTGATGCCGGGGAGCGATGCGTCGGAGAAGGCCAATGGTTTGAGTGATCTGGGTGTTTAGTTGAGTGAGGTATTGGGAGTTCGCACGATTTTGTTGTATTGAGAGCCCTAGCACCTTTATCCGGGGCATCGTAGGAATTTGGCTCTGGCCGAGAGTTATAGTAATGGTAGGAGGGCTCGGGGGTTTACCGCGAGGAGGAGGGAGAATTAGTAGCTCGGATTTTGCTGTGGAACATGTGAGCCCTGCTTGAGCCGCGGCAGCGAGGACCATATTTGCACCGGTTTGAAGTGTTTCTTCAATTTGGGCATCGCTTCCTCCAGAAGTCCAAAGGGTAATGTCGTGCGCGTACATACTGTGTCGATGGTAGGGTATTTGAGAAAGCTGTTGTGGTAGTTGGAGGACGGCTACGTTAAAGAGCAACGGTGACAACACTGCTCCTTGAGGGGTTCCTATGGATGACATTTTTATTGGTGCGGAGGTGACATCTCCTAGGTGAAGCTCCGAGGTACGGTTGGTTAAAAAGGAACGGATAAAATTAAAGGTATACGGTGGCCTACTTTCAGTGATTCAAGATTGCTCAGGATTGCTGCATGGGAGACTTGGTCGAAAGCTTTTTGAAGATCAAGAGCTAGAATGGCGACCGTGTCCATTCTGGAAGGAGGGGCAATGATGTCATGAAGGAGTTGTAGGTGGACGTCTTGGACTGATAGCCGAGAGCGGAAGCCAAGCATTGTGGGGGGATAGGCGTTGGAATCGTCCAGGTATTGAGTAATAATATGTTCAAGGACTTTGCCTACACAGGAAGTAAGAGATATAGGTCGGAGATGTTCGAGTGCGAGGGGTTTTCCAGGTTTAGGTATGAAGGATATTTTAGCATGTTTCCATTCGGGAGGGAGAGTGCCGGTAATCCAGAAGTGATTATAGTATTTGGTGAGAGTGGCTATAGAGGTATCATCAAGGTTTCGTAGAAGTTTATTGGTTATGCCGTCCGGGCCGGGAGCTGTGTTGGTGCGGATCTTGAGGAGCGCCGCGCGTACCTCAGCTTGTGTGCTTTCTCGATCTAAATCAGGGTGTGGGGGTCCAGAGTAGTTGGGCGCGATAAAAGTGGGGCCCTGTGCAATGTACGTAGCTTTGAGATAATCTAAGAGTTGGGTGTTGGTGCCGGGATATTTGTGGACAAGCTGAGTGAGTCGTGATTGGGTTTGGGTTCGGGATGAGCTAGGGTCCAGTAGGTGTCGGAGAAGGTGCCAGGTACGACGCATACGCAGATTTCCGCGCATCTGGTCACAGATTTGTACCCATTCGAGTCGAGCGAGTTCAAGGGCGTGGGCCTCAATAGTTTTCTGTAGTTCCGCTAATTTGGCCCGGAGTCGGCGGCGGTGTTTACCAGCTCGCCACCTTCGTTCAATACTTCTATAAGCTTCCCAGAGATGGTGGAGGCGAGTATATATCAACAACGTCGCTTGGAATTTCATGTTCGAGGGGTTTGTCTTGAGATCGTTTAGCTGTTAGAAGTCCGGCGATCCAAGTGGTCAGAGAGCTGGCATCGATGCTTGTTGGTGGCGGGATCTGCTCACTTTCTGTACGGAACTGGTGCCAGTCAGTAATATACTGCTGACGCGGTTTCGCACGCAGTGGCTTCGTCGCACAGCCGAGGAGTGATGCGGGAAAGTATGGCGGCGCGGGTCGATTCGTAACAGGCCTGTATCGTACCCCGTGCGTGGCACGAGACACAGCCTTTAAGGTATCGCTGGACAAGTCAATATTAAAGTCCCCGACAACTGCTGTATGTTTGCAGCGCACGCGGAAAGTTTCTATTAGCACAGCCTCAAATTCTTTCACAAAAGTTTTGGCTGAAGAACCGGGCGGGCAGTACACGACACCAATAGTTGGCCCTTTTAAAGCAAAGCTTTATACCCCTACAGCACAGAATGTCACTCCTCTACCTACAGCACACCTCTACCTCTACAGCACAGAATGGCAGCACAGAATGTCACTCCGCTTGACATACTCCCGCACTCTTGGCGACAAGAACTAGACATGCTCCCTTTGCTTATAATATGAACCCCTCTCACGACGAGGGTCGCCGACAAGCACGGGCTCAAGCGCTCAACACCACCCTCGGTGGGGATCATGCAGTTATCTACACTGACGCCTGCCAACATCGAGGGCAATAGTACGCCATCATCGTGGCTACCTCCAGAACCAACCTTCTTGCGTGTGCCTCACTCAAGACCCAAGACATGATGGCACACATGATGGCTCTCACTCAACCAGGGGTTCGGAAGGTAGTATCCGATTCCTAACAAGCCTACCGGAATTACCAGTCGGGTTGGGTGTCCCGACGTGCACTGCGTGTGCTAAAAACCCACTCCCCAAACGGTTCCATTCAGCTCATCTGGACACCCGCTCACGCTTCCATGGAGGGCACACCAACAAGCCTGCGTTTTTACCCCCCGTGATATGGAGCTTCACGAGGACAGTCACCCGCTTGTCTCGTTCAGGGACAAAACCCAGCATTATCGCCTTCAGAGACAGACCCTACCTTTGCCTTACCCTGACCTTTCCAGAGAAAAAAAAATTACCCTACGACACATACAATCCGGCTCCTTCCCACATCCGACGCGTCTTCACTTAATGCACCCGAATCGCTCGCTGAACGTAAATATTGCTCAGAAGTAGGAACACTCCGCCACATAATCGCGGTGTGCAACTTTAGCCCTGAGCACCCTCCTCTCTTTCCGTCAACTACCCAACAAGAGAAATGGCAGATGTTGCTGTCCAGCCCATGTCTGCCTACCCAGCTTCAGTTGGCGGACAGAGCACAGGCGGCGCGGACTGCATATGGGCTCCAGTGAAGAATAAACCACTGCGCTGGGCCGCACTCTGGGCCGTTCAGAAATCTGAATAGAAGTACTTCCTCCTCTTGTCCTCCTCCACCGTCTCGGCAGCCGATCTCGTCGCCTCCGTTCGCGGCAGCAGAGATGGAGAATTGAGATCGTCTAACACCGGGTTTGAGCTTCCTTTAATTTTATAAAAAAAGTTTCCGTTCACGTGCTACACCAATACAACTCAGCCAACCACCGTTCATGCATCATCATTGATTTAATCTCACCAAAAATATCTCTTTGAAGTAATAAAGGGTGTGGTTAAGTGCATTTCACTTCTCTCTTGTTTCACTATTTGTAGAGCGACGTGACTTAATTTAAGGGTCGTCGCATGGGTAATCGTTGTGGGTACCGTTTACAGGTTTGCTTTCCAACCACATTCACTGGGTGGATTGGCGCAATTTTTTTTTTTCAATATTGTTAAACAGTGTTTCCATATCTTCACTTGACACTGACGCGGCATGCATAACACTGCACGCAATATTCTCCCGTCACAAACAAGGCAACTCCGCCCCCCCCCCCCCCTCCCCGGCGCACCCGAGTTCAGTGGTTGCGATAACAGCCTGAATCCCTGCATGCAAACTGTTTCATCAGCTGCTTTCAACCACATTTCACTCACAGCGATAATGTCGAAAGCAGACTCTAAGCGTTCAGTACAATAACCAGATTGTTTAAACTTTCCTGCACAAACTTCGCACATTGCAATGAAAAACAGAAAATTTGGCACTTTTTTGTTTTTTGAAATCAGTAAGATCAAGCATATTGACAAAAAATGAGCTCTACTCATTTTTTGTGGCCTTTCACAATTTTCTCGAGATTATCTTCAGACTGAATGGGTACAACCGTTGAGTTTTCCGCTTTCCACATCAAAATGCGGCCCAGGGATGTCCAGAAATTTTCCATTTTTTTGCTGCTTCCGCCTCACGAGCCTTGCGGAACAATATCTTATTTTCTAAGCAGAGGTGTTCATTGACGTAGATTGGGTGTGTGCTCATCAAAGACAGGTGACTAGTGTTTAGTCTTGTTTTTTTTTTTAGCTGCAGATCGGAGAGAGAGAGAGAGAGAGAGAGAGAGAGAGAGAGAGAGAGAGAGAGAGAGAGAGAGAGAGAGAGAGAGAGAGAGAGAACTTTATTCGCCCAGAAGTAGAGAGCTTGGACTCTCTTTGCTGCGTCAGTCAGCCAGGAGATCTTGGCCCCTGGCGGCTTCTTCTGCCATCTGGACAAGGCGTAGCTGCGTTAGAGGATCAGAGCTGCGCAGCAGGGTTTCCCAGTGCTCTAGGTGGTTGATATCTATGCGGGGTAGAGGGGTCTTGCTCCGTGGTTTTTTTTGGCACTTCCACATAATGTGCGTGAGGTCTGCGCGGTGGCCGCAGTGCTTGCACTTATCCGAGTAGATCTCTGGATGGAAGTGACTATAGGCCAGCGGGTTCGGGTAGGTGTTGGTTTGAAGCTGCCTCCATGCTTTCGCCTGCGCAGCGTTGAGTGTGTGGTGGGCGGCTGGAAATTCGCACCTGCTGTGTTTGTAGAAATTTGTGATCTCTTTGTACGAGTTGACGCTATCGAATTTCTCTGAGTGATCTGTTGCCTCTGCAGGGGGAAACTATCACGGGATGTTCTGGTGGCGAACCTTCACCACTACATTGGGCTTATCCTTGTCTATCCTTGTCTCTATGGCTTATCCTTGGCTTATGCTCCCCGTCCCTTCCTTTCGTTGCACGAATACCGAACGAACGCCCAGGACAACTTTCGGCTGTTGCCAACAAATACGTCACCCCGTCCAACCAAATCGCACTTACATGCATACTTGACAGGGCTCCCCTAGGCGTCAGTTTTGCAGGAAATGTCCAGGCGAGCCGCGCTTCCGCGAGCAGGCGGTCATGTATACCGGCAGGAACGTTCCCCTTGTCTTTGGCATGGCTCACAAACTGTCTGAAAAAGTTGCCTTGGCTGCAAAAAAGCACAATAATTGTTGAAAGATTATTCAATGTTGGTTTTATGTTGAAAAAATCAAATGCCAAAAGATAAATTTGTGAAGGATTATTTAAAAGCTTCATACAGTCCGAACAAGAGAAAAAAAAATTCCCCGCATTTCCCCGAGGGGAAGAATGTGAAAGTGCGAATGCACGAGTTGAATTTGTGCGGTTGTAATGTTCGCGAAAGAGAGATCACACACACACACACAACTACAAAGAAAGAAAGATGCATTTATTCACAGATACCTATTTGTGTTGTCGGTGTACTTGATTGCTAGAGCGGATCTCAGCTTTGAAATTTCGTGTCAGTCCTCCTTTAAGCGGGTGCATTAGCCCTTCTCACGCCCGATTCTTGGCCAATCCCCCACGTGGGTATGTGCCATGTCAGCGGCCAGGCAGCGCGCGCCCATCTCCCCCCGTTGCCAAGGAAGACGAGGAGATTCCTGGCCAATCCCCCACGTGGGTATGTGCCATGTCAGCGGCCAGGCAGCGCGCGCCCATCTCCCCCCGTTGCCAAGGAAGACGAGGAGCGCGCGCACCCGCAGCTGTTGCTATGCGGACGGCGGCGGACGCTTCAGGCTCGCTTAAGAAGTGCATTCGCACTTAAAAAAAGGCACATCTCGTTGAAAACAGCGCATCGACGGGGATGAAAGAGACTGGCATGCGTTGTCTTTTTTCCGTTCAGGGTCTCCGGCGCTTGCACTGTCTCTTTCTTTCGTTCCCGTCTCTGTGCTGCTTTCAACGAGGTGTCGCGCAACCAGCCAGCCCAAACTCAAGCTGTAGTCAGAAAATGTCACACTTTTTTTCTTGATTTTGGCTTCAAGAGCAAAAAGAAGTCATGGCAAGCGAAGCCAGGTAGGAGAGCAACGTTGCCAGGTGCTATGGCGGGGCCCAATGCGTCACGCGACTGCAGCGACAGACTTCCCGCTGCTATATATTAGTATGAAGCCGTATGAGCTACGCCCCCTCCCAGTCAACCCCACTCCTTTCTTAGGTTGCCCATTGATTACGTAGAGAATGATACATTGCAGCACGCGACGCGCCGAGCTGCGCACTCCATGCTGCGACCCCTACCCTCGTTCAGAGGCGAAGCAGTCACCGGCAAGCCAGGCCGCAATACACCCGCGCTCAGTTGGGCTCTAGGCGGCGCCAGGTTGTACATTATAACCGCGAAAGCCTTCAAGCGGGAAGAGTGACCGTCGTCGTCGTCCGTGACTCGAATGATACCAAATTGGCCGGCGCTATTCGCCGCGAGCTCGACATGTAGGTGGCGACAGCGTCGCGCTGCTAGTGTGGATGCTCCGCTGAGCGGCCCGTAAGAATGCACACTGTGGGCGCGCTTCGTGCCTTTTTCTCGCCGTATGTGCGCACGAAAGGTGCAAACAAGAGTGGTATGCTGTAGTTCGGTTCCTCAACGTTCAATTTATAGCATGGAAGTGGCAATCAGTTTTTATTACTACGCCAAAAAAAGCGACGGCTCATCGGGAATCTCAGAATGGCCGTAATTGTGACATTGAACTTGTACGCTGTGGCTCGTAGCAAGCTCCATCTTTCCAGACTATGGCTTTGAGCCTTCAATAGAAGCATAAATAGAAACAAATCAGGAAGCCTCGATCTCTGAAATTCAGTTTACAACGGCAATCCCAATCGCTTTCACTGGTAGCATGACGCATTCTTGCATTTGTGGGATGCCCTGAAATGGTAACACTACTTGACTGCCCGAAATTCTTTCGAAAATATATTTTGTGTGTTCAAAAGGCAACATAAAGTTACTGAATTCTGATCAGCGCAAAGATATAAATGTAACCGCTCTAACGGGTCGTTTAAATGAAATTTTAGCGACTCTGAAGGAAGGTTTGATGAATAACGGTTTCGGATCACTTATTTACGGCTTTCGTCGCAAGTGAACCTGCGAATTGAATTGTCAACGCACGCAGTACAATCAACATCTCATGTTTAGCTAGGTTTCCGCAAAGTGGCAAGCAGGTTTACAGTGTGAAAACCAAGCTTCTGGGACCTCACAGTGAGCACAAATTTTCTGTTATGGCTGCTCTGTTGACCATTTGCGTTTTTTTTTTAAATCTAACAGGTGCCTGCAACAGCGAGATGTGTTTGCATTCTTGCGTATAAGGTCGCTTACAAACCCTAAAGATGGCAATAAATGAAGTTGTGCTGTTGCAGATGTAGTAAAACATTTCCTTTTTATTTCTCGTAGCGAATCAGCGCAACGGGTTCCCGGCAACTACTTTGTTTTGTAAACTGAATACCGCCTTTGTCTTGGCATTTAATTATGGAGGATTGGTTAAACAATGAAATTCTGTACATTTCGTTTTTTTTTTTTCGGGAAAGGGGGGGGGGGGTCCTGCCAACGTTATGATTATCAGTATTACTTACAATCGAAACTACACTAGGCTTCGTGTTCTGTAGCGGTGAAAAAGCAGTAATTTAACACGTATTTTCAAAATTGATTAACCCCTCTTTGGTCCGAGATCGTCCAGGAATTGTGGCTCGACTTTTTCAAAATTGTATTAATTAAAAAAAAAAAAAAACCCAGCGAGTCATATGGCACACACCCCTCATACATGTGGGCAACAACGTGCATTATATTACGCGTTTTCTCCTGTTTCTTTTTAAGACGTGACCACATAAGGCATTTGGTTATGCTGAGTGAGACACGTTTCTGGACAAGGTGATTCATGTCGGATTTGAAAATGATATATATGAAAATGACACATGAAATACCACATGACAGACGCAAACTCACAACTGCTCAATTTTACCGAAAAAATCCCCCCTAAATACTCTTGCGCATCCATGGAATCGTATTTTAAATAATACGTAAAATTAGCAACTCGATACAGTTGAATAAATGTTTATTCCTCCTCCTCAGTATAAACGACTGTCCAAAAATGGTATTTATTTTAGAAAAGGTACGGGAAAGACGTCACACAGGCGCTTGCGGGGGTAAAATACGTGTCCGGTAATGTATGGGCGATAGCGCACGGGTCGTGTGCAGAGTAAATGTTTTTGTTTGTTTCTTCTTTCTATAAGGACACAGCGCACTTTTACAAGGGTGTGGAATTTGCACGCGTATGCACAGGTCTTGTCGCTTCTTACCACTTTCACGCACTAAACTTTTATCCTTTAAATAATCACCACGCCACCTTCAAAAAGCACCCTTCGACGTTCCCGAAACGGCAGACGACTGCACTCAACAATAACACAAGTGCAATGTGTGGAAGCAATGTTTATAACACGTTTCACACTCAAGCGGTGACCACGGCGAAGATGTTTCGTGGAATTAAACCAGCGCATTAACCCGCAACGGCCGCTGATTATTGCGTTCATAGAGGAAATGCGCAAGCAGAGGTAACTATGTCATTGCTTACTGTCAAACGAGCGCACATATTGGTTGTTTTGTCGTGTGCAGCACGCGTCTTGCGCCGCACGCAACGTGAAAAAGCAGACGACGCAAGAGCGCCATCCACACTAGGAGCGGTTCGTCCCGCCGCCGCCAGGGGCCGACTGTGTTCGCGCTCGGGGCGAATATAGAGAATGTGATACGTACAAACACATTCATGGTTCGTGTGAAATTTGAACCCGGGTTGCCCGGAATGGAACAAGGAATTGAACCACACCAGAATGGAACAAGAATGAGCCAAATGCGTTCCCCGTGACAGGTGAATGGGACGGTACGTGAGTAGAACAATGTGCACGCGCAGGAGAGCTCTGACTTTGGGGAAGCTGCTGAGCAAATTGTGAACAGCCTGTCTCTCGGAGCAGTTGACGTGAAAAGACCAAGAGACGAAAACGAAGGAATAGTAGTAGTAAAGAAGTGTTTTAGAGTGTGGCGGCATCATCATCGGCCGTGCCCTATCATCATCATTATTGGAGATGATGACGCAGCTCAGAACATCATGGCCTCCGCACTGCTCGGCTGCACTCCACGGGCGCTCCCTGATTCTCGGGCCCATGTTGTCGCCACAACGCAACTGTAAATAAATGTAGGCCCTGCCGCACCGTCTCATCGGCCGCCTACAAGAGAGAGAGAGAGAGAGAGAGAGAGAGAGAGAGAGAGAGAGAGAGAGGGAGGGGGGGGGGGCTCTTTATTAGAAGAAACCGAGAGTTCTGCTGTCATGTATTCGCGTATACATGCTACTCTGCGGGGATGGAGAGAGGAGAATAAAGAACTTAAAGGAAGCTGGGCGGAAGAGAGGGGGGGAAAGGAAGCGGTGAAACATAAGGCATCATTGAGTTTGGCGTGGGTTACGTAAAAGTCCAGATGGTCTCACAGGATGAGGATATATAGTTCTATAGTTCATTCTACAAGCTGCATGCAGCACTGTGGAGGATACATTGTTGTCAACTGTTCGTTCACTGAGGGCGCCTAACTCACCGTGAAGTAGGCTTCGGGACCTTGCGTTTTCACCTGCTGAGACAGGAGACGGAAACTACTTTTCAATGCACCCTTCACGATGAGTTAGGCATGCTCAGTGGCGGATTGTTGACAACAATGTAGCCCCCACAGTGCTGCATGAAGCTTGTGGAATGAACTATAGATTGTCTCTGCGACACCCATGTCGTGTGAATAATCAAATGCTGCAACTAACACTTTTCGCTGTGAGAAATGCTTGGTAATGGCTGGGTCTTAGGCTTTCGCTTTAAAACACGTAAACTCATAAGAAGTGCCTAGGTGTTCTTGGATTTTGTGGACAAGGACGCCAACAGCTTGCTGGTGTGCCAGTGCTTGAATAACGGCGATGGCCTGCATTGTATTTATCCTGGGTAGTAATTCTACCACATTTATATTTGTATTTTCAATGCGCCGGACCGTAGCCAATCCTTGAGTTCGCGTGCGCGTGACAAATTAAGACTGCAGAAGAAAAGGAAGAAGCTGCCCTCTGGAACCTGCCTTCTTTAAAGTATCTTGGATAATATACACCAGTGAGCTTGACTGTGCACATATAGCCCTCATAGAGGCCAAAGGTGCACGTGCTGTTGGGATGTTGAGGCGTCTCAGTCATAGAAAGAAGGGTATGCGCAGAGAGACCCTCCTTATGATATACAGAATGTACATTCGCCCCATTTTAGAGTTTGGGTGGGTGCTATTCGCTGGGTCCGCGGCGTATAAGCTACATCGTCTGGTTATTCTGGAGCGCCAGGCTCTTCGCTGGTGCTTAGGGTTGCCTAAGAATGCAGCTAATGCAGTAGTTTGCTTGGAAGCGCGCGTTCCTCCTCTGCCTAATAGGTTCCGGATACTTACTGTGGAAACTTTTCTGAGAGCTTATAGCTCTGGGGTGAACAGGGAGCATTTTATCTTTATTACTGAATCAACTGCGTTTCTGGTGCACCAATGGCCCAGATCCTTATGTCCGCAAATCACTTTGGTACAGAGCTTCCTTTCTCCATTGGGTGTAGCAATAAATCAGGTTATTCCATATATTGACAGGAGTTCTCCTCTTTCTAGCAATTTCCGAAACATTTTT
The DNA here is from genome assembly GCF_048455015.1 of Haemaphysalis longicornis. Taxonomy (NCBI): domain Eukaryota; kingdom Metazoa; phylum Arthropoda; class Arachnida; order Ixodida; family Ixodidae; genus Haemaphysalis; species Haemaphysalis longicornis. The sequence goes on along the minus strand of NW_027526203.1, from coordinate 196,915,376 downwards.
CCCAAAAATGCTAAACTGTTATCAGCCCGACTGCTCATTCGTTTTCTCCAAGATTATTTGGCCTCCATGCAGCCAGGTGATAATATATACAGATGCCTCGCAACGAGAAGAAAAATCCGGTATAGGTATATTTTCCCTTTTCCTTAACTGGTCCTTTTCGGTTCGTCTGGTTGATTTTATCCCCATATTCTTCGCGGAATTCCTGGCAATTGTCATGGCACTACGAAAGCTGGATGCATCAATTACATCTCCAATCATAATTTAAGATTCTTTTCTGTATGCTTAGCCCTTTCTCCCCCTAAAGACACTCCCCTTCTGAGGACGTTTCGGTCACTCCTGCCACCTCACCTCACTGAAATTAACCTTCTTTGGGTTCCTGATCACACTCAACAAGACCGCCGACTCTCTAGCAAAGATTGCACTTTCTGGGCCTATTGTGGACGTCGTTGAGCCGACACCTTCAATTACCGCTGCTAGGTACCGTAGGATGCTGAAACTCCAAGAACAGCAAGAATCAGTTTTATTGTCATTAAGAGATTTTAATTATCTAACATTCTCATGGAAACCTGAATGGTGCCCTTCACGCAACTTAGAGGTGATTATTACAGCCCTACGTTGTCGAGTACCCCAGTTAAATAAATACTTAGACAGGTCTCGTCTGGCGCCAACAGCTCCGTGCAGCTATTGTAACGAAGACGAGTCTGTCGAACACTACCTCTTGACATGTCGACGTTTTTACGTCAGTCCCTGGAGGTGCCGCTTTGCAGTTTGGGGATATCCCTAACAGGGCCGGCTCCACTATCATTCGGGGCATCCGAAACGGGGTTCTGCCGCCGGGATGTATGTTCTGCCCTCCTGCGCTACATTGAAATTCTAATAGATTCACTTTATGATTGCGATTGGTCACCCTCGCCTTGATTTTCCAGTTTTTTCTGTCGTTTAGGGTACCAAAACTCTTTCCAACCACTCTAAATTATCTTTTTCTAAGCGTCTCGTGATTAGATAAGAATTCAATTTGCTTTAACCACCCTCTGTTGATTGGCCGATCCCCTGATTGGGTATGTGTCATAGTTAAAGGCGCGACAACAACAACAACAACAACAACATGCCAGCGTTCAAGAACTTTCTGGGCTGTACTGCGACGTTGTTCAGCCTTATGGTAAGTGCGCTTAAAAATATTTGGTTCCGTTTTTAGAATGCAGTACTTTTCGCATTAACTTGAAAAATAACAGTTATGCGCTGTACCGGTTTTTCAGCAACTTTGCCCATATCGAATGTGTACGAGGTTCGAACCTTGGCTGGGGTGAAATGCAAGAAACGCCTCAATGCTACTTTCCTCGTGATTTTGGTTAGCAGAGACTCGGATATTTAATTTTAAAAAATAAAATTGAAATTATATTTCCCCTAAAGTCGGCATTTTGCTGATGGGTTCTTGTTCAGTAGCGCCTCTTTACTGAGTTCTTCAAACACGTTGTCATACGCCATGGTTTCGCATCGCCATGGTATTATGTTTGTCGTTGGGGTAACAAGTGTTTTAAAGACGATGGTATTTCTTTGGCTACTTAAAGCCACAAATTTTGGTCAGTCTGTCTGTCTGTCTGTCTGTCTGTCTGTCGTCACTACATTGAGCCTTCGTGCCAAACGTTAAAAGAATACTTGCACGACAGATTTGTACAGGCAAAACTTTTTAAAACTATTGAATATAGGAACACTTCCTACTTGTCAACATTGTTCACGAAAAAGAAAACATGGGGTATATTTGAGGCAAAATCTAAATGCAAAAGTAGTATTCGCCGTGTCCTTTTAACTAAATATGCATGGTGGTTTGATTTTTGTGATAGAAAATTTTAAAAATACGCGTTGAAAACAATCGTTTCCCCCGAAAATACAAAAATCGCTCGCACGAGCCTGGGTCTCGTGCCAGTGTCCGTGCATGTTCGACAGCAACAAAAGGTTCCAGTAGATGGCACGAGCAGGGGAACGCGGTGAAATTGAACTGACTTTCGCGAACCTCGGAAAAACCTCTAAGAGGCATTTACGTGGCAGGGGCGTCACGAGACAATCGTCTTCGACGACATTTTCAGTGAAGTGAGCAGATGCGCGCCCAATTTTTCCAGGCGTTTACGTTGGTGTCAGAACACCCCCGGAATTTTCTGAGTTCTTCTCCCCGGTCTCGCCTCCTTTCAGCCTCTTTTCGTCCGTGCTATTAACATTTCGCATGGATTTATCAAAACGGAAAACCTTAGGTAAGAACAGTGTCAATTTGTCGATAAAGGGTGCCTGCGAGTCCTGCGGCCACTTATTTTTATGTAGATATTTCAGCGAACGAGGCACCTCATGTATTGACTTTATCAAAGCATAAAAATGACTAAGATGTTGTTTTGGAGCAGGCGCTTCTTCTTTTTATTTTTTATTTTTACCGGCCACGTATAGCACCCGCCGAAAAACGTTTCTGGCTACGCTACTGCTGCCCTGTTACATACTTCAAGATCACGTACCCCTTACGAAAACATTCTTTGCTTTTGTTTTTCGCCCAGGTTACCCAGTGCGGGCGGCAAACTTAACAGAGACCGCATCGGGGGATTGTCTACGTTCTTCGGTTAACAGCTACAACAAAGCTTTCTTAGAGCATGCTAAGGGCTCCTTCACTGGCACCCCCATCAAGTGTGACAGCAACCGAGCAGCAAACATGTCAGCTCGTTCTCCACGTGTCAGTTTGGAACGAACTCCTTTGTCGATAAAGACTGTTAGAAGTGTCTGGCGCGCAAGGACAGCTAGCCCTGGTAGCTGCCGAAACACCGTGCCTACCGAAACCGACCGAAGAAGAGCGGATTCAGGCAGCAGCGCTCGTGTACTGGCTGCTCGTATACGCACAGATGAGTAGCCTCTGTGGATATCAGCGTTTTTGACGGACACGACCAGCCCATCGGATCCGCGACGCCTTCTGGGCGAACTCATCTATCAACACGCTGAAATTTGACAGCGGTAGCATGAAGCTTCGCGAGAACCTGTTCACGTTTGTCTCTTTCCTGGGGCGCGTGGAGAACTCGAGTGCACGACGTCGCGGGATTGTGAGAACGACTGCCTGGTGGGCGCCTTGGGTTCCCTCTTGAGGTCCACGACGTCGCTGAGGTCGCTGAAGCTGTTGACACTACGTGTCGGGAAGGAAGGAGCATCCCAGTTGGTGGAAGAACTCAGGTCGAACTAACAGTCAGAGCTCTCGGTTCACGCGCCCATCGCCTACTGTAACACTTTTGTGGAGTATCTGCAGAGTGCCGCCAACCTGACGTCCCTGAGCGTGTCCTTGGGTCTCGCACCACGCCGGTGGACCTTGAAGCCCATTATCACTGGAGTGCTGGAGAACAAGAGCATCACGTACGTGACCATTTCATAGTGGAATGGGAGTCTGCCGAGCTTATCTGCGAGGTTTTGGCCCAGAACTCTGCTCTGCGCACCTTTGACGTCTCTTTTTCTTGGTGCGCCTTGTTCTCCCAACCCAGCGCCAACTATTGTCTCTGGGTGGCGGCACTCTACGAGACTCTCGACCTTAAGGAAGTGGCGCTCCCCATGGATATCCTGCAGCCGCAAGAGTGGGAGACCGTTTTCAGAGCGTTGTCGACAAACGAATGCATCAAGAGGATGACTCTTCAACTGGACGACATCCCCAACCACAGTTCCCTACGAGAAGTTTGCCGGGTCATCCGAGAGAGTGGCACCGAAGGCCAGGTTTTACTTAGGTCTTGCATCACGGTTGACATCGACGTCTTCTCGTTCAAGGCGTCTACGCAGGCTTTGATCTGGTCCCGCTTTTTTGCCGACAGCGACCGAGTGTTGGAAGCGCTACGTACCTTTCCTTCATTTGGACACATCACGTCGCTAAATTTGGAAGTCAGTGCGTCTGAACTGAGCGGAGCGCTTGTCTTGGCCATCGCAGACTACACCAGTTTGACACACGCGCTTCAAAAACTTCGCCTGCAGTCTTGTGGTCAGGGGACAAGCTATTCTTGGAAGACCATTGTGTAGTCGTTGGCTCAAAACGCCAGTGTGAGGAAACTGGGGCTTTACGCGAACAGGGTCTACCGCGAGAACGCCAAGCTCCTGGCGGACGTGGTGAATGCCAGCCGGATCTCCACTCTTGGCTTCAACGTCACCACTCAGCCCACTCTGCGGTGCCCGGGACTCTCAACTACACTCTCTCTGTGACTGCCCGCGCTCCCCTTTTCCCCCTTTCCCCACACCCACCCACTGGGAGCAGGCCCTGCGGAGCTTGACCCTGGAGACCCAGACCACCCTCGTCTCCAGGGCTCAACAGGTCGCGGAGACCCTCTGAGCCCCCGCCACCTCCTCCCCCTGACCCAGCCGTAAAAAAAGTGGTAATCTCTCTCTCTCTCTCTCTCTCTCTCTCTCTCTCTCTCTCTCTCTCTCTCTCTCTCTCTCTCTCTCTCTCTCTCTCTCTCTCTCTCTCTCTCTCTCTCTCTCTCTCTCTCCCACCCGTGCGAGCTGGAAGCGTTCGCCCGCGCGCTGTCCGAAGAGTGCGGCACAACTACACTCTGCTCAAAATCCACCTGCACGGAGAAATCCCCAAGGGCGGTGTCGCGAACTGGTTCACCACCTGAAACACGGCACGAAGGAACTCTGACCTCGTGGCCCTCGCTGCTCAATTCGTGACCGGGAGTCGACGCAACGGGTATGTGACCGAATTTAACTTGCACGCTACTTGTCGAACAGAGTGTCGAACGCATTTCGCGGCGAGTATTTATTTATTGGCTTTCGCTGTAGTGTCTTATTACTCGGTTAGCTGTCTCTTCGGCAAGGAACGCGATCAGGCCCTCCAGTGTATTTCGGTGGTACCCTCAGTCCCAAAGGAGTCCATCATTTGTTAACTCCTTATAATGAACTTGGAAGAACAAAATGCGAGGACAGAGGCGGGATGTGCAGACACACACAATTGTCGTTTATGATGGTCGCCCTCCCCACAACTAACAGAGATTTGTCCTTTTTCTCTTCAACTCACCCGCCACGGAGCCGCTTTTTTGTTTCGTTGTACACTGATCACAGTTTGCAGCCACTATAGGGTTAGTGTCGTGTGCCGTCACGTCACTATAGTGAGCCTTCACGCAGTGCAAATAATAATTTTGTACCCAGCATATGTCGTTGTTACTAGCCTACACTCTCAGCAATCCTAATTTGGAAGGGCACCACTAGATTCAGTATCTGAGATCGGCAGCGCGTATGGACCAAACTCGCAAGGAACGTGCGATGCGGAAGCAGCGCGCGTGATCTCTGGTTTCCGCAATAACAAGCCTTTAGAGCGTTGCTGAGTTATGCACGGCCGCGTCCGCGAGCATAAAAACCCTAGAAACGACCTTTTGCATAGGCGAAACAGTCAAAGCGATCTGCGCATCAGCTATCGCCATGCAGCCGCCGTAAGCATGCCGAGAGCATCATCTCGCAATCGATGACTGCCGCTTCGTGGTGCTACCTGCAGTTTGTAGCCGAGTGCACTTTTTCTGCAGGCTCTCCCTATCACCACACCCCCAATATAATTGGGAGCTATTAGCCGTCTATCAATAATAAGTTCCTCGGGCTCTCAAAGTACTTGTAGGTGTCCAGGGTCTATAGATGCGTAGTTCACATCCCGACATGCGCAATAGACGTGCCGACAGCGTCAGCGCAAGACTTTATCTAAAAAATTCCCGCACCTTCCCGCGAGGGGAACACGAGTAAATGCAGAGCATTGGGGCCTCAGTACTGATTGAAGGCAGTGTTGCTTCCATCGCTTCTTCCGTGATGCTGGAGTAGCAGACACGAGTAAACGTGGGCACGAGCGTCAACCAAGGAAGGAAGGAGCAACGCAGTGACTGAAACACGAGCGATCGCTAGCCGCTATATTTGCAGCGCGCGCAGTAGAGGGAGAGCAGTACGGGGGGGGGGGGGGGGAGAGAGCGCATGCGCAAGCAGCGCGCGCCCTTCCACGCCCCACCGCGCTGCTATCACGCACCTGTTACGCCGAGACCGCGACGGAGCGAACGGGCTGACTACGACGCATGCGCGCGCCAGCTGCTGTTGAGAGAGAGGAGGGAAGGTGAGGCGCACCTGCTGCGGACGCGGAACTGTTGACACCGTCCGACGCAGGAACAGGCGAAGCTAAGAAATGCTCTGCATTTAAAACCGCCCCTCAGCTTTGGACAATACCACCGAAGTATCACTAACGCAGTTACTTCCCTTCAATCTTATGCGATGCACCTCGAGAAGTTCTCGGGCCTTCTGATATCTGCTTTTTCCCAGTATCTTTGTCTCGGAAAATCGTGGCTCACAGTTTGTGCAGGATTCACAATGCGCTGTCAAATGTGCGCCATTGTTAGACTAAATTTTGCGCATGCCAGGCGGTCGTTCAGACGTCTCCCAGTTTGGCCGATGTAGGACTTTCCACAGGTGAGGGGGATTTCGTCACCCACCCCTAAAGCGCAATCAACAAACGGCTTCTCATGTCGTTTTTCACAGGCCCTCTTTTTGCTACTAGCAGCAATGCGAGAGCAAAGTTGGCCGAGCTCACTCGGGGCCATGGAGGAAAGAATACTCCATGCTCGGGGCAGAAAAAACGTACCTCGTCGCAACATTTTTTGGGTTATGCGACACCTAGTGTAGGTACGGAACCACTTTAGGTGCAGCGACTTTTGTCGGCTGGCTTCCCTCTGTCGGTCGTGAATGCGGTGGCGAAAATCCTCCTTCAAAGAGTGAAGGGTAGTAAGCCTAGGACGAATGCGCAGCAAAGAAATGACAAGCGACCCGTGGCCTCCGCGATCGGCTACCGGCGGCGCGCCGTTGCTCCGGCCGTCCCATTCGGCGCGGAAGCAAGGGGAGCGGCACGGAGCAAGATGCACTTTATAAGCGACCCCAAACCATCCACCGCCGGCGGCGGCGGCGTCCGCAGTGCTCCTCTATATTATAAAAGAAACAGCATCCGGCGCCAGGCTTCGATCCGAGGACTTTGCGGCCGCAGCGCGACGCTCTACCGATCACGCCACGGACGCCACGCTGATATCAGTGTGAGTAACGCGCCTTATATCTTTAACGCATTCAAACTACGTCGTCAGCGGCGTGCGTTGGCGACTCAGCGGCGTTATAGCGGCTTGATAACTGCGTGGTGTACACGTGATACTACAAACCCGATGGAAGAGATGGAAGAGAAGGCGGCGAGGCGGTGGGCTGCGGGGGCCGAGCGCAAGCGCCGCAAGCGGGCCGACAACCGTGCATTCGCACTTTCACATTCTCCCCCTCGGGGAAATGCGGGGGAATTTTTGCTAACTCCGACACACGCCGCGAGGCGGCGCCGTTAGCCTAAGCAAGTGAAGGAAACAGAGGCGCTCATCTTGAAAGAGAGGATGGAAAAGAAGGGATCGCTGGGAATCTACAAAGCAAGCAAAAAAGAGATCCGGAAAGAGAACTTTTATGACAACAATAAAGGTAGTGCGTTGCTCTTTGAGGCGCGGGCTGGCTGCTTGAGAACTCGAACTTACATGAGCAAATATTCGTCCCAGGATGAGACGTATGTGGCAGGGATAAAGAAACAATCGACCACATAGTAATAGGATGCCAAAAGATTCAGCCGGATAGAATTGGGGGGAAAGTCCTACTTCCTGAGGCACTGGGCTTCGCAATTGATGGAAGCATTAACTGGTCAGCAGTAGGTATTACTAAGCAGCGGCTAGAGTATTGGTGGAAAAAAAGCAGGGAAGTCGATAAAATAACAGCCCAGCCAGGGGTAGCGGCAGGGCAGAATTAAAAAGAAATCCGAGTTGAGGGACTAAATTTAAATTCAAACTACTAAAATAGGCTAGATGGCGCACGCCGTCACCCCGATTCAAAGGAGAGGCCTTTGATCATCATCATCATCATGAAGTGAGGCTCGTCTGGCCATCGTCTGGCCGACGCTGCCTGCGCTTTGAGTTGTAAATCAGCCTTCGTTGTCGCGTCTTCGGGATGGAAAGAAAACTCTCAATATGTGGTCTATATATTTTGACTCGATCCTACAAGTACAAAGTTGTTTAACGTACGTTGTTTAACACTCACGATTGCCTTTGCACGCAGCTTGAGTGGTCGGTTGCTTGAAAGGCGAATGCCATAGCCCAGGGTTCTGTCATCACGGGCAGAGTGAATGCCAGCGTACTGAATTCTTTTCTCGGTGTTACAGCATTTTCACGGGATATCGCAGCACGAAAATGTGCTTTTACTGCCTTTGAAGTTGTTTCGAACGCTCTAGGTATCCGTTGTGTGTGTGTGTGTGTGTAGGGGGGGTGCGTGCGCGCGCGCGCGCGCGCGCGCGCGTGTGTGTGTGTGTGTGTGTGTGTGTGTGTGTGTGTGTGTGTGTGTGTGTGTGTGTGTGTGTGTGTGTGTGTGTGTGTGCGTGCATGCGTGTGTGCGAGTACACGTGCGCGAAAACAGCGTAATACCGATAAGCTCTCCTGTATTGTTTATAGGCAGGCGACTACGATAGTCAAATAATGTGTTAGGCTTCCAAGGGTACGAATTAATCATATTTTTGGGTTTTATTTAATATGCTTACGGGTTAACCTACTGCAATCTCGCTACCAAATTGTTTGCCGTAAGTGAACAAGTCATGGTAGTCCGCGATGCCTTTCATATCGCTATCGACTCTACATATGTATTTTTTCGAAAGGCTGTTTCTGAATTTCTAGATTTGCTGGGGTAATATATTCTGCACATAATTTGTTTGCATGACATATTAAGGGCATTATTTTTTTCGGTGAGCGGTTAATCTGATCACTAATATCTGTATGCACAACATCGGCTGTAAGTATGTTGTTTGGGATATTAGTGAATAAACACATCAAGTGGAGAACTATACCAATCGTAACTCGGGTAAAGATTTTTATTACATTACTTAGACCACGTTCATGTATGGTAGACTGGAAGTCTCTCTGTACGTTTGTATATGCAAACATGCATGCCAATCAACGGCACCAGCACGTTTAATCTGCCTATCGCGGAAGAAATACCGATCCATTTGGACAGTATACACTTCAGATGCTGAAGTATACGACGTCTCTGTTAATAGTATCGAGGTAAAAGTGACGCCAAGCGTTCCAAGTAGTGTTGCCATGTCATCTACTTTATCTGTCAAAGACCGCACATTTAAAGGGACACTGAAGTGAATTTGTCAAGTTCCCGTTTTTGCTTGCACTGCGTAGACTGGCTCAAATTAGCACACTTTTCATCGTTTATCCGGTTGACAAATCGGTAATTATTTTACACAGCGCGAAAGAAGAAAAACTACTATGCGCGGTTTGCGGCGGCCGCACCAACTAAAGCTGTGACGTTGGAAGGAGGGAGCACCGTGATTGGACGATGCCCAAGGTTAGCAATCAAACAAGTTTCGGTTTCGGTTCTGTAAAACACAACCGATGGCGTTGTTGGATGGGCATTCTCAATATCTCAGTAATCATCATACCGCGCTTCTGCCATGTTGTCGGCTGTAAAATGCGTAAGATAAGCCTCCCAGGACGGCTTGGAATCGTAGCATTCACTAGCCGAGGCCTACGCAGTGCATGAACGCCCTCCGCGTCCCCGCAGACGCTAAATGCCATGCGCTTTTCCCCCCATATTTGGAGCTTGCCACACTAATGCCTGTATCGTAAAAAGCGTGTTCGCACCAGGCCAAGGGTCTGTTGATTTTGCCCTGTGCCCACTGCCCGCAAGCAGTCGGTGCTTATGGCAGCAGCCCGCCAACGAGAACTCGCTAGAGCGCCAGTGCCAGCCTGCGCGGGTTCTGTGAACTAGTTCGTGCAGCAATGAACGTTGCGGTCCAAAAAAAAGGTGAACTCAGTATAGAAAACATCGGCTGAAAACGAAATAGTTAACTTATAAAAAAAAAAGATGGGGGCGTACCCGCGGGGATTTGAACTCGCGACTTGCAAAACGCCTGCGATGACAGACGCAGCACTCTAAACCACTCGGCCACGGGGCGGGCTCTGCTGACCTTGGTAATATAAGGTATATATTGTATAACCAGTTTACATTTTTATTTAGTTTTGGCATTTTAAGCAGCTTAGGTGACTATTTGTTGTTTTGCGCTCGTGCAGTAAGCATCCTCCAAGTTTCCACAATAATTTCTTAGACGGAAAAGCGTTCGCAGATGCGTAGTCTTGCGGCTGACCGATGTGCTTGTTAGCCCAGCGCAAAAAAAAAAATGCTTCCTGCACCATAGTTTTACGCTGTACAGTCAAATTTTTAGTTGATTTTATTTCCTTAGTACCTATATTGACTTCGCTGACTTTTCTTTCGCCTTCAAGTGGCCTTATATTTTCCTACTGGCGTACCAGTCAGCGAAGCGTCGCATGTGCGCTTGTGCAGCGCTTATGTGAAGCGACCTTGACTTGGAGCTAGATACAGTGCGCAAACTAACCAAGTAAAGAAAGGCACATTCTTCCATTCACAAACGTGTCCTGGCTTCGTTTCAACTGAGCGAACGAATTGCGACGACCCGTCGGCGGCCGGCGGACGGAACGCTGGGCCGACTGACTCTGAAGGCCGGGAAGCCGTGCAGTAGCGCAGCCAATGGCGAGCTCGGCTCCTCCCGACGTCACACGAAAACGCCACAGAAAATGGGCGAGCGTAAAGAGAGGAGGACAGCATTTTCGAATTAATTTTTCTACTAAATAAAATCGCGTAAACGCGCCCAGAGCGATCGAAACATGGCCTGGGGACTCCGGACTACAATTTGCGCTAGTAATCCCGCAATGTTTACATATCACTTCAGTGTCCCTTTAAAGGGACACTGAAGTGAATTTTTCAAGCTCCCGTTTTTGCTTGCACTGTGTAGACTGGCTCAAATTAACACACTATTTATCGTTTATCCGGTTGACAAATCGGTAATTATTTTACAAAGCGCGAAAGAAGAAAAACTACTATGCGTGGTTTGCGGCGGCCGCACCAACTAAAGGCTGTGACGTCAGGAGGGGGGGCACCGTGATTGGACGATGTCCAAGGTTATCAATCAAAAGTTTCGGTTTCGGTTTCGGTTCTGTAAAACAACATGCTTGACATCTGATGGCGTTGTTGGATGGGCATTCTCGATTTCTCAATTATCGCCGTACCGCGCTTCTGCCATGTTGTCGGCTGTCAAATGTCTAAGATAAACCTCCCAGGGCGGCTTGGAATCGTAGAAATCACTAGACGAGGCCTACGCAGTGGATGAACGCCCTCCGCGTCACCGCAGACTCTCAAATGCCATGCGCTTTTCCCGCATATTCGGAGCTTGCCTCACTCATGTCTGTTCGTAAAAAGCTAGTTCGCACCATGCCAAGGGTGTGCTGATTCAGGCCTGGGCCCACTGCCCGCAAGCAGTCGGTGCTTGTGGCAACAGCAGGCCAACGAGAACTCGCTAGCGCGTCATTGTCAGTATGCGCGCGTTCTGCGATCTCGCTCGTGGAGCAGTGAACGTTACGGCCCAAAAATGGTGAACTCAGTTCAGAAAAGATCGGCCGCATACGAAAAAATCAACTTACGAAAAAAAAAAATACATGTACCCTCGGGGATTCGAACTTGCGACTTTCAAAACTAATTCCAGCGCCTCAGACCGCTAGGCCACGAACCGGCGGTGGCCTGCACGGATATATAAGGTTTATAATGTATGACCAGTTTACACTTTTATTTATTTTAAGCATTTTAAGTACTTTATGTGACTATTTGTTGTATTTCACTCCTGCAGTAAGTGTCCCCCAAACTTCCACAATATCTCACGTCTAGCAATTGTATTTCTTTGACGGAAAAGCGTTCGTAGATGTGCGGTCGTGCTGCTGACCGCTGTGCTGGTTTACCCAGCGCAAAAAGTGCTTCCTGCTCCCTAGTTTTTCGCTGTACGGTAAAAGTTTCAGGTGATTTTATTTTCTTAGTACCTATATTCACTTCGCTGACTCTTCTCCCGCCTTCAATTGGCCTTAGATTTTCCTACTAGCGTAAAGTCAGCGAAGCGTCGCATGTGCACTTGTGCAGCGCTTGTGTGGAGCGACCCGGACTCTGAGTTTGACACAGTGTACAAACTAACAAAGTAAGGAAAGGCACATTCTTTCATTCACAAAGGTGTTGTGGCTTAGTTTCAACTGAGCGAGCGAATAGCGACGACCCGTCGGCGGCCGCGGACGAAACGCTGGGCCGACTGACTCGATCGGTAGGTCGGCTGGTCGGCGAACCGTGCAGTAGCGCAGCCATTTTCCAGCTCATCTCCTGCTGACGTCACACGAAAACGCCACAGAAAATGGACGAGCGTAAAGAGAGGAGGACAGCATTTTCGAATTGATTTTTCTACTAAATAAATTCGCGTAAACGCGGCCAGACTGGTCGAAACAATGCCTACGGACTCCGAACTACAATTTGCGCTAGTAATCCCGCAATGTTTACAAATCACTTCAGTGTCCCTTTAAAGGAGAAAAAAGGAAACGACATAGGGGCCCGGTATTTTTGTGTTTACTAATGGTTGGATTTCGGTCGGTAGAGTTCCCATAATTTAATTCTTGCTCGGAACGCACGGAATATGCGTTCCGTGCGTTCCAAACAACATGTACGAGATTTTCAGAAATAAAACCGGAAAACGTGATGTGTTTTGGAACCATGCGTGACTACAAAAAAGAATACTGCTGTGCAATGAATTCACTTATGCATCACCCCGGCCATAGTCTACGTCGAAAATTCAAAGGCACCAGTAACTACCCTAATGGCACCAGCAACTACTTCTACCTTTCTCCTGCATTGGTGCGCGGTAACTTTTTTATTATTAAACGTCGCACACAGGCTGCGAAGGCCGAGTTTTCGTCCTCTGCGCCCGCCCGCCCCAGGGAAAGCGACACGACGGAGAAACCCTCTCACGGAGGCGGACGGATATGTGACGTCAACAGCACGTGACCGGATTATCCGGCCTGGCGGCGCATCCACACGTGCGGAGCTACGCGGAGTGACTAGCAGACGACAGCGCCGAGGAACAGGTTCCATTCCCCGCCGAGGGCCACCGCCATTCAGCGAAAACATGCGGAGGCATTTTCTTTCGCGGAGCCACCCCCGGGCCAACGTTACTAGACTAGGTTCAGTTGCCAAACTCTCCGCCGACGCCGTGCTTCGACGGTGTCTCCACTTTCAGTTTGTCCGACAGGTGGCGGTGGCGTTCCATCGAGATCCAGCTTTCTCAGCTGCTGGGCATGCTAGGCGCTATACGGGCGCCGAATTAGCGCGTTTCTTCACGCGTAACCAGATGGAAAACTGCAAACACATCACTGCAACACATCCTAGCCACTGACGCTCCTTTTATACTTGTATCAAAGCATGTAAGCGCGACATGCTTTCGAGTAACGAGTTCGAAGCTGCCGGAAACCATCTGTCGTTTCGCATGGTTTCGCTGCTTTTGCGCATGCCTTGCTTTTTTATTACTCTCCGAAAATGCGCCGTTGAGAGAACACACATTCTGCATTAGTATTACGTTCATCGATTCATGCTGCAATAAGAGGTGGCATCCGTGCCCGTAATCATGACGCGGGTGGGACCGTTTTTGTCTACTTAAGTGTCCTTACGGCGACGGTAGGATTAATTGTTCCCAGCGGCGTCTTCGGCCACCTGGGCTAGTGACACAAGACCTCGGTAAGAGGGTCTGTGCTGAGCAGCGCGGCCTCCCACTGCTTCTCACTCGTGATTTGGAATAAAATGGCTAAGAGATTGATTGATTGTAAGGTTTAACGCGCCGACGCAACGCAGGCGATGAGGCACGCCGTAGTGGAGGGCTCCGGATTAATTTTGACCACCTGGGGATCTTTAACGTGCACCGAAATCTCGTACACACGGGCGTTTTTGCTTTTCGCCTCCATCAGAAAAGCGGCCGCCGCGGCCGGGAATCGAACCCGCTACCTCGTGCTCAGCAGCGCAACGCCTTAGCCACTGAGCCACCGCGGCGGGTAAAATGGCTCTGTGGGGGTTTTTCTTCGCAGGACCAAATCACATGCAAAGTAAACGCTGATTCGTGCATCTTGGCAGGCAAAGAATGAACACTGCAACTAGCGATTTTTGCACGAATTAAAAGTTAACAAGGCAAAATAGCTTTCGTTCAGCGGTTTATTTATAAATGCACTGGCCTTCCATTTCAGTCCACACTGATCAACAGAACTGTACAAGATGTTTTAACAAGCTGGTCCACAACACTGGTTAACAAACTGGTCCATGAAAGCAACATCCTAGTAATTGCTCGCATTGCTGCAGTCCAGACAAAGCACATTTTTTTTTAACAGGTATTTACAAAAGCTTAGCACGCTTCCTGGCAACTTTAACTTGCACACTTGTGTCTTTGTGTTGCCGTAGGAACCTTGCATAGAAATGCATGCGGGTGACCAGATAAAACTTTATGATGCGTGCAGAGAGCTCTTCAGAATGCGCATCACATCCGACTTGTACAAGGCTGTGTCCTTGTGTCAAATCTTTGACAATGCACTAAAACAGGTCTCCAAACACTACGTTGTCCCTTGTTCTTTCCGTTATGGTGCTCTCAACGCGGGTAAGAAGTGACGTCAAGTCTTTTGATGGCAGCTGGAGAGCACCCGGAACAAAAGAGCGCATCTCTGTCAGAATGGCTGCAGGTGGTACGTCATCTGTAGCAAGAAGAGTGACCTTGCAGTCATCGCAGCTCGAAAACTTTTCTGCTTTCTTCACCACGTATCCTGCAAGGTAGTACAGAGCAGCATCGTGTGGAGTTGGTCGACCATAGTCGTGCTGATTTGCATCCTCTTCTTGCAGCTTCTCCAACACAATGTTGTGCATGAGCTGTCCGAGCTTGTCTTCTCGCTCCTTCTTCTGATGAAGGACTTCCAGCCTCTTCGAGCTCAGGCTCTCCTCCATTGTGACCAGAACAGGATCCGCATCGCCAGTGCAATTTCCTTTTGTCGCCATCTTTAAAGGAGTGTACAGGCTCAAAAGCCTGAATATTTGGCCAAAATGTACTATCGTAGGGTGATCTTCGTCCCCACCAAACGACCTCACGACTCCAAAAAAGCGCTGGGGATAAAAAAAAACTGTTAGTGAGAAGAGGAAAACAAGGAATGCAAAATTACACCAAAATGAATCCTAAAAAATACCTACTTCCAATGGGTCCTGGTTCAATTTCGCAGTCAGCACATATCTCACATCCTTGTCAAGAAGCAGGGTGATTATGTCTAGAACTGACATCAACGTGACTCGAAGAGATTCCGTCGTCAACTGAGATGCAAACAGCTTTGTGTTTTTTTCAATGCTGTTCTTTTCGGTCTCATTCAGCATGACCAGGAAGTCTTCTATCACCTGTAGCATGACAGACAAATGCCCCCTTAAATATATTTACCTCATAGTATAACACAATAAGCATACGGACACCCATTACCTTGATCTTGGGCGAGTTCTTACGGATGCCAGTAGCAGGGTGCTTGGCGTTGAGGACATCAAACAGGCCGTTAACCTGCATCGTGAACATTTCAGTTCCCTCACTGTCCTTTAAGCCTGGCTCACGCTGCTCTCTGTAAAACTTCAGCCCAATGGCGACACTCCTGCTGAATAACTGAAACAAAGGTTCAAAAATCAAAAAATCATTTAGAAAACTTGAATAAAAACTAAATGTACGACATCGGTTAGGTACCTGTGTTGCAAGTCTAACATTCATCTTTTCCAGCTTGCTTGGCTTGACGTGCGAAGATGTGAACTTCGGAACAATCTTGAGGTGGCTATCCTTTTCAGCTTCGTACAGGCGCACGTAGTGTTCGAAGTTTATGCAGTTGGTGCCAGCCTGGTAAAAAACAGCAAGAAAGGCATAAGTAAATTTCATGTAGGCTATTTGTGCAATCCCGTTTGAATTACCTTTGCATATGTGTGTGTCAGGAGATGGTTTCTCACACACTTTATGATGTGGGGTACATCACACAGGAAATGAAGAAACCTTCCGTCTTCAAGCGTCGGGTGAGGAATCTTGTTGACAGGGTGGTGCAACTTTCCAGATATGCCAAGATGTGTCCACATTGATCGGTTGTTGCCCGCACCATCACTAACAACACCCAGAACTGTTGCACCATGGCGCTCAAGTTGCAGCACTGATTCCACAACAATCTTGGCCAACACAGCCCCAGGAGCTACCCCCCTAGTGGCGAAACTGGCAATGGGCTGAACCCAATTGTGAAACAAAGGGATGAACATTAGTACAAGGGCATGGTCAGCCAAGATGGCCTTGCTTTTCTCTCCTGTGTTTTCAAACTCCACAAAGCCATCAAACTTGTACGTGGATTTGTTGAAGTCCACTCCCTCTCTCAGCTTGATTTCATCCAGCACGAGCGTACCACACTTCTCAACATCACGCTTGCTTGAAAAGAATGCCTCAAGCGCTTTCAGGACCACTTGGTTGTAACCATACTCACAGGGTACACCTGAAAGCACCTGGTTAAGTCGGCTTGTAGTCGGTAAGGGAAGCAAATTCATCTTGCGTATCAAATTGTAGGCTTTGGGGCTTGAAATGTGGAGGAGAAGGCAGTTCAGCACCCAACTTCTGGTGTATCGCACACCCTGCGGTCCCTTTGCTTCCATTTGTTTCAGAGACATCTTGAATGCTAGCTGTTGGAGAGGCGGAAGTGACATTAGATGCTCACTGATTGATGAGGATCTTTCGCTTGTCAATTTCTCTTTTAGTTCTGCCATATTCTTCATGAAGGACACTCTCGCAGCAGCTGCCCTGATGGCTTTCTTTTGAAGATTTTTCACCTTTTTCTGTTTGCACACCTGCCTTTTTTGCTTCTGAGAATTTTTTTTCAAAAGCCTGTTCTTTTCAGTGCGGCAGAATGAACACGTTGGCTGCTTAGCTAGTGCCTGGCATCTGAGTGAAAAACCTGTGCTGCTTTGCACGTCGTATCCGGAGCATGCATGAAGGCTGTGCACTTTGTTTACCAGGTCACTAAGATCTACCATGGTCTTAATGCTGATGCTCAGAAAAGCCTTCGCCTCGCGGCCTCTCGCACTTGCAGTTGCCACTCCGTCACTGCTTACAACGACGCACTTTTCGATTTGCGGCGCCTTATTTGCGGAGGTCAGTGTGAAAAATGCCGCAAATTTACCGCTGCCGTTTTCCACAGTGATTCTCTGCCACGATGGTGGTAGCTCAACGCTTTCCATTTCAGTGAACGACGGCGCGGGCGGCTCGGGCATATCGTCGACCACGACATCGGCAGGAATTGTGCTGCAATAAGCTTGTGACTGCGGTGATGCTGTTCCTTGGTCAGCGTTTCCATTGCTTTCCCGCTTCCGTTTCCGCCTCTTCTCCGCTGGCTTTGACAAGTACGAGGGCAAGTTCGGGAAGACTTCAGGAAGGGCACCTTCGACGAGACTCCACTTGCCCCTCGGGATTTCAACAGTTTCTCCGTTGATCACGTGCACGTACGATTTGCGAATGTCCTGATCGTGAAAGTGGAGGGAGCATACCCTAGACTTCGTTTTGAGGTCTTTGTCTGCGCGGGGTATCGCCCTGTTCCAAGCTGCGCGAAGCTGCTCGTCGCTAGGAGCGGAGAAGAAATGCCGGACCGACGGGCTAGTGTCGTTCCGGTACCCGCTTGTACAGCCAGGTACGCAACACGTCGGCATGATTTGGTCGGCTCAGGGGCGCCCACAGTCACCCACAGTACTGCATCGAACAAGGAAATCGATATGTTCAGGCAAACACATCGGTCTGAAAACGCGCACCACACAAAATCACCCGGGAGTTAGACCGGCGACTGTCCAAACTGGCTGCGCAGCGCGGCCGGCGCGGCTGGCGAGGCGAAATCCGTGGAGCCGGTTGCGACTGCAGCGCCAGTGGGAGCAGTATCGGTGGCGGTTCCGCGCAACGCAGCGAAGTTTGTAAACTGAACCTAATCTAGTAACGTTGCCCCGGGCTATCCCCACCGAGGGGCGGAGCCTAAAACCGGTCACGTGAGCGGGTCCCGCGGGCCAAAAAGAGAGGGTTTCTCCGTCGTGTGAATCCCGCTTTATATGCGCAGCGCGCCCGAAGGAGAGGAAACCGCGGAAGAGTGAGTACTGCACATGCGCCGGCCCCAGCGCGTCTGCCGCGGCTATGACGCAACACAATCCAACACAATCCACTTTAATCCAATCCAAAGCCAAGCTATAATCCAAGCCAATCCAACCGAATCCAATCCAATGCCCCTATCGAGAGAGTGTTCGCTATCGGAGAGGAGAGGGGGTGAGCGGCGGAGAGCGCAGCTGGCGCGGCGAGGAGAATGGGGGAGGGGCGGACAACGCCGACGACGACGACGACGCCGGAGGGACAAGGCGAGTGAATGAGATGCTCTGCATCTAAAAGAAGGGTGACGGAATCGGCGATGGTTGCGCTTTAAAAAGCCAGCGAGACCGGCGGACCGCAGGCTCTTCTGCTGCGGTGCGCCGCTCGTTTGCATACCTGCGCGCTATGCGTGCACGTGCTCGTTTGCGTCGCCGTTACGAATACATGGTGCAGCGTTAGCTTGCCATTTTGTTGCGTGCCTCAGTGGCAAAATGCAGCGACCGTCAGAAGCGTGAAATCTGTTTTGCGATTCCGAAAATAGTGGCCGTAAAACAAAGTGGTCGGGCGAACTGAGAGGCCGCTCGCTTTCCTTGTTTGCTCTCACTTTACTTAATTCCGCTCTTGCAGCATACATTCCCAATTAGCACTTAATAGGCTAGAATGAGGGTCAGCAGCGTTTTTAAGTGTATAGGCCGAGTTGCATGCAGCCGACACGGCGGAGGGGTGGACGGCAAATCGGGTGGAAAGGGGAGGGGGGCTATGAATTGAAAGAGAAAAAATTCAGCAAATTTCCAATAATATTTGACAATAATCTGGCGAAGTGTGAAGATGGGGGGCAATTCAACTGGAAGCCACCAATTCTCTGTTCTTGTCTGGCTGTCTAACTCCATTTGAGGTCAAAGCTGGCGTGTCGGCGTTCAGATTGTTAGCGACGACCCCCGCATTAGAAGATAACCAACACAGTCAGGGAGGATCGTATGTAAATATTCGGGGCCCCGCGCCGTGCTTGCGGCTGTGTTATGTTATGCAAATATAGAAGTACACATATCTGCAGGCACCGGGCGTGCGATTCGTTGCTTGTTTTGCGTCCTTGAATAGCGCTTAATTTGTTTATTTGACGCTATTGCCTCACCTACTCGCTAGTATACATGTACCCTGCCTTTCGTAAATCGTGCGGCGTAAAACGTTACGCAAGAATCGTTTAGTTTGCGGAAATGCGAAACAAAATTTCCACTCGTTTTCAAGGCGGTGCCAGGCCAGCAGTGTCGGCTGCGCAATTCTTGCGTTCGCTTGCATGCTCCCGCAGAAGCAACCTTTTGCAGTTACCTCAGGATATAGGATGAGCAGCATGGAGCGTTTTCTCACGCGATTTGCGCGCGTCGGCGTTGCGCGTGCGTTTTTCGACGCCCGCGTCGACGATTCCGCGCCCGCGGCAGCATCTGCCTTGGCTAGATTTTGACGCGCTTCGCGCGCAGCAGTGGGAGGAGCCTGGCGACTTGCGCCAATAGGCCTCCTGCGCTGGAGTTTTGGCGACATGCAGCGCCCCTAGCGGCCGACGCCTCTGGGTAGTACAAAAGCAGACGACCCTCGCCGCCCTCCATGTGTTTTCAATTACAAGCCAGAGTGAAGGTTGGTTGTGGCGCTTTGTGGCGTGTTTAAATCACTGCATACTGTATGAAATAGCCCTTAAACTAGCTGCAGAGGCTAAACAAAATAATATCCGCAAAAAGAAGCCGATTTGTCGGCTTTCTTTTGAGCGAGCTGTCGCGGTGGTCGCGGCGTGGGACAGTATATCGCCAGGTCGGCTGGTTTAACTGTTTGACGACAGTTACAGTTTTTTCTTCTTACGTGCGGTCGACAAAGGAAAGCTCACGAGTAGCATAAACACGGAACGATGCTCATCTTACATCCTGAGGTAACTGCAAATGTTGCTTCATCGGGAGCATGCAAGCGAACGCAAGAATTGCGTAGCCGACTCAGCTGACACTGCTGGCCTGGCACCGCCTTTGAAACGAGTGGAAATTTTGTTTCGTATTTTCGCAAACTAAATGATTCTTGCGTAACGTTTTACGCCGCACGATTTACGAATGGCAGGGTACATAGCGAGTAGGTGGGGCAATAGCGCCAATTAAATAAACAAATTAAGCGCTATTAAAGGACGCAATTAAAACACGCACCAAATCACACGCCCTGCAGAGATGTGTACTTCTATAACATCACATAACACAGCCGCATACACGGCGCGGGGCCCCGAATATTTCTATACGATCATAACTGACTGTGTTGGTTTTCTAGTGCAGGGGTCGTACGCCGACACGCCAGTTATGACTTCAAATAGAGTTAGACAGCGAGACAAGAACGGAGAAGTGGCGTCCACCAGTTGAATAGCCCCCCCCCACCATCTTCACACTTCGCCAGATTATTGTAAAATATTATTAGAAATTCGCTGAATTTTTTCTCTTTGCATTCAAAGCCCCCCTCCTCCTCCTCCTCCTCCTCCTCCTCCTCCTCCTCCCCCCCCCCCCCTATTTGCCGTCCAGCCCTCGGCTGTGTAGGCTGCATGGAACTCAGCCGTTGCTGACCCTGATTCTAGGCTATTAGGTGCGAACTGGGAATGTACGCTGCAAGAGCGTAATTAAGTAAAGTGAGAGCAAACAAGGGAAGCGAGCGGCCTCTTAGTTCGCCCGACCACTTCGTTTTACGGCCACTAATTTCGGAATCGAAAACAGATTTCACGCTTCTGACGGTCGCGGCATTTTGTCACTGAGACACGCAACAAAACGGCAAGCTAACGCTGCCCCATGTATTCGTAACGGCGACACAAACGAGCACTGTTTAATGAAAGCGCACGCATAGTGTGCAGGTACGCAAAACAGCGACGCACCGCAGCAGGCGAGCCTGCGGTCCGTCGGACTCGCTGGCTTTTTAAAGCGCGATCATCGCCGATTGCGTCACTCTTCTTTTTTGATCGGCTGTTTTTGAGAAGTCTTTGTCACCTAGAGTATTAGTTTAAACTAGAAATTTTACTTTAAAGTTCACTTCGTACGACCATCGATCGGTGAACCTGCGAGTAGCAGACGCCGTCACGGTCCCGGCACTTTCGTCGGCGCTGTAAACGTGTTTAGCGCTGCAAAGCTTTTTCACCTAATGCCAAGTTGATCGCTGAAATAGATCTGACGCGTCGGGGATGAGCTGATGACCACGTCGCAAAATAATCGGGAGCGTCGAGCTCATTTTGCTTCTGTCAACACGGGATCCTATGGGACCCGCGCAGCTTTGTACTACCCGGAAGTACTGCCCGGAAGGCGCTTGCGCAGCGCCCCCTGGGCAGCGCAGGAGGCCTATGGGGAGGCGCGCGCAGGCCTCTCAAGCTTGGACGTTCCCTGGTTTCCCTATTCGCCGCGAGCTCGACATGTAGGTGGCGACACCGTCGCGCTGCTAGTGTGGATGCTCCGCAGAGCGGCCCGTAGGAATGCACACTGTGGGCGCGCTTCGTAATTTTTTCTCGCAGTATGAGCGCACGAAAGGTGCAAACAAGAGTGGTATGCTGTAGTTCGGTTCCTCAACGTTCAATGTATAGCATGGAAGCGGCAGTCAGTTTTTATTACTACGCCAAAAAAAGCGACGGCTCATCGGGAATCTCAGAATGGCCGTAATTGTGACAATGAACTTGTACGCTGTGGCTCGTAGCAAGCTCAATCTTTCCCGACTATGGCTTTGAGCCCTCAATAACAGCATAAATAGAAACAAATCAGGAAGCCTCGATCTTTGAAATTCAGTTTACAACGGCAATCTCAATCGCTTTCACTGGTAGCATGACGCATTCTTGCATTTGTGGGATGCCCTGAAATGGTAACACTACTTAACTGCCCCGAAATTCTTTCTAAGAGCTTACGATATTTTTTGTGTGTTCAAAAGGCAACATAAAATTACTGAATTTTGATCAGCGCAGAGATATAAATGTAACCGCTCTAACGGGTCTTTTAAATGAAATTTTAGCGACTCTGAAGGAAGGTTTGATGAATAACGGTTTCGGATCACTTATTTACGGCTTTCGTCGCAAGTGAACTTGCGAATTGAATTGTCAACGCACGCAGTACAATCAACATCTCATGTTTAGCTAGGTTTTAGCAAAGTGATAAGCAGGTTTACTGTGTGCAAACCCTTCTGGGACCTCACAGTGAGCACAAATTTTCTGTTACGGCTGCTCTGTTGACCAATTGCGTTCCTTTTAAAATCTAACAGGTGCCTGCAACACTGAGATATGTTTGCATTCTTGCGTATAAGGTCGCTTACGAACCCTAAAGATGGCAATAAATGAAGTTGCGCTGTTGCAGATGTAGTAAAACATTTCCTTTTTATTTCTCGTTGCGAATCAGCGCAACGGGTTCCCGGTAACTACTTTGTTTTGTAAACTGAATATCGCCTTTGTCTTTTATTTCTTGAGGATTGGTTAAAAAATGAAATTCTGTGCATTTCCTTTTTTTTTTCTCGTGAAGAGGGGGGAGGTCCTGCCAACGGTGCAAGAGCAGAGAGAACAGAACGCACGTAACGCGAAAAGCCAAACTATGGTTATCAGTATTACTTACAATCGAAACTACACTAGGCGTTGTGTTCTGTAGCGGTGAAAAAGCAGTACTTTAACACGTATTTTCAAAATTAATTAACCCCCCTTTGATCCGAGATTGTCCAGAAATTGTGGCTCGCCTTTTTCAAAAATGTATTGAAAGCAAGCATTGTGGGAAAAAATAAAAAAAAATCAGCGAGTGAAGGCACACACGCCCCTCACACATGTGGGCAACAACGGGCATTATATTACGCGTTTTCTCCTCTTTCTTTAAACTTAGGTCCACCTTAAGAGGTTAAGACGTGACCATATTAGGCATTTGGTTATGCTGAGTGAGACACGTTTCTGGACAAGGTGATTCATGTCGGATTTGAAATATATGAAAATGACACACGAAATGCCACATGACAGACGCAAACTCACAACTGCTTAATTTTACCGAAAAATCCCCCCTAAATACTCTTGCGCATCCATAGAAACGTATTTTAAATAATACGTAAAATTAGCAACTCAACACAGCTGAATAAATGTTTATTCCTCCTCCTGAGTATAAACAACGACTGTCCAAAAATGGTATTTATTTTAGAAATATACGGGAAGGACACGATCACACAGGCGCTTGCTGGTGTAAAATACGTGTCCGGTAATGTATGGGCGATAGCTCAGGGGTCGTGTGCAGTGTAAATGTTTTTGTTTGTTTCTTCTTTCTATAAGGACACAGCGCAGTTTTACAAGGGTGTGGAATTTGCACGCGTACGCAGGTCTTGCCGCTTCTTACCCGTTTCGCGTACTAAACTTTTATGCTTTAAATAATCACCACGCCACCTCCAAAAAGCACCCTTCGACGTTCCCGAAACGGCAGACGACTGCACTCAACAATAGGAAAAGTGCAATGTGTGGAAGCAATGTTCACACTCAAGCGGTGACCACGGCGAAGATGTTTCGTGGAATTAAACCAGCGCATTAACCCACAACGGCCGCTGATTATTGCGTTTCAAGAGGAAATGCGCAAGCAGAGGTAACTATGTCATTGCTTACTGCCAAACGAGCACGCATATTGGTTGTTTTGTCGTGTGCAGCACGCGTCTTGCGCCGCACGCAACGTGAAAAAGCAGACGACGCGAGAGCGCCATCCACACTAGGAGCGGTTCGTCCCGCCGCCGCCAGGGGCCGACTCTGTTCGCGCTCGGGGCGAATAGGCGGCGTAAAAATCGACGCCCCACGTGACCAACCTAAAGCGCTGTTTTCGACCATCAAGTCCACCAGACGACGCAAGCGAAAGGTTACTTTTGGTATAGAATACAAAACATTCATTCCGTGACTCAAAGAGCCCACACAGTTCGCTTACAATGTGTTATTTAAAAATACTATTAACAAGTTCCGCATCAAACATCCGTTGAGCAAAAATGTACGCAACTTTTTACGAACAGCCGACTGGTGCACCACCTCGTTTCTGAATTCGCAACCACAAAGCCGCCAATTCAAATTGAAACCGCTGCAACGGCCGACCGTTTCAATGTGCGCGGAGCACCGGGTTCGTGACGTTATTGCTTTTGCGTCCATCCGCTGTTGAGAGGACTGGCAAAACACGGGAATTGAGTGCTTGTTGAGTGACAAATGTGGGAAATTCCGCATCGGAAGACAGCTGTCGAGGCCAGAATATTTGATTCTTCCAACAGAAGGTGAGTGTTATGCACTCCGCTAGAAAGACGGTGCAAACGAAACCGTTGTCGCCGTCAATACCTCATTCGTGCCCTTCGTTCGAAATCTTAGCGCAAGTGAACGAGTTGTTATGGCAAAAAAATAAAGTCATGAAAGCGGCGTACAATTGCAGCGATCGAAATGAAATGATGTCCTGGCCTCTGTAAACTTGCGGATGTCAATAAACGATTTGTTCTCACTTGCTGCTCACTGTGGTCTGTGCCAGTCGAGGCCATCTGGTCACCTGGCGTAACATCACTTCACTAGCGCGGCGCAAGTAAACACGCGACCAGCGTGCCAGCCAGGAACCAGCAGGAGCAGCCACGGCCGGACTCGACGCCCCTTTCGCGCGCGGGAGGAGGAGAGTCGAGACCGGCCGTGGAGCAGCGAGCCGGCGGCCGCCGTGCGAGGGCAGCCATGTTATTAAGGAGCTCAAGCGGCCTGTGCAAAAAGCATCCGCCATGTTTACAAAGCCGCGTTTACAGCGCCATCAAGCGGGCGTACTGGGTAGTTCACGACGCCGCCACTACGCTTTTTCTGGCACTACAGGCAAAGCTAGACCTTTGCTTCTCTAAAATCCTCCCTGTTCTGTGGGCGCGCGCCTCATGGCGGCGGTTTCAAAGCACTCGAGACAGCCGGCTGGCTCCGCCGGGGATCTTTAGCAGTCTTTAGGCTTACCACCCCGGCAGATATTGCTTGGGCGCATTCAGTAGCGGCGCGGATGATGTTTTATAGTACCGTTTTCACCCACGTTATAAGCTCCTTTGCCGCTCAAGCAACTACGTGCGTGTCTTGAGCGGCATTTTAGAGAGCGCTCAGAAGCGGTCGCTCGAGCTCCCGACGCCACTTCGCGGCCGAAGCCACCGCCATGTTTCCGCCGCCTGCCGCGCCGCGCGCAGCGGCAGCGGCAGCGCGCCTGTGGCCTGTGGCGTGCGCGGCGCGTTTTCGCGAGGAGAAAACGCTCCATGCGGTTCACGATGATGAGGATGATGATGATTAAAGGCCTCCCCTTTGAATCTGGGTGACGGCGTGCGCCATCTAGCCTATCTTAGTAGTTTGAATTTAAATTTAGTCCCTCAACTCGGATTTCTTTTTAATTCTGCCCTGCCGCTACCCCTGGCTGGGATGTTATTTTATCGACTTCCCTGCTTTTTTTCCACCAATACTCTAGCCGCTGCTTAGTAATACCTACTGCTGACCAGTTAATGCTTCCATCAATTGTGAAGCCCAGTGCCTCAGGAAGTAGGACTTTCCCCCCAATTCTATCCGGCTGAATCTTTTGGCATCCTATTACTATGTGGTCGATTGTTTCTTTATCCCTGCCACATACAACACATGTCTCATCCTGGGACTAAGTTCGAGTTCTCAAGCAGCCAGCCCGCGCCTCAAAGAGCAACGCACTACCTTTATTGTTGTCATAAAAGTTCTCTTTCCGGATCTCTTTTTTGCTTGCTTTGTAGATTCCCAGCGATCCCTTCTTTTCCATCCTCTCTTTCCACATGAGCGTCTCTGTTTCCTACACTTGCTTTTTAAGGGGGGACGCGGGTATCAGATGGCGAAAAGTGACCAAAAAATCGTTTTTTCGGAAGTCACATTTTTGGATTGCACGTTTTATATTCTATGCGTCTACAAAGTTTCCCCGTCGAAAACGATCGCGAAGTGCCAAAGAAAAATATTTATGTCAGCTGAGGTGACAAATTATTTCCGCAAAATGACGAAAAAAACGACAATTTTCGCAGCGCTGTATCTCCGGAACGACGGCACTGGGCGCCGCCATCTTGGTCGCGTTAGATCGGCAGAGTCTTCAACTTCCGATTTCCTGTCGCTGCTTTCATTGTCGCTCACTCACAAACGCACAAACGGCGGAAAATGAGAAACGGTGAAACGGAGCAACCGATAGAATCTAACACGCGATTGGCTCTCCGGCCGCGTTAACTAAGACGGCTCTCCGGATTGGGTGCCGCCATGGCCACAACAAGATGGCCGCCGGGCGATTCGGCTGACGCGCAGTTCGCACGCACTCCGTGCCGCTCGGTTTCGCGGTCGGCTCGGTTCCCGTTCAGTGGTTTCATGCTTTGCGATTCCGTACAGTGACGCTATCGTTATCGCGGCGATAATGCTTGAGATCGTGCGCCTGATTGGGAAGTGCGCGGCTCGAAAGACGCATCGAAAACGTGCCCGCGACATCGCCGTGGTGCGTCCTTGAGTGGGAAACTCGGTGCGTCCGTGTACAATTGGTGTTCGTGAAGTGAACTTTTGGATGCATTGCCGTGTTATAAAACGCTTAGTTATTGCTGTGTTTCACAGCGAGCTCGCGAGCTTCAGGAATGGAATGACCGGCTCGCCAGAAGTTGCGGCGCGCGCTGCATTGGCGCGACGTGTTCGGGCAGCGGCCGATAGCGGGATCGGTTGCTATTGCGCGCGATGTACGCAAAGTGTAATTTAATGGCAAAAGTAAAGTTGCTAAACATAGTAAGGTTACCTAAATTACGATCGTGTAGAACGTGCGCGTCGGGGATTGTAGGGAAGTGGGGGGGGGGGGGGGGGGGGGGAGGTGCAATGAACACGTCACCCAGCTTATTTGAGAAACTTTTGCCGTGGCTCTAAACTAGTTCGTACAACGAAGTCTGGGATTACAAAATTATATTTTCAGTGTTAAATTAATTAGAAAAGATGCCGTAATGTTGCAGCGTTTAAAAAAAAAATTTAATTTCACTATTTTTTTTTCTATTTTTGCAATGTTTGCAATTATAATGTCCATTTTGCAATGCTTTTTTCGCCTGAAGAAGAGCATGGTATTCTTATAATAATTAATGTTCTAATTATGTAAAACAAATGTATATTCTGCCTTCAAATAGCTCATCTTATCCGTGTGATGCCCTGATATAATGTTTGACACTGAACAGCCTCATGTACTAAGCTGTAGCTTCATCAAGGTTATGACACCCAGAAATAAGCTGAAAGTCGGCTGGCACATTAATAAAAAAAACCATGCCTTAAAGGGACCCCGAAAAGCTTTGTGAAGGTGGCAATAAAATGCATTCAGGTGGTAGAACACATAACGGGGGATTTTTGAGCCAAGTGTTACCAAGTGAGCCAGATAATTTGTAAAAAAAATTTGAAGATCGCCTTTCTCAGCCGATGAGCGCGACGCCGCAGCGAGCCGACCGCTGCTGACGCAACGACGACCGCGGGTGACGCAACGGCGAAGGCGCCCCCTGATTCGCCCAATCGCCGGCAAGGTCGGCCGCCGGCGGCGTCACTGCCATTGGCTTCCGGCTGCTCTTCCTCCTTCCTGCGCGATCCCGAGGCAAAGGCGGGTCCGCAGTGATTGACGCGAGCCTAGGCGCAGGAATGTAGCTAGCTGCTTTGAAGGAGGCAGAGAGGGAGGCGGAGTCGATCGGCAAGTGGGGAGAGGTGCATTTAATTGCTTATCAATAATTCCAACGGCATTGCATCGCTATATTGGTGCTACGTGACAATACAGGACTTTTGTAACTTTTACAGAAGGCTTTTATGGGTCCCTTTAAGGGCCAGACACATGTCCGTCTTTGCAGCCGGTTTTCGGCGCCGGTAAACGTTCCGGAAACCGCTCCCCAGCGCCGTTTGGTGGAATTGGAGACACATGGTGCGCGGACGCCGTCGACGCGTCGGGCCGCTTAGCTCCGCCCCGTTCCGTCATGCGTGCATGCAGCCTTTGGCAGCCCGTACAAGGGTCGCATTGACGCTTGACGGAGTTCTCCTGGATGCCCCGCGATGCTCGTCATTTCCTCTCCTATGAGATTGTTGCTTTAGTTAATTGGGGCCAATTATATCCATTAATAGCGTGAATGGATATAATTGGCCAAGCGGAGTTTTGAAAACCTAAAATGTACTACAAAAATAGAAAAAAATAATCACAACAGTGAACATACTAAAAATATGTTTTACATGTGCTCTAAAACGAAGACGTAACTTAAAAAACCAACAAAAGAACGTCGGAATTACAAAAAAAAAATTGAGGAGGCGAGCCAGTTGTGTAACGCCCTGCAGTTCCACAAAAATGCGTAACTGGCGGAAGTAACACAGTTAATCGTTGTAATAGCGTAATGAAGGTAAATGGTCAAACAGAATATCCCCCTCCAAATACACAGCATAACCATTTCGCAAAAATGGGAACGAAATTTAAAAATTGCATCTTTACATATATTCCGAAAAACGAAGACTCAACTAAAAAAGCCCGGAAAAGAACGACGGAAACAAGAATAAATAATCGCGCAAACGGACGAAACCAGCCCTACGCACGGTCATCTGCGGAAAAACACACTATTGGTCAAGTGAATGCGCTTAATCAATATAATGGTGTAATTTAGATCATTGGCGAAAAGAAACAAACTAAAAAATCAAAATAAAATAACCCAACGTATTAGACTACATCTCGCTAAAAAAAACTCAATGAATACTAGTGGCGTAAGAATGCTAGGCATTGTTGATAATTATCTGGATTTGTACAAATGGTTTTCTCATTCAACGTGGCAAGAATATGGTTTCGGTGGTTGTTCTTTTCACAAGAAATTTAATAAAGCCACCGCATCAACCACGATACAAGAAGCCTTCACTGACTACACGGAGAAAAAAAAACACTGCAATGCCGACACTTCTCAGAGATGTTGCTCTTAATTTTACTGTATGCACCGTGGTCTTTTGCAGTTACAAGGCAAGCGAAAGCGATACGCAGTTGTTTTTTGACCCCATATATTTGCTTCTGCTCGTACCAGAGGTATCAGCAGATCGTTTTGGGCGATGCGGTCCGCCCTTGAGCTTCTCATGGCTGCGGCGCGGGAGAAAGCCACCTCGCGAAATCCACAAGCGGAGGACACCCCGAATACAGGCTCCACTTTGAAACCCGCGCGAAACGTCACGAATGACGCTTCCGCGCCTCGTGCTGTTGTTGGCTGACGCCCCCTGCCAGTCAGTTGCCCACACGTTTGACGCGTGGCAGCGGCGGAAAATGCGGAGAGCCGGTTTTGGGTGCCGGGCGGGGGCCGTTCCGGCTACCGGAACGGAGAATCGCGTGCACAGACGCGTCCCTCTCCGCCCATGTGTCCCCCGCTTAACTCTTCATTTTGGAGACAGCTATGCATTAGGCATACATGAAGTAAAATAAAGGTACCCAGTAGCCAATAGTAAACTTTTTGGTACACTCTGCGTAAAACTGGTGCTTCTGCCATCTAAAGGTCTGCACATAGAAACCTCCAATGAGCCAGGAAGGCATCCCAGATGCACCAAATCAAAGGGCAAAGGTATGCGAGGTTGTCCCCAAGCAACGACAGCAAGGAATATATGCTGCTGGTGCAGTTTGAAAATTGTGACGCCATCATAAACTTTAAGAGCCGTTTTCTCAAAAGTGCATTTTACGAGTTATTCGTTGCTCGTGAAAAGGATAGCATGGCAATCACTGGGTGGATTTTGACCCTGTCTGTTTTACTTCGATCCTTGAAGAGTTCTGCAGGGCGAGACAGTCTTGGATTTTAATTTTAGGGCCTCGTTATTTTTTAATGTGTAATTTATGGCTAGGTCAATTATGTCCTATAGGTTACAAGTGAAATTATTCTTTTCTGTAAAAAAAATGAAGGGTGTAAAAAAAATTTGAAGACTGTCTTGCCCTGTAGTGTTCTTTTGACTACAATTGAGAAGTGTTCAGAACTTTCTAGCATGTGTCAATACCTTGCTAGGCTTTTCACGAGCGGGCAACATGTAACACAATAACTACTGAACAAATTGTGTTACAAACCTCTGTAACACAAGAACTACTGAAGGTATCATCATGAAATTTTAAATTTCACCATTTGCAGTGCTTTCCAATGTGCTTGCCGAATTTCATCACTCTACGCCAAAAGACAAAAAAACATCCCCCTCGCGAGGGGCACGGTCAAATGCAGAGCATTTTCGGGGGGCGCACATACCCGATTTTATCTGGTTCGAAAGAAATTGACAGCGAGAGCGAACGCCGAGAACCGCCCCATCACGGCACGACCGCGCCACGACCACGTCACGACTACGTCACGATCACGCCACAACTGTTGTTGCTCCCGCGCCAAACTACGACGCATGCGCGCCCCACCTGTTGCTGAACGCGATCCGAGCACACAGAGAACACGCGAGGAGGAGTGGGGGAGAGGGCGCACCTGGAACGGCTGTTGCGGACGCCGAGGCACGCCAACGCCGGGTGACATCGTGAGTTAAAGAAATGCTCTGCATTTAAAAAGTTCACTCCGATCCCCACGTCCCCCCTTAACTGCCCCCCCCCCCCTTGTTTATTTGCCGCGGTCAAGGTATATTTAGTCGCCAGCTTTCGCGTCCTCTTCCGCCATTGGGTGTCCACACTTTTAAGGTACACGTACCTGTGCACTCTGGCTGCCCAGTTCTTCTCATCTAAATGTCTAAGCCGCTCCTCAAAACGTATCTTACTTTGCGCTTCCCTCGCCTCAAATGAAGCCCAACCCATATCGCCTACGCGCTACGCGCGCCGCGGTGCGGCGAAAAACGCGGCCACGCCCCTCCGGGTGATTGGGACCATAGAGTTTCATACTATGATTGGGACAATTTGGGACGGCCGGAGTGGCCGGAGCACCCGCCGCGGTGGCTCAGTGGCTAAGGCGTTGCGCTGCTGAGCACAAGGTCGCGGTTTCGATTCCCGGCCGCGGCGGCAGCTTTTCTGATGGAGGCGAAAAGCAAAAACGCCCGTGTGTACGAGATTTCGGCGCACGTTAAATATCCCCAGGTGGTCAAAATTAATCCGGAGCCCTCCACTACGGCGCGCCTCATCGCCTGCGTTGCGTCGGCGCGTTAAACCCCACAATCAATCAATCAGTGGCCGGAGCAACGGCGCGCCGCCGGTAGCCGATCGCGGAGGCCATGCCGCCGGTAGCCGATCGCGGAGGCCACGAGCGACCTGAAGTGGTTCCGTACCTATACACAAGGTGTCGCATAACCTAAAAAAAAAGGTTGCGACGAGGTACGGTGTCCCGGTCGTTTTTTCTGCCCCGAGTAAGCTCGGCCAACTTTGCTCTCGCATTGCTACTAGTAGTAGAGTGTAGAGTGGCCCGACCGGCCGCCCGGAGTGGTGCTAGTTTCGTGTAGAAAATAGCGGTGACGCTGTAGTCAACGGCCACTGAAAGCAACGGCTGACTACGCGCACGGCCGCGCGCTCCGACGGGCCAGGAAACGCTGCTGCTTTACGTGCGGAGCGCTCGAAATTTCTTCCGCGGGACGTCCAACTGCTTAAATATACTGTAGGTACAGTGGACTGTGGGTAACGAAGTGAAAAATATACGCTGTGGCGCATTTTGCGTTAATTTTGCCTTTTCCGCTTGACGAAAACAAAAAAAAAATTACGGATTTTCCTTTGGTGCAGCATTTGTAGCGGATTGTAAATAAAGTAATTGCAGCGACATTTCGCCATTCCAACTTCCCATCAAAAATTATTTTGCATGAAATGGCCTGATATCAACCAGTTCATGATTGCTTTACGATCGTGTCCTTATTGTGCTACTTGATGGACATAATTGGTCGACACAAATGATATGAAAAAAAAAATATGAGGACTTAGATGATGGCATCTCAGAAGAATTTTTTATTTATTGTTTTGCAATTGACGCTCGGACTGCAGTTATGTGGGTTAATATCACAAGTTGCGTTTGTTTTTTATTGCGTCAGTTGTTATTATAGCAGTAAGCAGTGGCCGCACGCCTCTCCCCCATTCTCCTCGCCACGCCAGCTGCGCGGTAACGCCGCTCTCACCGCAGCGCCATCTTGCGTTAGCGCTCGCTCCCCTCGCCATGCCAGCTGTGCGTCAGCGCCCGTTAGCGCTCGGTTAACACATGCGCATGCGCTACTCTCTCTCATTCCCCTCACCGTTAACGCGCGGTACATATAAACGCGATAACTGCGCCGCTCCGCTCAGTCGCTCCACCGCCGCCGCTCCGATGACATCCGATGACCACCGATGATTTGAATGGAGACTACCGTGTTTACCCGATTCTAACGCGCCCCCGATTCTAACGCGCACCCGATTTTCCTGGCAAAAAAACCGAAAAAACTTGCACCTCCGATTGTAACGCGCACGGGACTTTGTGACCCAGACAAACGAATGCGAGAGAAACGGGCGATTTATTTCCCCAAGTAACCTCACTCATCTCGCTCCTCGCCGCTCTCCGCTGACCACAACATCTCGGCCTCGGTGCCTTCAAGCGCGTTCGCGATGCCACACTTCTGAACGAACGTTCAACCATGGTAGATGGGATCGTGGCCCACGCCTCGCACGCCCATCTCAAGAGCTTCTCCAGAGGTGCACGCTTCAGCCGACCGCTTGTTTTGAACGCCTGGGAGCTGCTGCTGCCATTGCTGTTATCAAGCGCGCAAGTGAAACGATTTGACGATTTGTGTGAACGCCGATAGAAAAGCTTAGTCGCCCAGGCTTGCTGCGTTCCAAAAATCGTTGCTAAAACATAGAGAAAGAAATATTTTTTATTTCTCTATGGCTAAAAGCTTTGGCGCCATCTTGAGATGCGATGGCGATGGGTGCGACGAAATTTCCGCTGTTTCGGCAGTTTCGGTTTTGTATCCGATTCTAACGCGCATGCAATTTTTCGGCCTATTTTTTCGGAAAAAAAGTGCGCGTTAGAATCGGGTAAATACGGTAACAGGTCTGCTACCGCGATGGTCGGCGCAACCGTAACAAGCACCACCCAGATGCGTCGCATCACCCCATGGTTTCCCCCCGCGGAAAGATGTGGTCAATTTTTTTAACTAAAAAAGGGTCGGCCCAGTGGTTAGCTCAGTTGTCCCAATGACCGTCTTTCATAGAACTATTCCCTCAACATTCTATTAATCGCACCACCTTTAACCTGATTCGGTCAAAAAATGAGTTGAATCAAATAAACACAAATATCATTCACAATTGCAAATATGCTGAGAGTAAAATTAGACGCACATAAAACGAAATCAAAACATCGATTAGAAAATATATTTACCGCGACAAAAATGAAATATAGCACGGGAAATCATACACAAAGTCTAAAGGCCTCAGTTCAAGAGAACTAACATATGGAGGTTTAAATAAACAGAACTGGAATAAAATACACATTTGGTTGTCATTTTTGATAGCCCAGCAAATGAAATGTAACGCGGGAAGTCATGCACGAAGTCTACACAGGTAAAGGTTTAGGAACGCTAACATGGAGATTTAAATTGACATTTTCGGCCAACGCATTTTCAGAACTCCTCCTCGATCATTAGTGACGGCTAAGTTTAAGGGGCTGCTCCCGCCTCGCATGTAATCACGGAATTTGTTTAAACCTTTCCTTTTATGTAGAAATGAATCCGTGTCACAACGCATACAGAACCCAACCAAATTTGCGGTCAAGTTCTCGCTGTGCTGGTCGCAACTAATGCCGTTAAGGTGTTTGTTGTGAATTAAGGGTCCGCACATCTATAACGCTGTCATAGTGGAGCTCCTTGTCGCTGAAGCAACCGGTAAAAAACGTCCTAGAGATTGCCAATAAACTTTCAAAAAATGCACGGAATTAAGGGTTCAGAAGTCCCTCAAAATTACAAGAGGTAGTAAACACAGCGGCATCTTCCCCTGGCATGCAGGAAGCAGCAGCTGGGTCCTGCAGACTTGGCACTTCGTTTTCAGTACACACTTCATGATTTGATTCATTGTAGGGTTTAGCGCGCCGACACAACGCAGGCGATGAGTCGCGCCGTAGTGGAGGGCTCCGGATTAATTTTGACTCCCTGGGGAAAATCTCGTACACGCGCGCGTTGTTGCTTTTCGCCTCCAAGTACACAGTTCCTTACCAAGTGCCTGCTACATAGTAGGTTAATAAAATAAGAAAGTCCACTAACGACAGTACAAGCATCAACGGTAGGGGTATTCCAGAAGAAGTCTCTTGTTATTTTCGTTCCAAATAGGATCGTAAAAAAAAACAGTAAACTCTTTGCAGCCTATAGAATATGTGTGCCCCGCCGCTTTTGCTTCATGCGCAGAGTCAACAAGAGGAAGGGAAAAACACTCCTGGTGCCTGTCCGTCAAATTAATTCCTCGTTAACCCGAACTCTGCTATCTCAAAATATCTTAAGTCGAAACTTTCTCTCACCGTGTACAGTCGAGTCCACTTATAACGATACCGTTTATAACAATATCTTGGATATAACGATGAACAGCTATGGCACCGTCCGATTTTGTATGCTTTCCATGGGAAAATAAACCGCTTATTACAATGCTTCAGTGCCGCGATATCGGATATAACGATTCAATAAGCACCGGAAATGCGAGGTGCCGCCGGGTCTCCACGCCAACCGCACTATAACCACGCCAACACGGCCAACACAATGCGCCGCGATGCGCCATTGCTAGCTAAGCGGAAAGTGACGTTTTAGAATAGCGCGTGCGAAGTAAAAAATAAATATTATTCGCACGCGACGTGCAGATAGAAACACCCGGACGAGCGCGCGCGCGCGTGGGCGCGAGCGGGGCGGGCTCGTGTTTCCGCTCGTGCGCGCGGTGTCAGCAACACTGTTCTGTCGGTTCTGTCGCAGGCGGGGAGGCGGCTGGTCGGCTCAATCAGTTGCTCCGTCCCCTCGCAAAGGCTGCTTGCCATGCTTCACGTGTGCTACTCGCCCTACCTGCTGCTATGTTTGCCTGAATGAACTGTGTTGCAGGTCACAGGAACCACAAACTTGGGGATGAACCCACCCAGGCAAGTCGCATAGTTACTAGTTGGCGTTAGCTGTTCTTTCCATCAGTGGCTCCGAGTGGCCATTCAAACGTCGAAACGTCTTCAGTTCGGGTATTACACGAGTACTTAATAAATTCTGTGTTCTTTACGAAAGCGTGCTTCTAAACTTTGGCGAAGGTGGTTTGGGTATACCGCATCCAACAAATCTAGGGCCGCTGTGCAAACAAAGGGCCGTCTACTGAGTGCCGGTGTATCTCTGACTAGGTAAAGGAAGAGAGTTCGTTTTGCTCCGTTTTGCGATCGCTGCGGCGGAGGACGTTGTTGCCTCCTGTGTCCGTCCGAATTAATCTTGTCGCGCTGTTCGCAAACTGAAAAAGAGTGCTATCCGCTCCTTGAGCAGAGAGCTGCCCATTCATGCTTTGATGATTCACTTATCGCGCACTTGCGCTAGCCTAGCTGCTGCTACTCAGTCTGGGAAACACCGGCATTTCACAAACACGGGACCAAAGCTGAAAGCGATTGCCAATTGGCTCTGTTAAAATTAAACTATCTTTGTGGCCTGTTCTGATGATATAAACATGAGCTCCAGCTGAGCCTTTTTTTTTTTTTAACTGATGGCAAATGATTTTGCTACCGGCTGCTTGCCAAGCTGTTCACTGTCCCATCGCTCTAAACACCTTTTTAAAAACACCATGCTCACAGCATAGAAGGTAATAGACACCCCCATGGTTACAGGCATCGCAGAGAAGGCGAACACTTTTTTTCATAAGGGGGTGAAAGGACAAAAAAAATTTAATATTTTCTAGGGACGCATTGTCTGCAGTTCTTATTGCCACGGTGGTACCAGCTGCCCGGCGTGAAAAGTAGCCCCTTGTGTTTCCCTGTAGTGCTTTCGTGCTTCAGTAACACCAAGGCTTGGCACGTTACTGTCTCTGGCCGCAGCCTCAGCCTGGCCAGCCAGGGGACTCCCAACGCCTTGGTTCGTGCGACCTTGGCCTCCTGTGGCTCCCAACAGCAGCAGCAGTTTGGCGCCCCCGCAGCAGCAGCGGCGGCGCTCTACCGGGCGGCCAGTCCGGCAATCGCCGCGATCCCCCACTGGGCCGCCCCCATGGCTGCGCCGCCCTTCCCGGTGACCCGCACCAGCATTCCGCCACCCATCCCGTACAGGGCACTGCCCAGGCCGGGCTACAGTGCAGGTACGGGCAAAGGGTGGGGACTGTGGGGGAAAAAGGTAGAGGTGCGTTTGCTTGCCATTTTGTCTGCCCACACAGTCTAGTGCTACTCCATGGGTATGACCAGGGATGCCAATTGCACAGCAGGGACTGCATACTGTGCAGAAGGGAAATAAAGAAGGTACACTCCGGGCATCGTGGGTGTCAGTACCATGGCAGGGACTGCATACCCAGCAGTGAGAATGCAGAAGGGAAGATACTTGCATTCTTTGCTTTATTTTCTGTGCCAGTGCTGGTATACTGGTATAGGCTGCATGCTTAACACAAGGACAACTTGTTAATGCACTGAAGGGATAGCTTCACGCTGAAGTCCTTATCTTATTGCAGTGGTGGAACTGGTGCGCCAGGAGGGTCATCCTGCTCCATGCTGCGTTAAAAGCGTGTTAATTTGAATAATTGCTCCGTGTCCGCTCCAAAACAGTCGCATGGTAATGGTGGTTTCTCCCGGGTACGAAAGCAAAATTGAATGTAATACTGCCATTTTTCGTGAGGTGAAACAGCTTCTGCTATTTTTCCACTAATGTTCGCTGACTCGCAGATTGCCCAAAAACTTCTAGTGCGGTAGAAAGTTTCTTACATAGTGTCTGACGGATTGGGCCCTTATTTCAGGGACATTGTAGTCCAGGAGTTCAATACACCCGGAGTCTTTTCCACAATCAAAATTCACGAGACACCAATTCCGGAAACAGCACTGCCAACAGCTTTATGTGCTCATGGGAATCATTCCACCTGGGATCAGCAAGACCAGACGTTCTTCTCAATGCTGTGAAGGAAGCAGTACAAGACCTTCCAAAAGTCAACCTGTTGTGTTTTTACAGCGATGGGCCTTATGTAATGAAGAGCCTAAAAAACAGCTGAAAAAACATGTCAGCCCTGCCCTTCTCCATATTGGGGAGTGTTCGTTGCATAAAGTGCACAATGCCTTTGGGCATGCACTAGCTGCATTGGGCCGTGATGTAGAAGCGGCACTTGTGGATACTATCGCTTCCTCAGAAACTGCATGACAAAGTGAGCGTCTGAAAGCCAGCGAGAATGCCCTCAACCAACCTGAGAATATTTCTCTTCGACACGTGAGCTCACGTTGGCTGATACTTGGCCTGGCTCTTGACCGGCTCATGCAACAGCTGCTAGCAGTGAAAGAAGTGGTGCTGTCTGGTCGCTTGTGGTGGTGTGCTCTATAACCACCTGAATCTATCTCTCGCAGATAAAGCTTTTCAGTCTAAGGCACTTTCCTTGTACTGTACAGATTTGTTCGTTGGGTTTTTGATCCTGTTCCAAAAAACAGCCACAGCTACAAGTCCTCTTTTCTGAGATGGAAATTTTGGTCAAGACGGCCCTTGGACGTTTTTTGCTCCAAGAAGCCTACCAGGCAAAGTCCGGAGAACTTCTTGAAATCGATCTCCCATCCAACCGGAAGGAGCATACCTGCTCTCCAGGCTTCTTTTTCGAAAATCTGTGCTGAGGGACCTCAACTGCATCAGCAAGCCGTTTCAGTGTAGAAGATTCTGCTGCATCCCTAAGGAACTTGGCTGAGGAGCTTCTGCAAGTAATTGCACCTCACCAGGTGTCCTCCTTAGGGGATAAGTTGAGCCTTGTGACGAGAGGAAACATCGACCATAGCCCTTCTGATCAGCTGGATGAGTTCTGGCAAAAGATTTTTGAGCTAAATCTAAGTGATGGGGCCTTGAAAGTATTCATTACTGGGAGCACTTGTAAAAGCCCTGTTAAGGCGTATGCTTTGGGGTCGAGCTAGTCTCTCCGTTTCACATGTCAATGTCCTGCGGTCTATAATGTTGTTCTCAGAAAGATTTGGCCGCAGTGCAGCAGCAGTGCCCCTGAGTGGAGAGCTCATCGGAGCTGTGAAAGATTCTCGAGAACGTCAGATGCAGCGACTTGAAGGCCAAGCATTGGAAGATCCACGCGACAAGAAATCAAAGCCAGCTGATTTCAGTGCTACAAGCAAAGCTGGCAAACAGGAAGAATTGCAGGTCGAAATCGATTCAGCTGAGAAGACGAGCAATACTGATCTCTTCATCTCAAGAGGCATGAACAAAAAAGGCTTCGCTGATGTGCAAAGTGGCCAGAGTCTTCTGAAGAAGGACCTGAGGAAGGTCTCGGAAGCTTTGTCAAACTTGTTCTTTGCAGGAAAAAAAGTCCTAAACTTATCATGCTGATAATTAGGCTTATGTTTTGCTTGTACAATGTTTGTTTTCTTGAACTGGTGTTTTCGTGCTTGAAATAATTTTTTTGGAAAAACCAGCTAAAAGCTTCTTCTGTTGCTTTTATGGCCTGTGTAGTTCTCTCTTTTTGTGCAGTCTTATTGCATGTTGAATTGCATGGCTCTGAGTAGTGGCCCTTACAAGACAAATAAAGTGGTCCCTAAACAACCCGCTCCAAAAGCTGGAAGTGCGCTCCAAATCCTAATTTTTGGTGCTCCAAGAACTGCTCCAATTAGGCAATCGTCTGTTCCACTTCTGTTATTGTGAGATTTTATATGTTCTCAACCCACTTTTGGGCTCTCTGCAACCGTGCATAATGAAGTGCAGAACATCACGAAGATGCATTGGGTGCCACAACAACCCGTTGTCGAATATGCGCTCACTTAATCTCAATCTTGAGGCTTGCTTACTGTCTTGTTACTTCTATCCGCTGATTGTGGGCTAGCCCTTCAACCAGTGCGGTCTTTTTATTTGTCCTTTGGTGCCCATTCGTTAAAGATCCCCAGGTGGTCAAAATTAATCCGGAGCCCTCCACTACGGCGCGCCTCATCGCCTGCGTTGCGTCGGCGCGTTAAACCCCCACAATCAATCAATCAATTTGGTGCCCATTGTATGAACTTGCAGAAAAGGTTGTTTCAACAGTTTTTCTATCCAAGGATTCAGTGCTTGAATATTATGGAGCAAAGGTTTTGAGGGTAAGCGCATGGGAAAAAAGGATTGTTGTCTTCCCTCTCTATGACTTCTGTAGATTGTTGTACTCCAGGCATTGTGAGACTATGGTAGCTTTTCTTAAAGGTTATGGCATTTAGCACTGACTGTGTGGTAATGAACTATAATGCCTGGCATTTAGCTGCATTGAGAGCATTGTTTATGGGGCAATACAAAAATGCCCTTTGCTTGTTTTGAGTGCTGTCTAATTTTGTGAGTAAAAACAAGCAGCACTAAAAATTGAATGTCCTTGGTATCTCGGAACATGACAATGACAAAAGGGTATTCAATAGACTTGCTTTTTAGGAGGAGGAGGATGCCTT
Organism: Haemaphysalis longicornis; assembly: GCF_048455015.1. Classification (NCBI taxonomy): domain Eukaryota; kingdom Metazoa; phylum Arthropoda; class Arachnida; order Ixodida; family Ixodidae; genus Haemaphysalis; species Haemaphysalis longicornis. The sequence goes on along the minus strand of NW_027526203.1, from coordinate 196,875,841 downwards.
GGAACATCGCATCACTGCCTCCTTTGGATCTGTGTGTTTTACAGCTTGAAAATTAAAATGAGTTGTTACTCGTTGCTGGTGAGGGGCTTAAAGAAATTTGGCTTTTCATTGTAGCATGCCTCGTCCCAGCAGTTGCTTTGGCCCAGAAGAGCCAAATATTTCATTTGCTGTCCGGTGCTGAATTCCAAAAACAATGACCAAATTGATGCAAGCTTTGTCAGATTGGGCTCCATCCCCACGTCCACAATTGGGCAGAGTTTGGAAAAAAAGTTTTCCGAGTATGTTTCAGCGTAAAGGTGCGCTGGTCTGTTTTCTCTAAATGGGGCGACTGGAAAGTATGTCAGAGTGAAAAAGCACCAGTGGATGTTCAGACTGTCAGTGTTGTTTGACGCCAGTGCAGTGAGTTTTGCGTTGATAGTGCACAAACGTTGAACTCTTGGTTTGCCTGCATTGTGCCCTTTGTGGTACTAACAGGGTGTCGGCAGCAACGCTGCTTATACAGGGTGACGCCGTGTGCTTGAACTGACAGCGATTGAATGCACCTTGGTGTGTGTGCCCTTGTCACATTCGGCCCCCTGATGTGTGGTCCAGGTGTGCTCCACTCACAGGGGCAACTTGCGCTGCAAGCATCGTGGAGCCCTTCCTGTGTCCCGGTCCTGCCCATGTCTTCATTGTCTAGTAAGTGGACTGCAAAGAAATGCCTTCCACTGGAGTGTATTGACTAAAACTCTTTGGCCAGGTCAGTGAAGTGTCGCTCTCGCAGTGCCCCAAGTGCCTACTTGGGGCACTGGGGCACACTGTACCAAGAACTCCCACCTCTCGGAATACCATAAATATTTGGCGTTGCATTTTTCTGAGTGGTAAAACTTTTTTTCAAGACCTTATTCTTATTTCGTATAGCATACAGGTATTCTGCTGGTCAAATTTCTCAAGACCTATTCTAATAGCAACAGTCCCTGGTTTGTTTGTAACTTCCCATCTCCTTATGCAAGGAGAAAAGTAGCTTCAAAGAGATGGCTAGGGAGTCCAATCACTGCGAGGCATTGTTGATCAGTGGCAACACTCTTCAGACAGACTGTTCAAATAATAGAGATGGATTTGGAGGCTCTAGGCCTCAGGCATGTTCTTGGAGGCTTTCAGGCAAGTGGAGCTATTGAAGTTCTTGTAGGTGCTGATTTGGTCACCACCATAGGCCACTTGGTTATGGAGGGGGGCTACTGGAAAGGAGGTTACGGTGCTGTGGTGGCTTTATTTCTGACAGAGGCTATGGTTGGCATCAGCTACTCCACCTTGATGCGTAGCCTGTTGTCATAGGCAAGGTGTCTCTTCAGTGCGCCAGAATTGCATATTTAAGCTCATTTATACTCATTTCAGTTGTTGGAAAATTTAGCAGTGCAGTGATGTAACATCTGAGCCTCTTTTGGTTTTCAGGGATGCTTTTGCTCTCTGTGAATATTTTTGTGCCGGAGCTGGGCTTTTTGTAGTGTGCAGATCAAGGCTGTTCAACAGGTTTCAAAACTCGTGTATATATTTCAAAACTCGTGTATATATCAATAAGGACAACTATCTCTTGAATCTCCTGAGAGCTTTTCATACATCTTTTTTTTATTTGATTGAAAATGCACTTTGAGTGTATTATCAGTTTTGACAAGTGAAGTATATGTTCCCTAGGTCAGGTAAGGCCAGTTTTGGATGCACCTCATTTGGATGTCGGTGGCAGTGGTAGTTTGTACAGGGGTAGAAGTGCTGCACCACGCTGCACCCACCCACCTTTCCTGTGCCATCCTGTTCCAAAAGGCAGTATTGCACCGAAACTGCTCCGAAGCGGTGCCGCAAAATGCGAGGCAACGGCGGGATGATTTAATCTGGCACCTCCCAAGCTTTAGCACAGGTAGGGATGCCTTACTCGGAAAATGGCAAGCGTCTGCTGACCTAAATGCCCGCCTTGGATTAGTCTGCAGCGAACTATCTTTGATTGGGGAAGTTAGCCAGCCACTATGCGCAGAAAAGCAGTATCTTTAGGGTAGTCTGAGGTGAGTCTGACAAATCTGCCAAGATGGCATCCATGACTGAAGGCGCAAGCGCCTGCCGCCCAGCTGTCCCCGTCCTATAATCCTTAACCTCCCTTAGGCTACAAGCCTCCTTGTTAATAAAGACAATCAATAAATAAATCAATCAATGCCAGTCTTTGGCGCAGGGAGCGTAGTAGACATTTGTCACGCTGTCATTCACGATGTTACGCGCTCCGGCGGACTCCCTCAAGGACTAACACTCTGAGTCAGTCATCACAATTTTCTGGTCTTCAAGTGGCGGTGTGGTTTCACAGGGCTTGGGAGTGAACTTGGGGTGCGAGCAGTGCGCAAACTTTGCCCCTAAATGCAGCTTCACTGCACAGCACGCGTCGCTGTGATGCATACATTGTCACCCGCAGTCGCAATCTTCCTGCTTATTGCCAAAAGCAAAGAATAAAATAGTTGTACTGTTCAGTCAGACCCTCACCATTTTATCTTGTCGTGGGTGCGCTTGCCATTCCATACATTAGATGTCACCGTGCCTTGTTGAACTGGATGAGATAACAGTCGCGCACTTGGCACAAGTGGGAGGGGAAATTCTGTTAAGCTAGCAGCTATCTGCAAGTAATCTGCAAGCTTGGTAGGTGTGCCTTGCCCTGCAGTGGTGCTTTGGGGGGGGGGGGGGGCCTTCCTCCATCCCCCCTCCGTTAAGGCCTCTGTTTCTCTGTTTTTTGCTCGAAAAAAAGGTTAATAAACACTGGTATGCTTGTTATTTGGATAAACACGACACAGTGGCAGGGTATTTTTTACGTGGATAGAAGTATGCATTACTTGGTCAACAGAAGGGGTAATGCGCTAAGCTGTTTTTTCTCTTGTGTTTTGTGAACATCAAGATTTATGGTTAATTGTTCTGTAGTCTAGTCAAGTTTAGGTATGCAATGATCAAATGATCTCTTGTTTCCTCTTAGATTCTTTTCCTCTCAATTTCTTTCTCTCTTAGTTTCTTTTTGTTTTTTTTATCTCTCTACAGTCTCGTTTGGGTTAGAACTAAGCTAAAATTTTAACAGCTTAGGTGGAAGATGGACCATTTTGCCTATCTCTGGTGTTCTCTGGGCTGTTACTCATGACTGTCATGGTATGGTGTTGTAATACCAAGAACATTCATTTTTAATTTGCCTCAAGTCTAGTTAAATGTCGCTATTCAAAACACCGCTTATCTCTAGTTTTCTCTTCGTTATTGAGCTGTATGTTTTCATTATGGGAACATATTTTTGAAGTCATCGGAAAAGTGGTCGAGTCAGTATTGGTAGAACGTTGAGTAAGAACAATTTGAATTTTTGTTTTGTGTGCGTGTGTGTTTACAAGAAATAAAAAATTGCAAATATATGATGTTTGACATTAGAAATCTGCTCCTAAACAAACTTGCACGGCTTCAAAGCACAAAGCGTCGCTTATCTCTAGTTTTCTCTTAGTTATTGCTTTGTCAGCTGTTATGTCATAATTATGGGAACATATTTTCTAAGTCATTGGAAAGGTGGTTAGAAAGTATTCATCGAATTTTGATGGACAATTCGATTTTTTTTTTACTTTTATGAGAAATAAAAAAATTGCAAATAAATGATGTTTGACTCCAGAAGCTTGCTTCAAAACAGACGTGGACTGCTCCAAAACTCTTCTTGTGATGCTCCAAAGATGCTCCAACACTCCGCTTTTATTGCTCCAAAGCTGCATTATTCCTGCTCCCTGAGCTGCTCCGAAAGGCTCAAGCCTGCTTTCACCTCTGTTTGTATCATGTTTCTGACTTTAGATTACCTTTATTTTTACTGTAAAGCGACTTCCTTTTCACAATACAGGTGGGCGTTTTTATTTTAGCAGAAAGAATAATGCCCATTGGTTTCTATGAGAGAAATTTATGCAAAAATTTAGTTGTTGCCCATTTCTGCTTGATCTACGTGTATTTCAGTAAAACACATATACTTTTATGGTCCCGAAGGGTAATGTGTCCACCCAGGGAGGGAATAATGGGTAATATGGCAGATGTAGATTGAGCCATGGTGGTTTGCTCAAAGTATTACAAATTTGGCCAGGATAGGAGTTTCGTTTTCTCTATTGCCTGTTTCTGCTTAAAACCATGGCCATTATCTGGCCTTGTGGTTGGACGCGCAGTGTCCGCAGTGGTTTAAATGTTGCCAGATCTTTGCGCACCTAAAAAAGCCCGCCAGTACACTTTGGTTTAGGATGAGTCTCGTAGGTGGTGACCACACCCAAGTAGCGGGTGCTCAGCAGCTCGAGGCCCTGCAGCCATCTTTTTGGTATCCAAGACCATGACCGAGGGATGGTTGTGGCGATGCTGCGAGTTGTATTAAGCAATCTAGGGACAGCCAGGGATGCTGTGCATGTGACTAGGAAGTGTTACCATTGCTTTTGCCACAACAGGGCCGAATAAAAAATGGGGTTATTTTTGTATGCCTGAACCCCATTGAGTGCCAAATAGTTCTTGACAAATGTTTAAGTGTAGGCGGGAACAAAAAAATTTTTCAGGGCACTTAAACCCGTTTTTCTTCACAATTTCCTTTCATAGTACAGTCAAACCTTGTTATAACGAAGTAGTACCGGGGCAGTAAATTAGTTCGTTATATTCAATATCATTGTAACAGTAGAGGCAAAAATTGGCGCTAAGAAATTGGAAATGTGGCTCACGCAAAAATCCTAGATAATAAACATTATTGTAGGCTTCGAACCGGCTATACACGAGGTAATCCTTAGCTGTCTGCTTTTGGCATTTCAAACTAAATGGACCGGGACCTGGCAATGTGAAATTACAACAGAACAAAGTGCGTTTGACAAAACAGGCCTGCATTCTAATTTGTTTGAAGAAGGAAGTGATCTTTTCCTGGCAGCTATTCACAGCACTGCCAGATGAAGTTTTCCAGTGTCCACGCACGAAAGGGCCTTTTCTACTTTTGCAGTTTTACAAACTGTTATCTTCTATTTTTTTATGTTTTGCTTTTTTAACTAGCTATCGAGTTTAAAGCTTCGCATGAACAAAATATTTCTTCGTTATAGCCGATATTGCGTGCGGCTGTGGCGGCTTTGGTTTCCTAATAAAAAGAATAAGTGTCACTGAAAGAAAGTGTGACCAGCCAAAGTTACTATTTAGTTTGCTATAGCCAATAATTCGCTATATCAGGGTTCCTTATAACGAGCTTCGACTGTCTTTTGACTCTCCTCTCTGCATTCTGCATCTCCTGTGCTTCAGCCTTGTTGGTGTGGATTTTCGGGGTTGATGTTGCTTAGCCGCTAGATAAATAAGGAGGTAAAACTGACACACGAGAACTTTCTGTCACGAGAACTTGCCATCCCATGCCCAATGGCACTAGGCACACCTTTAGTGAGCCAGAAAGGGGAGCAGCCATGGCTTAGGTGTAGAGCGCTCGCTTCACACCTTGAAGGCCCGGGTTCCATATCCACCTGAAATGTGTCAAATTTTCTTTTCAAACCCGTTAATTTGCTCTTTCTACAAGAACCTCCCTGAGAAATTCAACGTCAGTCCGCGTTTTTACTCTTTGTGCCATTGGGCATTTTTGGTGCGATCCACTGTGGACGGGCAATAGTGACGCCGGATTTTTCCACTCGTGAGGCATAAAATGCTTTGGCATTAACAGGTTCTATGGTTCTTACAGCTATCGCTTAGGTCACCGGTGACTGCTGCAGACATTCGCTGCGCACTGTGTGTTTGGAGTTAGTACTCTGCATCTGGGATCGTTACTGTTTGTGTATGTGTGGAGTGACATTATTGCTTTTCCACATTGAATATTCACATTCCTTTCGTGAAGCTTTTTTTCAGTGTAATGGTTTTCAGTAGGGTATCAACAGTGTTCACTAGAGTAGCTGCAGGGGCATGTATTCTTGAAGGTGGTGTCGTAGAGCTGAAGCTTCGCTGCTTTAGAAGACGCTCACACAGTGGCTCACCATTCTCTTTTCAATTTCCTTGGCAGGTCATTATCGCAGCTACCAGCAGGCTGCTGCCTTGCAACAACTCACTTCTCATGCTTACTCCAGGTGAGTTTGATTCTTATTCGTGGGAATTTGGGCGTCTGCATCACCCCCTCCCCTTCCCCGCCTGCGATTTTATGAGGTGGCTCGGTTCTCTTCGGTGGTTTGGGCAGAAATGTTGACCTAAGCAATGCACCCCCATGTTTATATCAGGGTATAACGGAACTTGGGTGTAATGAAACCAATTTCTCATTCTTTATGGGTTCATTAGAGGTGTGTGTGTGAGAAAGGTTAGGTCAGGTCATACTGCATGCATTGCTGTAAAAACCGAGCGTGTAGTGTAATTATGCTGTCAAGTTGAAATGGGGCTACTGTAGGTATTCCTTCAATTGCCCCAGGATTTTCAGTAAACCAACAAGTATTTGGGGTTCCCCTGCAAACGTTTCATCAAAAGGGGGCATCCTTGCGTGGCGCTTTCTATTTAGTTATTTTTTTTTTTTTAAAGGGAAGAACCTCGTGTGCTTGCAGTGCATCTAGTCAGGCCTACCTGAGCTGCAGGCTGGAGGCCGCCTCCGAGGGCGCAGCCAGCACGGTGGACAACAAAAGTCGGGACTCTCACCGCAGCAGCAGGGACAGGTGGGGACTCCTGCTTGGCATCCATCGTTGCTGCTGCCCATGGGGCCCTTGGTCGTACACTTGTGGCCACTCCACCAATTTTTGGGGGGAGACCTTTGTGGCACCAAGCCTTGACTTTGTTTCACTCATTTTTGCTCTTGGGGCTCGCAGTGTGAGCCATAATGTTCTGCATATTTGGTGTCTAAGGACTGCACACATCTTTTTTTTTTTACATGTTGATATATAGAGTAATCTTCAGAAATATTTTATGGAATGCTACTTGGAAATTTTATTCCAAACTCGTGACTAATTTTAGATGTGCTTATTTTTTGTTGACCTGACGACTGTCGTGCCACTGTGGTAGTTTTATGTATGCAGGGTTCTTTTAAAGGAGCCATGAAGACAAAATGCAAGTTGGTTTTATTCGAAAGATTTCGTGTTTTATAGTGCCCCCAGCGCTTGTCCGGATACAAACGATGCTTTATTCACTGAGAAATTAAACAATTTAGGTTAAAATTTTGATTTTTCCGCTCAATCGTGCGTTTTCGTGGTCCCAAATGACATCACAGGAACCAACCGCTCTGCAGCCTAGAGTACCTTCATTCACGCATCCGCCGTACAGGGTAGAGACACGTATACGCTGGCGCCGCCATTTTTGGTTGCTCGCTTGCCGCCGAAGCAAGTCATTGTGTCAAAACCGCGCTAAAATTATCGCCGCAACGCGGTTTACTGAAGAAGTTTGAATCATATTGTCTGTTTCGCGTTGCTAGGTCTCGTGGGAAACGAAAAGAATAACGCGTTGAGCCCGTTGGCCCAATTGCGGCGGCACGGGACCGTTCAAAGGTTGTCTCCACCCTGTACAGCGGTGTTGGTTTGTTCCCGCGTTTCTTTACGTTCCGTAACCTAGATGGCGCCACCATACCGTGGCAAGCGTTTGGTTTGTTTTTGCCCGCATTTAAACCTGGCTTGTTTTTGTTCTGGGAGAAAATATTCGTTCCCTGAAGCAGTGCTCGCTCGACAAATGGGGTCACGTAAGACACTGTTGCTTGCGTCAATCGGCCAGTGTCGTCTGAGACAACCCCAAGCCCCGTAGTGCTGTGCAGCTAAACCAAGCATGCTGTGCGCAGTACGAACAGCAGAACGCATCAGTACTTGTATGTTTACATGTGCTTTCGTAACTTCCACTGTTTGTCCCATCATTCTTATTGCTTTGTAAAGAATGTGCCCTAAATTTAAGCGCAAATCGCTCGTTCGTCTAGTTTGTAAGCTCTACCTAATTTGCGTCTGCTTCTGTCAGCCTCCGCCAATCGCAGAGCTTAGCTCATGTGACATCATAGGTTCTGTTGCGGGAAATGAGCTGGTGGGTCGCATGACCATTCCCGTTTTTCCTAATTATGTAGCTTATTTGAGCGAAGTTTACGTTAAAAGTGGTGTCAGTATGATTCTAACGAGACAATCTTTTGAATGAACCAAACTTGTGTTTTCTCTTCATGGCTCCTTTAAGAATGCAGAAGCATTAAATGGCCCATTGAGCAGAAAAGCCACCGCAGTGTCTGTGCGAGCGATATGGCTCCTAAAAAGTACAAGTAAAGTAATGTAGTTTCAAAAGGAAATGAGAAATTTTGGACTGGATGGCAATCAAACCCAGGGCTTCTGGAATACGAGTTGAGCATACATCCTGGATGCCACTTTTGCTCTTTAGGTCTAGCTGATGTAATGGTGGACATTGTGAGTGTAGCATGGCCTTCAGCTTATTAAGAAATATCGACAGCCGCTACACACAGCTTGACGTGCACTGCTTGGCACATTCCTGACCGGGGTTTGAGGCTACCGCAGGCCACACATGGCTGCATTTGAGGTTGCCTTACGACGAGACTTGCCTCAACAAACTGATCTCACGATGAGGTGTTGCATAGTTAGTCTGTGAGCCAAGAGTCGGCGGGGCAGAAAGCGCTCTTCAGTGCCCAAGTTCTGCGGGATGGAGGGGTCCTATGTGAGGAGGGAGGCTGGTGGATGACTGATGGGAAGGGGACGCCATGTCACGTGCGCGACAGAAGTTGTGAGGCAGCTGCAGGTGTGAAAGCTCCTGGGAACGTGGTGGCATTCGCCAAGATGGGGCTTGCCTATGTGTGGTAGAAAACTAGCCCTGTCCACACATGCTGATGAGACGAATGGGGCTGGTGGTGTCCCCTCATGAGAAATATGGGTTTGCCTGTTACGAAGCTGGTTGTACAACAGAAGTGGGCGTGGTTCCCTCCCGAGTCCTGGAGACCAGTAAGTTGCTGGGCGTCCGCGTGAGCACTGGTCGTCAGGTTCACCCACAGCTTGTGTAGGGAGAGGGAAGAGGAAAGAGGCAAACGAGGTGGGTTGCGAGCACACCTGAAACGGGTTAGGGTGCCTGGTTGAGAGCAAAACTTGCATTCAGCAGGGTGTTTTCCTTCATATAAATGGTGTGGCCGCGCGGCTTGAGGGAAAGTGTTGGTATGGATTATACAAGAGTAGTTTCCTTGTTTTGGATGAGGATGTGGGAGAAGTTGTCTACAGACGCAGTAATGCTGGACCATGTCGTGGAAGGTGACCATGGGCAGAGTGTCCTAAGCTTCCTCAGTAGCCTGGGGAGAAAGGGCTAAGGCTTGCTGCTGAGCATAGTTGCTGCCTGTCGGCGAAAAGCGGATGGAGTTCAAACAGGGTCACTATTCCAAGGGTGGGGTTGGGGAGGGGAATGATGGCTGTGCAGCTGGAATGGTCATTGGGGTCACCTGACATGACAAGAAGCTATTAAGGGCAGCCTGGGGGTGCGCAAGTATGATTGGGGATGTGGTGTAAGTGATGGCCAGAGTTATGGCAAATTCTGTGGTGGCCCAGGTGGTGGGGGTGTTGTGGGAGGCTCAAGTGGTGACCTTATCTGAGTGGGGCTCACTGCCTGATGGAATGAGGGGGTGGAGTAACTTGGGTCTGTGTATGAGATGCCGTGGCGTTTGGTTGATTCTTGGTGGGCTTGGCTGTGCTAAACATTCTCCTCTGCACCCTTTGTCTTTATCTGGAATGTGCACTCAATGGGGAGGTACGGAAACCTGCGAATGCATGTAACATGCCATCTTTATGCAAGTAATTTGGCTCGAACATTGGTGCTTATGTAAAGACATAAGGAGGTTGGTGCGGCATTAAATAAAAGACAAGAAAAAGTGTAGCACGCAAACATGCTGCTGATTCAACTAAATTTCTTCATTCTAGTGGTCTTATATATATGCAACTGCGATTAACAGCAAAGGAATGGAAAACTTTTTTTTCTTTTGTGGTTAGTCATTGCACGCATTGAATTGTGACTTTACTCAGTACATACTGGGAAGGGGCCATGCAGACAAAATAAGTTTGTTTTATCGAAAGATTTGGTGTTTTATAGTGCCCCCAGTGCTTTTCCGATAGCAAGTGACGCTTTATTTACTTAGGAACCAATCATGAAGTTAAAATTTTGATTCTCCCGCCAAATCGTGTGCTTCGTGACGTCTGCCATGACGTTGCATGGACGGGTCTTCAAGCGACCTTCAAGTGCGCATTTCATTCTGCAGCGGATTGCGGAGCCTTATTTATTGTCAATCCTCCTAGATGTCGCCACCATACTGCTCCACACCACTATTCGCCTTTGCTGTGTTTTTGACCGTATTTGAACCTGGCTTGTTTTTGTTACGGTAGGTGGTAATTGTTTTGTGAAACACGGGGTATGTTTGACAAATAGGGTCACTTAAGACAATGTCGATTGCGCCAATCGGCCAGTGTTGTCTGAGACAACCCCAGAGTGCCACACTGCTGTGCAGGTATGACGAGCTTAGTGCACGCAGTACAAACAGCAGTACGCACTGGTACTTTTATGTTTACATGTGCTTTCGTAACTTCCACTGTTTCACCCCACCATTCTTACTGCTATAAAATGAATATGCATTACACTTAAGTGAAAATAGCTCATTCTGTGAGCTTGTAAGCCTCGCTTAACTTGCATTTGCTTGTGCCGTCCTCAGCGAGTCGCATAGCTGTACATATGACGTCATATGTTCTAGTGTGGGAAATAAGCTAGTGAGTTGCATCGCCATTCTTTTTTTTTTCCCCTTAATTTTGTAGCTTATTCGAGCAAAGTTTACGTTAAAAGTGGTGTCAGTATGATCCTGAAGAGGCAATCTTTCAGATGAACCAAACTTGTGTTTTGCCTGCATGGCCCCTTTAACTCTTTCGCTACCGGCGGAAAATTGATCAATTTTAGGGGTCCAAGAAAACATTTTTTTTCCTGCTAAAAAATTGGTTAGGCACTAATTGCAGGAACACAAAATGCAGATTATCTAACGGCCTTTCCAATAACACCAGTTTTTAAAAAGTTTTTATATATCATAGTTGTAAAAAAAATATCAAAATCAAAATTTTTGTCAAGTTGTTGAAAAAAATGATAAAAAAGGAGTTGTGTATATCAAATTACTGGTAGTAGAACAAAATTAGAATATACATTTTGTAGAAAAACATTTCAAAAACACGCCCTAGAAAAAATGTTGACTTGCGCGGAACAGTTTGTCAGATATAAAAAAAAAATGTTAGCATGCACGGTGCTCGTGTCATGCGGTGAAGCCCAACCTCCAATTCAAAATGTGCAATTTCGGGTGGTTTCCTGGAATAAATCTGGCGGTTTGTCATTATCAGAGGCAGCCATTTGCCCCCACATAACGTAAAAACATCTTGTCAATGGCTGACTTTGCATTTACAGCGAGCAAAATATTTGGGACAAGCACGTGATGCGGAAAAAAACATGCATGAAGTTGGAAACGGAACGCCGTGGCTGATGCTTGTTGTCGTTCACGGTCAGTTATCTCTCAAAACATAAAGCTGAGCTTTATTATCATCTTTTTACTCGCAATTGTTGCCTTGCTCGCAAAAATGAGGTACGATGAGCTAGAATCGTGCCCGGCGATCTTTGGCCGAGTAGCAGTTGCGCGATGAAAAAGATCAGCACAACGAGCCTCCTCTATTGCAGCGCCACCTAATATTTTTCAAAAGAAACAGTACAAAAACTTATCGGAGACTCCGTCTGAATAGACAGTTCAACTAAGCAGCAACATTAGACACCCGGATATACCCTCGCATGGAAACGAAACTGGAAGGCGAACAGCTGGCAGTGTAAGGCCGGTTTGAAGCGCTGTCCTCGGCGGAACAGATATCTGGCGACTGGGTGTGATCTTTTGACTTGCATCTGAAGTTCTTATCGCAGAAATCGGGTTAGGGTGGGGGAAATCAGGAGCGGCGTGCTTTGTTCGAGGATCAGTCATGGATGCTCCAGGCGCTATGGCAGGTAGCCTTGAAGTTGGGTAACTGCGTAGTAGCACTAAATATGAATTTCGCGATGCAGAAACGAAACCGAAACTGTTGTAAACGGTTTGCAAATGGTCCTGGGGTAAGTATAACTAACACAGAACTTAGAACGACATGCGCAAAGGCAATAAAACTGCCTAAAATCATAAAGTAGCTTTGCAACCAGGCACTGCTTGACATTTTCAGCCGATTTCTGGGATTATTACTGTCAGAGTGCGAACCTGACGATTGAAAATCGTTTGCTACTTCCCCATTCACGCCCTGATAGCAAAAAATAAGTGCTGGTGCAGAGTAATTACGAGTTGCACGCATTCTTCGTTGGTAGCAGTGACGCGCGATGACCACGCCCCTTTTCTACACCCAGGTGATTCAAAAGCGTGTCAAAAATCACGTTTCCGTTGCAAAAATGAAAACAAAACTGATTTTGAAAGGCAATTTTCTGATCTAACTCCGAACAGCTTTACTTGTTAGAGAAACGCCTGGAACGCTATGAAAAGGCGCTACCAAAAGTATCGATCAAATTGATCGATTTTGATAGGCGCGGTAACGAAAGAGTTAAGGATGGTGTTGTGGGTTGGATTCTTGACCCCAGAGTTTCTATTGTGGTAGAGGAAAAATTAAACTGAAGTGCCTATATTTACACGATTTCATCACATATTGAAGTACCTCAGATGGTGTAACCTAGTTGAACGCCCCCCATTAAGGTGTAGATCAGAGTACCTAGTTCCCCCTTCCTTTCTCTTAATTTATTTCTGCTATGGAAATTATTTATGCCTTCACAGAACATTTAGTCCAGAGCACTGTGCTGACAGTATGTGCAGGCTGTGCAAAGCCAGGGTGATGGTGGTGTCACTTGTCTGATGCACCCTCTTAAGGGTTGTGCTTGTTGCATAAATCAATTCGCATCACTCTCTCTGTCATGGTATTGGTACAAGGCCTTGCGTATGTTGTCCAAGCTGAAAACTGGTGTTGCTCTGCCCACAGGTCTCGGGAAAGGCGGAGAAGTCGCAGTCGGGAACGGCGTCGCCGGAGTTCTTCGGGCAGCAGGCGGCGCGATGCACGGCACCGTTCACGGGACGAGCGAAGACGGCGGGGCTCGCACCGCAGCCAGTCTCCATCTCCTCAGGGCCACCGGCGCCGAAAGCGGTCACGTCCTGGCTCATCTTGCTCCAGCCGGACTTCGTCTAGATCTCACTCGTCACGCAGGACGGAGCGGTCCTCGGACAAAAAGGACAGCCATCGGGAGGAGAGGCCAAAGAGGAGTGAAGAGGACGGCAAGAGGCGGAGGGATGGCAGGCGCCCCTCCAGGGACGTGACTAAGGAGGCTCAGGAGAATGGGTGAGCAAAAAACAAAATTTTCGCGTTATAGATTTGGGACTTGGGTTTAGTGTGCTACAAGCTTGACCTTATTTTGAACTTTAGTGTGCCAGGGTTGATGCATCGTTACCTCGTTTTTTTCTTCACCTTTGCAGAAATTAGTCGGAAAAACCACATCTATATTATTTAGAGTGAGAGTGGTATCCACGCCTTCTAACTTAAACATACAATTACACGGTTTCCCAATTGGGGAATAAACTTTAACCCCGTTTTCGGGATTCCTTTCCCGAGAAAATCTCTCGTGGATACTGTCATGTACCGCGCTCCGGCAGGCCCCAACTCAAGCACTGCGCTCTGTAAAGCCGTAAGCGGACAAGTCCCGCCACTTCGTGGGGCCTACTTAAGGGGAGACGCGGGTCTTGGAATCCCGAACTTTGGCCAAAAAATCGATTTTTAGAAATCGCCATTTTCGGAAAGTAGAGCTATTTTTCTACTGGTTAGCAAAATATCGAGACCCAGGAGTACGTATTTGAGCCATAATATCAATGTATAGCACCGACAATGGCTAAAATCGGCCAAGGTTCGACGCGAAAATAGCATTTTTTCGACGACTCGCCCCTCGGGTTCTACGTGCGCCACGGCGTCCATCTTGGTCTCATTCGAAAGCGCGTCTTTTCGTTTTCAATTCCCCGCCAGAACCACTCCGTTTCGTCCGTTGGTTGCGAGTAAAACCGGGGTAGAAAAGAAACGAAACGCGCCGCCTAATTGGCTACTGACTGCACGTGACTGCAGGGCACAACCTCATTGGCTGGGCGCCGTGGGTCGTCTGCTCGGCACTTCCATCACAGTGCAACGGCTCATGTATTCGTCTATGCAAGAACTGGCAAAAGTCCCGCATGGCGTAAAAATAAAGTAAATATGTCTATCAATAAGCGGAAGGAAGAACAAGCATTATTAAAAGCGCCTGAAATACGATTTTCTGCTCATGTGACGACGACTTATCGCGAGAACGGTGACGAGACGGAGGTAGGCTTAGCGCCCGCGCGGGCTGCCGAGATGACAGCGTAGCGATATGATTACGCCTGCGGGGGCACTAAGATGCGTCTATCTTTCGATCAGCAGCAAATAGAAAGAAAAGGAATGATAAAGTGGAGGATGCCGCATGCCGACGTCGCAAGGGAAGTGTGTTCATTCTGTTATCAACGATGCCGCGGCGGGTCGGCCCGCACTCCGGCGCGCGCTTCCTCGTCGGCAGGTTACCATATAGATGAGCGATTTGAGCATTATAAATGTTCGCACAGTGCACAATGTGCGTTGGTGACGTGATATATGAGTAGATTAAACCGAAAACTCGGCTATCCCACCTAGCCAAGCGCATGCACGTCACAGAACAGTGGCGGGCATTCCGTTACCAGCCCCTTCGCTGCAACTCATTTCACGCGGTGCAAATCCAATTTGATTGCTACAAACGAAGCAGTAACATAACAAAATAAACGTTTACAACTGTAGTGCACGATCGGGACCTCAGCCCTAGTCGCCAAAGAGTGACGGCGCGCTGCCAACAGCATAAAAATTGAAGCAACGTTCTGGCTTTGCTTTTGTTCAGTTTTTCTGCCAAGTGCCATCTGTAGACAGAGGATTTCATAAATTTCCCATCAACTGATTTCAGCAAACTTGGTATGCTCGTGTTGAGCGAAAAGCGAGCTACATTCTAGAACCTTTCTTTTTTTCATATGCTCAATAGATAAATCTGTCACTTGTAGTAAAACTTCAACTGCGATTTTCTCAGCTTCCCTTTTTTTGCATATGTGCCTAGCCTTACAGTGGTTTTGAGGTAGTTTTTTTCAAAGGATTTCTACAAGTGTTATACCGTTGAATTCGGGATAAAATAAACTGCATGCTGATGCTATTTTAATTGGCTCATTTTGCCCCAAATAAATGTTATGAGTAATAATATGAGCTCATTAAGTTTTCTGAAAACTGTACTTGGCATAATTAGACTAATTCTATCCAATTAACTATCTTTACAGGAATATAAATAGCTTCAGCATGCATGGAAGGTCTTCAGCTTCACATCCATACCATTTATTTTTTAAAAAATTGAATAAAAAGTTCCAAGGCCCGTAAGAAATTACATAATTAGGCTCCAGTGTTTTCTTTATAACTCAAAAAATAATTATGCCACTTGAAACGTAATTACATATTTGAAATGAGGAAGTCAAAACACATATGCACAGTGATTTTCATTATCACAGACCAATTAATAAAAAAGTTCATTTCAAGACCCACGTCTCCCCTTAACAGTCACTCACGTGACGTAGATTGCGCGGGCCGAGAGCAGCAGTGCGTGCCAAAGCATGGACGACACCAGACACGTCCCGGCTAGTTCTCAATAAACGACCTTCTTTGTGTTATGGCAGTGCGTCACGAGTCTTGTAACATTGGCGACGAGGCGGAGCACCCACAGCGGCAGAAACTACTCAAGAAGTGAGAATGGCAGCGCGTACGACGGACTACGCCGGCCGCATTAAAGAATTCGGCGGCAACGTTGCGTCATGGACTTCATGGTACGGGCGTCTACAGTTCTATTTTTAAGCTAACGACGTCAGGGACGCAGTGAAGAAACGTGCACACCTTCTCACGCTGTGCGGCGCGCAAACGTACGAGACTGTCTGTGCGCTACTGCAACCTCTCACGCTGGACCAAGTCGACTACGCCGACATTGTGGCTGCGCTTCAGGCGCACTTCAATCCGCGGCCGTCGGAAGTGTACTCCCAGGCGATGTTCCAGCGGCGAGATCAACTGCACGGAGAATCAGTGAGTGACTGGCAGCTTTACGCAAGCTCTCCGCTAGCTGCAACTTCGGAACTTTTCCTTCGGTGACCTTGACGCCGGCTGCAGTGGAGCGAGAGGAAGCCGCCGCCATTACAGGGGCGCCATCGCCGGTTCGCGGGGGGGCTCCGGTTACGAACCCGACGCTGCTCCCGCTGGAAGCCATGTTATGTGATAGATTCGTTTGCGGCCTTCGCGACGAACAGCTCTAACAGCGGCTCTTCGCCGAAAAAGACTTGACCTTCTCCCGAGCCTACGACCTGGCGGTCTGCGCAGAGGGTGCGGTTCGTCAGCAGCAGAGCATCAAAGGAGAACAGACGGAAGTAAACAAGGCAAGCAGCAGTGTGGCGTCCGGAACGATGCACAAGAAAGGCCAAGTCAAGGAAGGACAACGCTGCTGGCGCTGCGACGAGAAGCACACACCTAGAGTAGATGTTTGTCGTGAAGATGGCATCCTAAATAAGTCAAGATATTGCCTACCAGCAGTCATCAAACGTGACACACGCTTGATGACTGCTGGTAGGCACTTAAACATCCACTCATGTATAAGTTAATGTTTTTTAGTTTGGTCGACGACAGCTCAAATTTAAATAACATTTTAAACCTGGAAAAAAGGGGAATACATGCTATTGCCAACCTGCATAGAACTGAAAGTGTAGGGCCATACTTTAACATATGAAGTGTTCGATGTTCAATCTTCATAGAAATACAAACTAAGTCTAGAAATTTTCTGCCAGCATAGGACAGATAAAGCATTGTTCGAAACTAACTACCGCACAGAAAGCACCTGTTACGAACTGAGAGGAAATGTAATCGAGAAACCGCACCCCCTGAACAACTTATGGTACCCAGAGATACACATCTCAAATACCTGACTTGCTAAATGAAAGCCCAATTATAATATAACATTTAAACAGTTTTGTACGAATGAAAACTTTTAAAATGCTTATAAAACGTATGCTCCTTGAAAAAAGGGCAGCTCAAAGTTGAAATGTTTGACCACATATAGCAGAGTTCTATTTTTTATATGGACTTCACATGTGTGTTTGTTATTTTGCATTAACATTAGTTCATATACGCAAAATTCCAACTCAAATTTTATGTGTTACACAAGGTCATGTACACAAAAATTGTTATTGTCCACCTGATGTGATACATGTTATTTCTGTTCTGCAGTTATTTACAATTGCTTTTGTTTTGCATGGAAATTGTAAGCAACTGTACCGTTCGGTGTGTTACTGCTGGCATGGCTCAGTCAGGCATGGTTTTGCCTTTTGCCGTGTCACCCAAGGCAATTGAACGAAATAAAAGAAGAAAGAAAAGAAGGCTATGAAGGAGGCAGCTCAAGGTCATGGGTGTTTTTAGCGTAAGTGTGTACTCTGGTGCCCTTCAGCTGAGAGGATCATTAGAACGATCGTACTGATTAATAAAATGATGGCATCAAAGCTTGTCAGTGTCTCCGCTAAATGGCCATCCCACTAGCAGCATCTTAAGGCGTTGAGCTCAGGGTCATCAGCAGGAGTCGATGGCCTTTACCCAGCCGTTACTCGCACCCAGTGCAGCTAACTCACCACACTGGAGCATTGCTTTGACAGAATTATCAACACTCAGCCAATGGAGGCCCAAGAAATGGTGCACAGTGTTGTCTGTGGTGCCATGCGCCAGCAGCAATACTGTAGGGAGCTTGTTCGTGAGTAGGGGATGTGCTGAAGCTGAACTCCCTGTTCTTGCAGTGTTGACCAATCTGATGATGAGCTCTCTTCTAACCCGGAGCCCGAGGCTGAGGCCGAGGAAGGAGAGGAGGAGGACTATCTCTTGGAGCCAGCACGCTGGATTCGCAGCAGCCCTGCCGAACTGTACTACCAGCGTGATGAGAAGGTATTCGGGGTCCTTACCAGGGTGGGGCACCACTGATTCCACCACGTTGGATACTGTATATACTCGTGCAATGTATAGTGCATATACTCGTGCGAACGTTGTCTGACCGGGGAAGCTTGTTTCTGCACTTCTTGATGGCGTCGTTCGGCGGCAATGCGACAACTGCGCCAATACAGTGTTGACAAGTACAAAGTGGAGACTGCCGAAGTCACCAGCCTGTCGCTGTATTGATGTGTGTTTTGAACTTTTCTCAAGCTATTTTTGTTAACAAGGTGGCTTTTCATAACAAGACTTACCTGTGAAGAATGCCCGGAGTGATTCAAAGTGTGAAGTGTGTGTGCTGCCTTGCTACTGAAGCTTGATGTGAACTCCACTTGTGGATTCACAGGAGGGCCAGAAACAGTCGCATACATTGGTTTTAAAACAAGAACTTGCAAAATGTTCAAACGAAAAAAAAAAAAAAAAAAAAAAACAGCCTTGGCAGGGGTGGAACTACCGTCCTTCGAAAGCAAAATCTGGTGCATTAACCACTTTGCCATTCAGGAACGCAGGAAGGTTTGAGAACTTGGCATGCAATCCCTGGGCATCAGCAAGTATCTATGTGTGCGTGTAGTTTTGTTGTTTTTAAAAAAATTTGGTTGTGGTAACGTTTGTTCATCGGGAACTGATCTTGCAGATGCGCTCCGTCGTGCTAATACTACAAGAAATTAAATCAGACCTCCCTCGTTTAACTCATGAAAAGGTATCGCAAAGTTGCGATCTCCCTGACACAGGCCAAGGAATGCACCACTGTAAAATTGCAGTTGTCTTTGGTAACAGCTTTGCAACAAAAATAGCTTGGTTGAATGTCTCATGGCAGCTGATTGCTGCTAAAGAAAAGAAAAAGGTGTGATTGTTTTTCGGTGAATGGAATGGCACTTCCCAATGAGAAAGCAAGTCCCCAAACGTCGAGACGCTCGAGACGGACTGAAAACATTGAATCTGCCGCCCGCTTTGTGACATTCGCTGACTACGCCACTTCTGGTGTCGACGTTGAATAACTTTCTTATTTGCGCACCGATCCTGATAATTCTTTTTGCGTCTGTATCTGAACGACACGACGAATAGACGTAGGGCCCGAAAAGTACCTGTAAAGGAAGCGTTGCAGGTGTCTTTCAAATTAAATGAAAATAAAGCAAACATTGTTTGAAGTAGTTACTGCTGAAAGAAGTTTTTCACCCAATGCACTGCTGTCACACCATGTACTGCAACAAGAAAATGCCTTGCACCGTAGGAGGAAACTCAGGTGCAGTGTCAGTGAACTCCTTTTGTGGAGGTTTTTGGGGAATGGGAATGCTACAGTGGGCTGAATGGATTAGTGCTGGCAAAGTTCTTCCCCTGTTTCAGGAATGTGAGTTTTAGTGAAAATGCATCACTATCTGACGCTGAAAACTGACCTTGCCTCGGACTCTACTCTCTCCCTCTCCTGGTGTACAGCTGACAACTACGAGCACTCTCGTGGCTGCCATTGTTTCGCGCAACACATCAATGTGTGATGCATAACTAGTACTATAGTGGTGAGCCCAAGTGCTAGGACTAGTGGTGGCAGCTGTGGCAGGGCTTCACTGACAGCCGTTTGGGCATCGCTCGTGCTCTCTCCTTCCGCCAGGTGTCAGGGCTGGTGACAGGGACAGCCAAGCTGCACGCCCTGCAGGACAGGTTCCGACAGGAGCTGGTGGAGCGCAGCGCCGCCGTCAAGAGCCAGCAGGAGCCTTACAACCCGCCCCCGCGCAAGAGCCGCCTGTGCAACCCCAACTCGCACCGCAGTGAGTGTCCATTGGAGGGGTGTGCCTGGCCACTTCCCTCACAGTCTAGCAGCAGACAAGTGCTAGCTCCGTAGCCTGCTGCGAGTAAGGTCAGGCTGACGTTAGTGTAACAATTATGGCACATAAAAAAAAAAAAAGAAATGATTGCACGTACTTGCCTGCTCACTCTCACTGGGGTTATATCTTTCCTGCCTTCAAATAAAGCCAAGTTTATTTTTGAGTACTATATATACTGCACAACGCTTTGCGTCTCACTTAGAATACTGTAAGAAGTCCCATGGTAGGCTACTGTAAGGGGGGGCATTCCATTAAAGGGGCCATGAAGACAAAATCCAAGTTTGGTTCATTCGAAAGACTGCTTCGTTTGGTAACACTGACACCACTTTTAGCGCAAACTTCACTCAAATAAGCCGTATAATTAGGAAAAGAGAGAATGAACATGCGACCCACTGGCTCATTTAAACTATACTATAAAGCATAGGAGGACAGGGTCTGTACTTTGCTAATTGCTCATTCTTGAGGATACGGAGTAATCACAGGTGAATAGGATAATGTGTTTGCCTTTAATCATCAGCAGTTAAGGTTACAGTTAGGCCAAGGGTTATAAAGCACAAACTTTTCACGTGTGCAACAAAATACCCTAGCAATTTGCTTTAGATTTCTAAAAAATTATTGGAAAATCAAAGGTCGGATTGCTACCCACTAAGTTGGCGAGTGGCTAAAGTGTTGGGCTACTGAACACAAGTTTTCGAGTTCAATTCCTGCCCATGGTAGCCATTTGTCCAATAGAAGCACAGAACTAAATCCTTGGGTGTTGAGATTTTGGCGCACGTTAAAGATCCCCAGGTGGCCTAAGGTGGCCAGGCGGCCCTGCACTGCGGTGAGCCTCATAGCCGAGGTGTAGCTTCGGCGCAAAGAACCCGAATTTGAAGTGTCAAAAAACGAACTTGTTGCCCCATATTCCCCTTCGCAGTTGCCAACCCTGGTACAAGCGATTCCTCGAGCAGCGAGTCGGAGTCGGATGAGGACAACGCCATGGAGGAGCTCGAGGTGAAAAGGAAGCACCCGTACCGGCTGCACCAGGAACTGTGGTACAACGACCCTGGTGAGGTGAGCACCTCAGTGCAAGCGCAGTTGTCCGACACGAGTGCGGGAGGTGCACAAAGAGTGTTCATTGTTACTACAAGATGGCGTGAAATGTGCCAAAAACGCAAGTTACGTGTGAAAAATGTGGACGTGGCTGACAAAACCCAGGCAGCTGCATTCGGGCATTTGTACGTATTGTAAGGATTGGAAGTTCTTTCGGTGATCTAGCTCACTCTCGAGCTCCATTGAACTGCACCACATGACAGCCAACTGGCACCGTGGCAGAGAACAGCCAGGAACACATGCAACACAGAAATTGCCAACGCCAACGTTTATTAGAGCCTTCAATAAACATGGGAACCTCCAATAGACTTCTAAGCTGGGAGTGTCGTTAAATTACCAGCATGACCAACTGGCCAGGCCGGGAGAACTGCGTGAGGGGCCGACAAAGGGGAGCAAACATACCGACATTGGCTCGTGTCAAGGGCTCGCGTCCAAGAGCCCTTCCATTGTCCACTCAGGACTCGTCCCGGAACTCTGTTTAAACCAGTCAAGTGACGGAGAGGCATTAAATCAGTCCAGTGATGGGGAGGCTTGCTTCTGCAGCTTGCTTCTTGCAGCTTGCTTGCTTCTGCAGCTTGCTGCGAGAAATGAGGCTCTGCGATTCCCACAGCTTTTACAGGCGCAAATGCCTAAACATCCATGCCATAGGCATCACTTATAAGATGCCATATCAGCAAAAAAACTAAAACAATACTCACATTGGAGCAGGAGCTACTATTATGTGGAGTTTGTAGCCTAAACTCAAGAAAAGCTCTCTTCAGATTGCCGCACAAGGTGTTGCTTTTTGTTCTTGTGGACACATAGCCGCCCTTCTATACTAATCCATGTTACCTGGCATTTCTGTCATGAGCAGAATGAGACACTGCTGTGGGGTTTTTTGTTTTAAATGTTGTCACTGTCTCCAGTAAGAGCTCTTCTACATTTCATCCAGCAGTGTTTTATTTAGCTTGGACCTCTCAATTAAAACTAAAACAAACATTGCCTTACAACTCTGTTTTCAGCATCTAAGTTTGCGCAGCTGAACAGGTCATTTTTGCGTCAGTACGAAATGTAGCCAAAGAAATTTGCGTGCGAGGAGGCGACTGCATGACACATTTCAGCTTCAACAAAAGCATTTAGTGAAAAACAATGCTGTTTCACGCAAAGCGTGTTCTTGGGTGCTCAAATTTTTATTTTCTTTCACTTTCAGTGGCTAATTTTAAAGGGACACTGAAGTTATTTGTAAGCATTGTGGGATTACTTGCGCAAATTGTAGTCTGGGGTCTCTAGGCCATGTTTTGACTGCTCTTGCTTTGTTTACGCGACTTTATTTGGTAGAAAAATCAATTCGAAAGGGCTGTCCTCCTCTCTGCATCCTCCTTGCCAATTTCCTATGAAGTTTCATATGACGCTCAATCGAGATGGTTTAGCTTAACTGTGCCACTGCACGGCTCACCGACCCTCCAACAGAATCAGTTGGCCTAGCGTTTATTCGGCCGGCAGATCGTACCAGTTCGTGCGCTCATTTGAAACTAAGCCACGACACGATTTGTGCCTGAAAGAATGTGCCTTTACCGTATTTACTCGCATAATCCTCGCACTTTTTTTTTTTCGAAAAAGTCAATGCAAAGTTGGGGTGCGAGAATTACGTGGGGAAAAAAAAAAATCCGGTGCACAGTGTTGCCAATTTGCCTTCTGCCAGTCCCGCTAAATGTAGCGGTCATTTTTTGTATATGTAAGCTCAGTGTTGCCAACAGCAGCTATTTCTTTTTATTTTATTATTTACAACGTAAACAGTCTCCCGTTGATCAGCGATCATGAAATTGCCGCCTTTGCTTTCTGGCGCGCGCCCTATCTCGTCGTCGTCATGTGCGTGCCCTACTCCAGTAACGCACGTTGAAGTCGGTGACGCCGAAGTGCCTGCCTGCGGCACGGTTGCCGTGTTCGATCGCGTACTCTATCGCTTTCAATTTGAAAGCGGCAGTGTAGCTGGCGTTCTTCCCCATGGCGAAGCGGCGCCAAGCACAAAACAAAGAGATCAAAAAAGTTCTCAAAATGGCAGCGAGCTATCCACCACTGACGCGAGTGACTCACTGACTGCTGCCGCTCAACGGCGGGACCACGACGGCGACACGACGACACGACAGCGGGCTGCACGAACACCGTCTAGTTGCGCGCACGCGAAACCGGCTCAAGGACAGTGTGAGTAGCGTGTTAGGGCGCCTGTTAGGGAGTAGCCATGCAGGTTGTTAGGGCGCCTGGATGGCCTTGGATACACAGCGCTCTCCGGCGAACGGAGAGGCAGCGGGGGAGGGCGCGCTTTGGAGAGCGCGTGCACCATGTGGGTTTCGCGAGCAGGCAACTTTTGCCGCTGCAAAGTTGGGGGTGCGAGAATTATGCGAGGAACCAAGAAATCCAAGTTTTGGTGGCTCACATTAGGGGTGCGAGGATTACGCGAGTGCGAGGATTACGCGAGTAAATACGGTAGTTTGTTAGTTTATGAAATCCGAGGTTTGACTAAATCTCATCTGGTTGGGTAAGAGGTTCATAGTTAACTTGTGGTCACCGACCAAAGGTTTATTAAAAAGGCAAGGAAGATGATTTTGTTTTTTTAAAGGCAAGAAAGATGTTTTTTAAGTTAACAAGGCTTTCGTACGGATGCCATAACGTTTTTCTTGCCTTTTTAATAAACCTTTGGTCGGTGACCACAAGTTTTCAGATATGAGTTTGTTAGTTTGTAGAATTTATCAAGCACTAAGTCCAAATAGCTCCACACAAGCGGCCATGTGACTCTTCGCTGACTGGTACGCTAGCAGACAAATCTGAGGCCAATAAAGGTAAGAGAAGAGTCAGTGAAGTTAATATAGGTACTAAGGAATTAAAATTAACCGAAACTTTTATTGTACAGCATAAAATCAAGGGGCAGGAAACACTTTTTGTGCTGGGTGCACTAGCGCAGTGGTCAGCAGCATGATCACACATTTGCGATTGCTTTTCTGCCTAAGGAATGCAGTTGCTAGAGATGAGATACTTGTGGGAATTTGGGGGGTGCTTACTGCACGAGTGTTATTCAAGAAATAGTCATCTAAGCTTCTTGGAATGCTAAAACTACATAACAATGTAAACATGCTCTATACACACCTGCCAACTCTTCCGAATTGTCTGGGAGACTTCCGAATTTCGGCCACATCTCTTGATTGTACGAATGCTATCTCGAATCTCCCGAAAAGTGGCTGCCCCAGCAAAGAGGTAGGTCACTTTTTAATCATGCGCGCACATTAGTATTTTATGCTGCGACAGTTGCGGAGTTGTGGAAGAGCACTCCTCACAACCATATTTATAGTTCATTGTATCCGTACCATAGAGCACCATTAAGCATATTCTAGTTGCCGTAGTAAGATGTGCAGGACGAAGTCTAACGAGATTGCCAAAAATGGAAATAGCCAAGACGCAACTAGTGTTGATGGGGAAGTGAAGTTTGGTAGAATGCAAAGATGATGCTGCAGCTACTCGCAATTCCACGCAGCAATGCTGAATGTGGAAGGACCTTTAGCACCATGAGAGTCCTTCAGATCATTAAAGTACTCTGGCATGGTTAAGAAGACGAGAACCGAATTTCGGTCGTAGCTTTCCAAGAAGACCGTCTGCGACCTCCTTACGGTAAAGTGTCACCAAACCGGACATTCTTTTGAGCAGATATATCCTGACAAGTTTTTGAAGCTTGCGCAGTCCGTGACTGCCAGGTCTCTTCACAAGTAAAGAAGTTTGGCACTCTCCACTTCGATAACCAGAAGTAGAGTTTTTCATGATGTGTGGGGATCCTTTAATCCCCTTTTCCTCTTCTTGCGAGCGTGGCCTTCAAATGAGCGCGCTTTCCTGTTTACGTGATGTCATCTCGCGGGCCGACGCGCCAGCGGGCACTAACCGTCCAGCCGCCGCTGTTGCTCCTCCTCGCCCAGGAGTCTGTCTCCTTTCCTCCACGCCTTTATAAGGGCGGCGCGTGCACTGTGCTGCTCTTTTGGTCTCTTGGGCCTCTTGCTCTCAGAGGGGAGACTGGAGGAGACGGAGAACGGGGGCGCTGCCCGTCCCCTCTTCGCCGCCGCCGCCCCGCTCGGCTGGGGCCTGCTTTTGACCCTGGTCGGGTGCACGGGGTAGGCTTATTCGTACCTCGCGAGCAACCCTCGTGCAACCTTGGCAATAGCCGCCTGTTCGGGCGGAGCCTTGAGGTGCGTGTCGGTACCGTGTAGTTCTTAACCCTGCCTTGGCGTTCATTATGCGCTGTACCTTTCGGCCAATAAACCTCCTGGTTCGATCTGTCCCTTTGGAGCCTGTCGTCACCTTTGTCGGTGAGTCGAACCCGTCGCGGCATACCCCTCGCGGACGCCGCGAACCTCTCTGGGGCATATTGGTTGGGGCCTTTCACGGGCGTGGTGAAACCCCCTGTATCCCACATCGGCCCTCTTAGTCCCACCAAGTCCACATATGCAAGAACTAAAATACATACCCTTAAACCCCCCACCCCGCAGTCTCTCGAATTTTCACATTTCTAGGTTGACAGGTCTGTATATAATATACGCCTTAAATTTCCGTTCTTGATAGTGCTGGATTATGGCTGAGTGGTCTGGAGCTTTAGGTGCATTGTTTTGCAATTTGCAAGTTTGAATCCTTGATAGCACTTTTTTTTTTTCCTTAAGTTGATTTAGTATTTGTTTTGGGGAAATATTTTCTGTCTGAATTTACCAATTTGCTATGCAACCTTCATTGCTCGACGAGCCAGTTGGCAGAGTGTGCAGACTGACACTGACGCGCTGCCGAGTTCTCGTTGGTGTGGTGTTGCCATAAGCACCGACTGTTTGCGGTCACAGTCCCGAATCAGCCGACTCTCGACCTGGTGCAAAACACACCTCTTACGATACAGGCACGAGCCAGGCAAGCTCCAAAGTTGGAGGCAAAGCGCATCGCATTTGAGCATCTCCGGTGACGTGAAGGGCATTCATCCACTGCGTACACTTCGGCTAGTGATCGTTACAATTACATGCTGGCAGGCTAATCTGATGCATTTTACAGCCGACAACATGGAGAAGCGCAGTATGCCGATACACTGGGATATCGAGAATACCCAGACAGTGATAATGTCAGATGCCAAGCATGTTGTTTCACAGAACCGAAACTGAAACTGGTTTGAATTCTAATATTGGGCATCGTCCAATCACATTTGCATCTCGTATGCGCGTCACTGCTGTTAGTTGTTGCAGCCGCCGCAAATGTCGCATGGTACTATTTCTTCTTTCAGGCTTTATAAATTAAGTACTGCTTTATCTACCAGATAAACGACGAAAAGTGTGTTCATATGAGCCAGTCTATGCAATGCAAACAAAAAGAAAAGTTTGGCAAATTCACTTCAGTGTCCTTTTAAGTCTCCAGTAAGAGCTTCTGTACATTTCATCCAGCAGTGTTTTATTTAACTCAGACCTGTCACTTAAAACCAAAACAGACATTACTGTAGAACTCTGTTTTCATCAGCCAAGTTTGTGCAGTTGAATGGGTCATTTTAAGATGGTGTTAAATGTATAGCCCAAAAAATTTGCGTGTCAGGAGGCGACTGCATGACACATTTAAACTTCAATAAAAACGTTTAGTAAAAGCAATACTGTTTCACCCAAAGGGTGTTATCGGGTCCTGAAAATGTTTTTTTCTTTCACCTTCAGTGGCGGTCTTAGTTAAGCAGAGAGATGAATAATGCATGCCTTGGTTCTCATTGCAGATGAACGATGGACCCCTGTGCCGCTGCAGCGCCCGAGCTCAAAGGTCGGGGATTCGCCACGGAATTTACCCAGGTGAAGAGCCACTCCTGCACTGTGACCCCAACTCCAATAACGTTGGGCGGCTACACCACTATCGCATCGTGGTCACCCCCCACACAAACTTCACAGTGAGTAGCGCATCTGGGCCACTGTGCAACCACTGATAAGGTTGTACTTAAGGGCGTCCACAACAGTTGACCCCTTCAGTTTTGGGGCTGTAAAGCGTTAGTCCTTTTGTATTTGTCATTTTTGGACTGCTTGTAACTGCTCCAAAGCAGCTCCGCATTTTATTTGCCCATAGGATTTCTATGACCGGAGCAGTTTAGGGCTGCCCAGGAACTTCTCCACACAGCTATGGATAGGCAATTAAAAGAGACCAATTGTTAGTCTGCTAATGATAGATTCAAAGGCTGATTGCTAAACCTTCTGTGGCACTTTTAGGCATATTGGTTCGTAGATTGTATAGTTTTCTTCCACATAGTGGGGTATCTGTGAACCCCCAGTGAAAACAGGAGGGTACTGTATTTACTCGAATCTAGGCCGATACTTTTTTTAAAAAAGTCGTTTACGAAAGTCGGGGGTCGGCGTAGATTCGAGGATGCGGCTTTCCTGGCACCGCTAGCCACTCCATGCCACCTCGTGGCCATAGGCGTGCAGCTTGCAGGTTTGCAGGCGCCATTTTGCTTGTTTGAACGTTGTGAACTCGGCTCTGAGCGTTCCATGCTTGCTTGCGTTCGTCGCTGCGTGACCTTGAGAAGCGCCCGTGTTCGCGGAACAATGGCGCCCACCAAGCGGTGCCACTACACCACGTCTTTTAAGCGGAAGGTAGTCTTGGAGGCCGAGAAAACTTCAAGCCTTCAAGCACAGCGCGAATTCAGCGTTGATGAGAAGAACGTGCGCCGATGGCAGAAGCAGTGGAGTGAACTTTTCAGCTGCGCTGCCAAGCGAATGGCCTTCACAGGACCCAAAAAAAGGTCGACACCACGAGGTGGAAAAGGAAGTCACTGACTTTATCCAGCAGCAAAGAGAGGGTGGAATGCCTGTGACGACGGAGATGATACAGGCGAAGGCGAGGGAGATCGCAAACGTACGAGGCGTTGCAAGGACCCAGTTCAAGGCCAGCAGGGGCTGGGTCACTCGCTTTATGAAGCGGTTCAGGTTCAGCCTGCGACGGTGGACGTCTGTGTGCCTAAAGCTGCCCCCTGACTTCGAGGAGGAGCTGGTTGCATTCCAGCACTTCACCATCAAGAAGTGGGTGGAAAAGGAGTACCAACTGGGCCAGATCGGTATTGCCGGCCAGACCCCGGTATATTTTGACATGCCTGTGGCCTACACCGTAAATGACAAGGGCGCAGTAGAAGTTCAGGTCAAAACTGCAGTCTATGAGAAGCAGCGCGCCACCACGATGTTGCGTTGCACGGCCGATGGGCAAAAGCTGCCGCCATACATAATGTTTAAGAGGAAGACTCTTCCAGCCGGGGAAGTTTTCCCTAAGAACGTCGTCGTGCAAGCCCACGAGAATGGTTGGATGAGTGGTGCCCTCGTCAAAGATTGGGTCAAGACTGTTTGGCAGCGACGTGCCAGTGCTCTGCTGTTTAAGGAGTCACTCCTGGTTGTGGACTCCTACTGCGGCCACTTGACAGATGCCGCTAAGTCCGTGCTTTTGGAGGGCGGTACGGACATTGAGTAATACCCGGCGGTACGGTGAGCCAGCTACAACTGCTCGACGGGGCCATCAACAAGCCATTCAAGGACAGGCTGCGGAAGCAATACGACTGGTACGACTGGCTGACGCTGCAAGATCACCAACGGATGCCAACCGGGCGCATCAAGCGCGCTTCACTCAGCCAACTGGCGAGCTGGGTCGCTGCGGCATGGGATGAAATTCCGGCCAAGGTAATTGTGCGGGCCTTCCGTAAGTGCAGCATTTCGAGCGCACTGGATGGAAGTGAGGACAGTGTGCTGTGGGAAGAGGGCAGTGACAAAGAGGCCAGCTACAGTGAGGGCTGCGATGTCGATGACGACGACGAGTGAGCATTGAACATGCTACGACAAGCGCTGCAGTGCATGTTCTAGTCTCAGTCCAGTTTTTTCATTCAGCTTACATTCGAGGTAAGTTTTTTTTATTTTCTGACCTTCTGAATTTTGGGGGTCGGCCTAGAATCGAGACCGGCCTAGATTCGAGTAAATACGGTATTATAGTTGTAGAGAAGGTTGGCTACCTCTGCACACACTCGCAGATATTGCCATCCTCGTGTATCAACTGCATCCGCACTTCTGACAGTTCTTACGCAGTCTATGCATTGATGCTTCATTTCGTTGTTGTAATTAGTGCACCACATAATGAGAATATTCGTGGCAGACTCCGTACACTTTTATCGCCTATCAAGATGTGTCTGAAGCAGTGCCTGCTTTCTTGATGTGGAATGCTTGATGAAATTCTCACGCAGTGTCGCGCCTTGTGCTCAGAAGAATGCAGGTGAGTATTTGTGCAAGCTGGCAGTTGAGTGCGCAGACATGCAGGCAAAGGAAGCGAGCATTTGCCTCCACACTGTGTGCTATGTGGCCCACCTTGCTGTAGCCAGCAGCATGCCTCAAACAGTGTCAAGCGAAAAATGGTGAATGAAATTTGGACAAAATTTCATCTTGTTGGCTGCAATGAAGCACACTGCATTGGCGGTTCCAATAATTTTCTGGCAGTGTTCGTCGCATAGCAAAACTAAGCAGGATTGGTTTACGATTCCTGATAGCTTTAGGATGTACCTTACCGTATATGCTCGTACTTAGTGCTGTTGGCTAATCTTGTGGTAGCTTTCAAGCGGGAAAGATAGCAGTGCCTTCTTTTTTGGGGGTTGGGGGTTGTGCTCTGGTGCAGGACTAGTGCTCGGCTCACTGGCCCAGGCCTGCTGGTGCACTGTAGTAAAAGAGGCATTGCTCGCCTCCCTCTCCCTCCCTCCCTCGTGTAGATGAAGTGCCCCACGACCATCCAGCACGATGGGCACGAGTTTGTGTTTGAGGGCTTCTCGCTGCTGTCCCACTGGCCGCTGCCCAAGCTGCCCACTTGCCGGGTGATCCGCTTCAACATTGAATACGCTGTGCTCTACCTGGAGGAGCAGATGCCCGAGAACTTCACCGTCGAGGGCCTCGAGCTGCTCACGCGCTTCCTCTTCTCCGAGGTGCTCGAGATGCTCGACCTGGACTGGCACGCGCACGGCGACAAAGATGGCTGCCCCCGCTTCCACTTCATGCCCCGCTTCGCCCGCAGGCTCGAAGGTGGGCTGCTGCTCGTAGGCGCCGTGGCCAAGGGGAAGAAAGAAAATAGCTAAGCTTGTGCTTGCGTGCAGGGAGAGCAAAATGCTTTGTGTGTATGTAGTGCTGCATATGTTTAAGGAAGAGTCAGCGTTCGTAGTATAGCTGGGGGTATTTTTTATGCCAACTGTCATCTAAAGACATAGCAGCCTTGTGTGCCCTGAAGCAAGTCAGGTGTCGTAAGTTAGTCAGGGTTTTTTTATTATTGTTACCTTCAACATGTTATACACAAACTGGAAAAAAAAAACACATTTTTGGTCCCATAGCCGGGCTTGCTAGAGTCGGAACTAATGATTAGATATACCGCACAACTTAGCGGTACCAACAGTTACAAACTGAACAGGTGCAAATACCAATAGTGGATTAAATACTGGATTACACAATGCACTTTTAGGGACAAAGAAAAGCACAACTACACCACTATCCTCTAACATAAAACTCTTCATGGCCGCAGAAAAGTTGTGTGCTGCTCTCATGTCGGCCGGTATATCATTCTAAATAAGAGGACCATGAAATTGTATTAGCCGCCAACTGTATACATTTTTAGCAACCGGTAAGTTAAAGCAATTGTTAGTCGCAGCTCTTGTACTGAGCGCCAGTAACTTAAAAGTGCTTTGTGGTACAGGGTTGTCGTGTTTTACTATTCTGTGTATTATATATCTGCAATGCTTATTTCGTTAATGGAGTTCAGCGGAACTACGTGCATGTGCTGGAGTAGTGGTTTACTGGTATCAGTCCTAATTGAAAATGTAGTGATTCTTATTGCCCGCGTTTGCAAGCGGCTGAGAGGTTCCAAATATGTTTTGTATGTGCTGCCCCACAATGCTATACAGTAGCTCTGATGGATATGCACAAATGCGAAATATAGGGTACACAAGGTGGCTGCGCTGAAAAACTCACAGGCTTCTAGTAGCGTGTGGCAGCCATACGCTACATTCGAGCATGTCTTATCTATGTGAGACTTCCAGTTCATATCTGAATCAAAGATGACAATAAAAATTTAAATAAGGTTACTCTTTGCAGCAGTGTAGACTCTAAATGTAAATTAAATCTACCAGAATCGGACTGTATCTTCCTTGAGTGGAAAACCATGTATTTAGTTTTGTCTGTATTAACATTTAGGTGGTTTCGTTTAAACCATAAATTAACTCTCTGCAATTCCTCGTTGATTTCGACTTTGATCTGATTTAAGCTGCTGCTGATGAGTTGGCTATTTATGTCCACTTTTTCAGAAGAAAACAGTTTAACCCAGTTTAACACTGGCCGCCTAGGTGGAGCAGTGCAGCTGCATTGTTAGACAGGCCAGCTGTGCGAGTGTCTGAGGAACTTTGCAGCTAGAGAAACCTTGGTCCCATTCCGGCGCTTCCTTAGTGTTGGGATGGGTTCTCCTTTGGGGTATTCAAATATGCTCCTGCTGTTGTGGTTCTCCCCAATCGGGGATTGTGCAAACGAGGGCTGCCAGGCAGGAGAGTACATTTTGTGAAGTGTGGGGAGCTTTGCGTTGGTATCGTGTGGGCTGAGCAGGGGCGAGACTGTGCCGTCTCTCTCTGCTTCTCCCCAGACAGTGGCAAGGAACTGCTGTCGCTGAACGTGGTGCTGCAGTACCTGCTCACCAACAACGTGCCCCTGGTCTCGGCTGCCGACCTTCCGCGCCTCTACAAGACGTCCCAGAGCAAGTGGCAGGCATACGCGGACCAGGTGGGGCCGGCTGGGGCGCTTTTGCAGGGCCATTAGAGGGGCAACTGCCACACGGCTCGTGAAACTCGCCAAAATAGTCACCCCAAAAAAAACTCGCTGCTAAAATACTGTATTACTCACTTTGCAAATGTCTCGTGTGGACAAGGTTACATGGGATTCCTCTTTACGGTTCAACCTCAAGCTTGTGCAGTGATGGTATTGTTGCACGAATTGAGCCATTGAGGCCTACGTTTCGTCCCAAATTAATTGGTATTTTGGCACAATGTCTCTGTTGTGTGGCGGTCGTGTTGTGAACGCAGAGGAAAGAGGCAGCTTAGAATTTGATTTAAGTCATAATGCAGGCCAACAAACACAGTTCTGATGTGCTGATGAAAAAGAAGCCCTACTTTGAGGGTTGCTGACCATACTGTTTTCCTGGATTTCTTGGAATCTGGTTTTTGTGATGCAAACTTGACAGAGCAAGAAATTGGTTGAGGAGATGGCATTTACTTAGGAATGCACAACTTAAACTATAAACTACGCCCCAGCCCTGTGTCGCTGACACCCTGGGCAGCACTTGCCACCCAGAGGTTAAGAGTAGTTGTAAATTTTAGGTTTGATTGGTGCCAACTTCTCCCCAAAGGGCAAAGTATCAAGATGCACTCTTATTTGTGAGGCCACTTCAGTTTGTATTGCAAGCAGTGTTCCTGCAACTCTGGAAGGTTGAAGTGTTTGTTTTGTGTGGGGTAATCCTTCCATTCATTTTTATGGAGTTTGAATTGAAAGCTTTAAAGGGACACTGAAGTCAATTTGTCAAGCTCCCGTTTTTGCTTGCACTGCGTAGACTGGCTCAAATTAACACACTTTTCATCGTTTATCTGGTTGATAAGTCGGTTATTATTTTATAAAGCCCAAAAGAAGAAAAACTACCATGCGCGCTCTGCGGCGGCCGCATCAACTAAAGGCTCTGACGTCGGGAGGAGGTGCACCGTGATTGGACGATGTCCAAGATTAACATACAAACAAGTTTCGGTTTCGGTTCTGTAAAACAACATGCTTGACATCCGACGTTATCGTTGGATAGGCATTCTCGATATCTCAATAATTGTCATACCGCGCTTCTGCCATGTTATCAGCTGTAAAATGCCTGAGATAAGCCTCCCGGACAGCTTGGATCATAGCAACCACTAGCTGAGTCCTACGCAGTGGATGAACGCCCTCCACGTCACTGCAGACACTCAAATTCCATGCGCTTTTCCCCCATATTTGGAGCTTGCCTCACTCATGCCTGTATCGTAAAAAGCGTGTTCGCACCAGGCCAAGGGTCTGCTTATTCTGGCCTGTGCCCACTGCCCGCAAGCAGTCGGTGCTTAGGCAACAGCACGCCAACGAGAACTCGCTAGTGCGTCAGTGTCAGTCTGCGCGCGTTCTGCGAATTCACTCGCGGAGCACTCCACGTTACGGCCCAAAAATGGTGACTGAGTATAGAAAGCATCGGCCGAAAACGAAAAAATCAACTTATATATAAAAAAAAAAGGACCCTCGGGGATTCGAACTTGCGACTTTCAAAATAAAATACCTAGCACTGCAGACCACTCGGCCACGGGCGAGTGCTGCCGCTGCTGGAAATATACGGTATATAATGTATAACCAGTTTACACTTATTTAGTTTTACCATTTCAAGCAGCTTAGGTGACTATTTGTTGTACAGCGCTCGTGCAGTAAGCGTCACCCAAATTTCCACAATATCTCACGTCTATAGTTCATACCACAAGCTAGCTGCAGCATTGTGGAGGCTACATTGTTATCAATAGTGCGCCCACTAAGGGCGCCTAACTCGCCGTGAAGGGGGTCCTGAAAGGACATTCCCTTCTCCCTTCTCGGCAAGTGGCACCGCAAGGCTCCGGTGCCTTTTGTTGCTTCCTTCGCGGTGAGTTAGGCGCCCTAAGGGGGACAACAATGTAGCCTCCACAGTGCTGCAGCTAGCTTATGGTATGAACTATAGAATTTGCATTTCTTAGACAGAAAAGCGTTCGCAGATGTGTCGTCGTGCTGCTGACCGTTGTGCTTGCTCACCCAACGCAAAAAAGTGCTTCCTGCTCCCTAGTTTTGCTCTGTACGGTAAAAGTTTCAGTTCTTTTTATTTCCTCAGTACCTATATTCACTTCCCTGACTCTTCTCCCTCCTTCGAGTGGCCTTAGATTTTCCTACTAGCGCACCAGTCAGCGAAGAGCGTCGCATGTGCGTTTGTGCAGGGCAAGTGTGGAGCGACCTGGACTTGGAGCTTGATACAAAGTACAAACTAACAAAGTAAAGAAAAGCACATTCTTCCATTCACAAACGTGCCGTGGCTTAGTTTCAACTTAGTGAATGAATTGCGACGACCCGTCGGCGGCCAGCGGACTAAACGCTGGGCCGACTGACTCTGTCGGAAGGTCGGCGAGCCGTGCAGTAGCGCAGTCAAGCCAAGTCATCCCCTCCTGATGTCACATGAAAACGCCACAGAAAATGGACGAGGATGCAGAGAGGAGGACAGCATTTTTGAATTGATTTTTCTACTAAATAAATTCGCGTAAACGCACTCAGAGTGGTTGAAACATGGCCTATGGACTCCGGACTACAATTCGCGCTAGTAATCCCGCAATGTTTACAAATCACTTCGGTGTCCCTTTAAGAGGCCTCGCATATTGTGAAGTGACTGATTCAGTGGAATTACCAGGGGGTGCTGACATAGCTACTTCTTGTGTACTATTTTTTGCTGCCGTCCAGTAACTGCAAATTTATCTGTGCTTTTTTGTCCAAACTACAAGCAACTTTGTTGCCTTATTGTGTGAACACCCCCAGGTAGTCCGAATTAATTTGTAGACCCCAGCTAGGGCATGCCCAGTTCTAGCTTTGCCACATAAAACCACAATTTAAAGTTTGAAATTATTTCATAGTGGCCAGTTCCTTTCTTTTAGGTGCACGTTCATTCCTTTAGAGGGAATGAAGTGAGTGCTTGAAACTCACCCAGTAGCGTATCCATTCTTTGGCACCTATCAGGGAGAAGTTTGTACTGTGGGGTGGTGTGTATATATATATATATATATATATATATATATATATATATATATATATATATATATATATATATATATAAAACCTGTAATTTGCCTGTGTGACGGGCAACAGTCACGTCCAAGCCAGTGACTGAGGTGTTACCTTACCACGTTTGCTAGGTGGGGTGCCCAAGGTAATTTCCATAGCTACAGTTGCTAAGTGTGTTGGAGTTTGTGTTTCACGCTCAACACAGGGGCGTATTTTGTAGTTATTTCTCCTTGCCTTGCTTCGGTTTAATGCTCTCGCTACCGCCGGAAAATTGACCAATTTTTAGGGGTCTAAGAAAACATTTTTTTCCTGCTAAAAAATTGGTTAGGCACTGATTACAGGAACACAAAACACAGATTATTTAACGGCCTTTCCAATAAAACCAGTTTTTAAAATGTTTTTATATATCATAGTTGTGAAAAAAAAATCAAAATCAAAATTTTTGTCAAGTTGTCGAAAAAAATGATAAAAAAAGGAGTTGTGTATATCAAACCACCGGTAGTAGAAAAAAAATTAGAATATACATTTTGAAGGGAAACATTTCAAAAACACTCCATAGAAAAAATGTCGACTTGTGCAAAACAGTTTGTCAGATATAAATAAAATATGTTAGCACGCACGGTGCTCGTGTCATGCGGTGAAGCCCAACCTCCAATTCAAAATGTGCAATTTCGGGTGGTTCCCTGGAATAAATCTGGCGGTTTGACATTATCAGAGGCACCAATTTGCCCCACATAACGTAAAAACATCTTGTCAATGACTGACTTTGCATTTTCAGCGAGCACAATATTTGGGACAAGCACGTGATGCAGAAAAAAACATGCTTGAAGTTGAAAACGGAACACCGTTGTTGATGCTTGTTGACGTTCACGGTCAGTTATCTCTCAAAACATAAAGCTGAGCTTTATTATCATCTTCTTACTCGCAACTGTAGCCTTGCTTGCAAAAATGAGGTACGATGCGCTAGAATGGTGCCCTGCGATCTTTGGCCGAGTAGCAGTTGCGCGATGAAAAAGATCAGCACAACGAGCCTCCTCTATTGCAGTGCCACCTAACAGTTTTCAAGTGAAACAGTACAAAAACTTATCGGAGACTCCGTCCGAATAGACAGTTCAACTAAGCAGCAACATTAGACACCCGGATATACCCTCGCATGGAAACGAAACTGGAAGGTGAACAGCTGGCAGTGTAAGGCCAGTTTGAAGCGCTGTCCTCGGCGGAACAGATATCTGGCGACTGGGTGTGATCTTTTGACTTGCATCTGAAGTTCTTATTGCAGAAATCGGGTTAGGGTGGGGGAAATCAGGAGCGGCGTGCTTTGTTTGAGGATCAGTCGCGGACGCTCCAGGCGCCATGGCAGGTAGCCTTGAAGTTGGGTAACTGCGTAGTAGCGCTAAATATGAATTTCGCGATGCGGAAACGAAACCGAAACTGTTATAAACTGTTCGCGAATGGTTCTGGGGTAAGTAGAAGTGCCCCAGAACTTAGAACAACGTGCGATAAGGCAATATAACTGCCTAAAAATCATAAAGTAGCTTTGCAACCAGGCACTGCTTGACATTTTCAGCCGATTTCTGGGATTATTACTGTCAGAGCACGAACCTGACGATTGAAAACCGTTTGCTGGTTCACCAATCACGCCCTGATAGCAAAAAACAAACGCTGGTGCAGAGTAATTACGAGTGGTACACATTCTTCGTTTCTTCGTTGGTAGCAGTGACGTTCGATGACCACGCCCCTTTTCCACACCCAGGTGACTCAAAAGCATGTCAAAAATCATGTTTCCGGTGCAAAAATGAAAACAAAACTGATTTTGAAAGGCCATTTTCTGATCTAACTCCGAACTGCTTTACTTGTTCGAGCAACGCCTGGAACGCTATGAAAAGGTGCTCCCAAAGTATCGATCAAATTGATCGATTTGAATAGGCGCGGTAGCGAAAGAGTTAACATCTCTCCTACAGGGTATATGTCTGGAGGTAAATATCTCTTGTCTGAGTGTGTGTTTTTTTTTTTTTTTTTTAAGAAGAAAGAAAGTTTATTTCATTCTTTGCATACAATACAATTTTACCATCTGGGCCCTTAGCCGATCTGGCTAGTACCCGGGCTCATGCAGTAAAGGCTTCATGAAATTGTACGCGGGTCAAACATTTCAGTGGGAAATCACATTACACACATCAAGAGCAGACAACACTAAAGAAATGCCGCTTGGCTACAATGGTGATGCATACTTTCCATCACGAAAAAACTCTTTTACACATCTCGTAAAATTAGCGTTAGTTTTAATATCTAAAGGCAGAAGATTCCAGATCACAGCTCCGGAAAACGCTATACTACGTTTACCATAATTATTGTGGATAACAGGGAGGTTGAAACGAAGGTTGGTTTGATTGCATGTTTCTCAATGTGGCCATAGAAAAATAGAATGAGAGAACGGAATATTGTTTTCTAATATATTCTTTGTTGTCACTGTAGGTGCAATTGCCCGGATAAACATCTCAAGCAGCTCTTTGTGCCATTTTTTGATACCGGTCACAAATGGTTATCGTGGCCAGAGACAAACATCATAAAGGTTGAGGTATGGACTTCCAAAAGACGTAGTCCTTTGGGAGCTCGTACAGAGTATTTCTTTGCAGACGCAGGTGAAGTGGTGTTGATTTGTGAGGGGGCAGTCTGAGTGCCTGAGGGGCGCTTATGGCGTGCAATCTGCCCTTGCAGGTGAAGGGCATGATTGTTGTGAACCCGGGAATGAAGCCCTGTGCCCTCCGTGTGGATCAGCTAGACCGAGAGCTGTGTAACGCCCAGGGAACCGTGTTTCCGGAGATAGTCCACTTTGGCATCCGGCCACCACAGCTCAGCTATGCTGGAAACCCCATGTGAGTGTGCCTGGACGCGGGAGGGGACCGCTGATGCATGTGGCCACACATGAGCTCTTGACGCTGAGGGTTGTCGGGCCTTGCGAGTGCCCTGAGCTGCCTCGTGTGCGTGCGTGTGTACCTTACCCGACTGTCTGTGCGTGCCTCTCCTGTGCATCCTGGCTTTGCCTGCAGAGTGTGTTCTTTGACAAGCCTCGATAACTGCGCCCGTGGAGGTGGCTCTCCTAGGTGGCTAGCAGGGGCAGCGCTATGGTCTTTCGCTTCGTACGCGCTCTGCCACTGGTGTGCACAGGAGACACGTGCACGGGGAGGACTGGGGATTTTTAAAGCCAGAATATTTAGTGTAAAACCAGGTCACCATGCCGCGTTTTTTTACCCATGCTGCTACTTACTGTGCTGACTGTGAAATAGCGGTTCTGTCAGTCTGACTGAGTTTAATTTTGAAGTGTGCACAGTTTGGGTGGCTATAAACCCCTTACAGTCTTTTCAGGTGCGTTTCCTCCAATTTCCTTTGGATGGTACTGTATGCTATAACTGAGACACTCAATTTTTTACACACAATATGGCTTGTGTATGTAATATGTGTCTCGTAAGCTTCGATACATTTTCGGCATATTTTTTGAGACTGTCAGCCATGTTTTTATGCTAGATAGGTTGACTGCCCTTAGATAGGTTGACAACAACTTGCAGTTGTTGTGCACGTGTAAACCATGCCAACTGTTGAAGGCTCACACCAACATTTTGATTGGCGGTGGGAACAACAATGTGGGCATTGGTGGTGGGGGGGATCTGGGCTTTCGTGGTCCACTTGCTTAACTGATTGGTCTGCAGCACTGCCAGCCTTGCCCTTCTTTGTGACGCAACCTTCCAGGTACCAAAAGGCGTGGCGTGACTATGTGAAATTCCGCCATCTCCTGGCCAACAAGCCTAAAGTGCTGTACACGGACCGGCACAAATTGCTCCAGAAGGAAGCCAAGCTTCAGGAGATGAGGCTCAAGAGGTGCGACAGTGACACTTCTTATCTACGCTCGTGGTCAAGTGGCATGATTGCATAGACAGACTGTTGAAAAACAAAGGGGCCGGCAGTTTTTTTGTTTGAACTGCTTCGTTTGTGTCCTTTTCTAGTAAAGCTTCGTTATAAGCAAAAAACAGCTGTTTTATTTGCTTTGTGACTGCCCCTTCACGAGTTGTCACTTCTTCTTATAAAATGGGCACCTACAATTCGTAATTGAGTTGTCCCATGAAAAGTGGTATCAGACGGTGTGTGTAAGAGAGTAGAGGTTTCACTGCAATGAACTAATGAGCTGTATGAGCTTTTCTATTTATAGTTTTATGCTGGCCTTGGATGCTGTTCCTCTCACATTGCACGGTTTCAGTCAGTCTTTAGAAATACTGTTCCATTGCCATATGTTGCTATGCACTGACGTAATGGCTTCGCACTCGTGACGTGGCTGTTTTGCATGCAAGTTTCTGTTCAGTGAGTGAGCAAAGTTTGTGGGCTATTATAGCTGTCAGTAATTTTTTTCTACTGGTTTGTAAAGGGAGATTTACTACTGGCATGTGTCCCTTAGAGGGGAATTTTCCTGAGCAATTTACCTTTATTTTTTTTGCCAAGCATGCACTATGCAGGAGTTATTTTTTTCTTCTTTTTTTACCTCCATCAGCAACCTCAAGAGGGATGTCACTGTTGTGGTGAGCAGCCAGGGCTTCTTCCGGACGGGCATCATGTGCGACGTGGTTCAGGTATTGCCAATATTTCTTTGTTCTCCCGACTAATTTTGTTCTCCGTGCTTGCACGTTTGTGCTCATCTTTTTTATTAGCTCAGTCAACCTGGGAGCTTTTGTACCAGTGTGCGGTGCACTGACAACAGTGGGTGTGGCAAAGTTACAACAATGGAGTGATGGTTATTTCTTCATTTCATCATTCAAGACCACATTCATGCCACCAACCTATGTTTCAAAATACACCTATAATTTGTAAAAAGTTGGCGTACCTCACTGTCATGCTGCATTTCGCTTCAAATTACTTATATTCCTAAAACGTAATTGGAATGGACTTTGAGTATGCTTATAAGATTAATACAGGTTCATTTACTTTCGTAGTACTCGGGAAACCTAGCAGGCCGCATGCCTCACCAACATGCGCATGCAGGGACAGTTGAACTGGTCGGTTGATACTTGATTCTGGCTGATTGCGGGAGCCTGAAAAGGCGGTCTGCAAAGCCCGTCTTGAGAACTCCCATTATAGACATTGGACTAGCTACATGGGATACCTTTTCAAACCAGTTATAAAGAAATAAAACGTTCAGGCAAACAATGATGCAACAATGTGCCTTTTGAGGTGCGAGTTCAATTCACACGCTAATGGTAGCATTTCTTTGTTGCACAGCATGCCCTGCTGCTTCCAGTGCTTGTGTGCCACCTGCGTTTCCACAAGTCTCTGGATTTTCTGGAAAGCATCATTGGTACTGAGTTCAAAGACCGATACCTCCTCCAGGTAGGTGGCTTGATTTTTTGCTGAGGGAGGAAAGAGAAAACCTGCAAAAATTGAAGACTGTTTTGACATTGGCTACTGTGTGTGACAGCTCTGATAATTTGCCATGTCAGGAGCGGTTTTTTTTTTTTTTTTTTTTTTTTTTTTCTGACTAGAGAGTTGTAAATAAAATTGGAGGGGGGGAGGAAAAAATGAATGTGCATCAGATAGTAAATTCAATATAGGAATTGAGTAAAGCTTCGAGTGTTTTTGCAACTGAATAATGGGCATTTAGTATCTTTATTTGCCGAAATGGTTACCCGAAGATTCTGCACTCCTTCCCGGGTTGTTCTCAAATCATAAGGAAAAAAAAAAGTCTGTTTGGAGACTTCTTCTTCCCCCTCCCCCTTTTATCCTTGTGGGTCGCCAGCAGTCTTTTTGTTACATTTCCTATGAATCGGCTTTGTTCTTTTTTTTTTTTTTGTTTCCCCCTTCCCAAGCCTTGTATTTGTGGCATACATGTCTAGGCATATTCGTGGTGTGCTACGCGGCCCTGTCATCCATCTGGTCTCTCAAAGTGTACAGAAGTGCGTTCGTTTATTAATTTGCTGTCGTTATTTGCACCTCAACCCTTCACTTCAAGTGCACTTTCAATTGTCATTTGTGGTGTTGGTAGAGGGCAGGTCATTTTCTTGTGCCTGTTCGTGAGAAATGCTTGCTGCATGGCTAGCATTCAGCACCTTTCACTCTGGCAACAAGGCTAGATCAGTACACACAGAAGGGCAAGGACCT
This sequence comes from Haemaphysalis longicornis, assembly GCF_048455015.1. Taxonomy (NCBI): domain Eukaryota; kingdom Metazoa; phylum Arthropoda; class Arachnida; order Ixodida; family Ixodidae; genus Haemaphysalis; species Haemaphysalis longicornis. The sequence goes on along the minus strand of NW_027526203.1, from coordinate 196,834,894 downwards.
TCTTCATCTGAAGTCTGATCTTGTGTCTTTGGTACTTTTCCCGTGCCACTGTGTGTTAGTGTGTACGCAACCCAGGTGGACGGCTTTTGCACTGATGAGTCACTTCTATGCGAAGTTGTCTTTACCTTTTAAAACCATGGGGAGAAGGCAGTGATACATGCAAAATAACTGCAAATCTGCTTTATTTCATCTCCGATTAAAGAAAAAGCACTTAATAATGCTCTTTGTGTGTACATGTGCATTATTCTCAGCTGGCGCTAACACACCCATCCTACCGGGAGAATTTTGGCACCAACCCAGACCATGCGCGCAACTCACTGACCAACTGCGGGATTAGGCAGCCTGAGTATGGAGATCGCCGCATACACTACCTCAACACGAGGAAAAGAGGTTTGTCTGCGATGAGGCAGCTTTTTTCTAGCTCTGGATGTCATTGCAGTGGTTGGGGAAAATCAAGCTTGATGAAAAGTTACCTGATGGCAATGTGGTTTACTGTGTACCTTACAAGTAGTACAGCCATTGGCCACAGTAGAGGGCTAGTGTGGACCTTCTTTTTGCCTGAACGTCTCTAGCCTATTTGCAACCACTTGTCTCCTGCTGAGTTATGACACTTTGGATAGTCAAAAACCGCAGATACCAGTCATTTAACGAGTGTTAATAAAAATGATTGCGGTCATGTTTTATTTGAGTGATCTTCACTTTCAATGGGTGCCTTTCACGACTTTTTGGTCTAAAACATTCTGAAAAGTTTCCTTGGAGAAAGTTGACACTGTTGCCCGTACAAAAGCAAAAGTGATGCTGGTTTGCACTAACACGCACGCAATTGCGATCTCTGCCGAGTCAGTATAGAAGCAACGTTTTAACACCAGGAGAAGGTGTCCTTCAGTGCCCACCCTCTGGCGTTGCAGGCATCAACACCCTGATCAACATCATGTCGCGCTTTGGGCGTCAGGAGGAGACAGCATCGAGCATCAGCCACAATGAGCGGCTGGAGTTCCTCGGGGATGCTGTGGTGGAGTTCCTCTCGAGCATCCACCTTTTCTTCATGTTCCCGGATCTGGAGGAAGGCGGGCTAGCCACCTACCGTGCGGCCATAGTCCAGAACCAACACTTGGCCGTGCTCGCTAAGGTGGGTCGAGCGCTGCATGTGTGTGTGTGTGAGCACAAGAGGGGCGACAGAGCTGCCACTTGAACCCTGAGACTATTCGGCTTGCAGTGTCTCAACTACTACTTCTATAACCTGAATGCTGTCCATCAGAGGTAATAAGCAGTGCAGGGGGGATTTGGGCAGCTAATGAAATACCCAAACTATATAAGCTGCAACGCAGCCAGGTTGTCACGTTGGCTGTGCAACACTCCCTTTAGCTTTCTGTAGCGGCTTGAGTGGCTATGAGCATTGTTGTTTCCTGGTTGCTTGCGGCATTCATACATCGTTTGTAGGAGGTCCAACGCAGTAGGAGTACTTGCTCACTGAAGGTGTTGACAAGTAGTATTCTCTTAGGAAAAAAGGGCAAGGACAATAGATCAGGGGTGATTAATCAGTGAAAATTCAGAAAGCAGAGTGAGGACCTGATAACTAGGGTGTGCAAATAGGGGTTTTCACTTTTGAACCCAATAGGGATGATGTTTGAATACCCTCAAATTGAAACAAATGTTTTCGAGCCGCAGCGAATATTGTGAAATTTTTGATGCAAAAACTGAAATTTATAGTTTTTCACTTAAGCTTCAGCAACAGTCTAATACGCGACTACAAAAGGTTTTATTGATAAATTTTTCTGTGTTGTAAAACAAACAAGCTAATTTGCTGCTTTTAACTTTAGGGCTCATATTGTATTTTGAGTGTAAGAAACTGTCATCACAAATGGTGACGGCTCAGTGGTGGTGAAATCGGGGTATAACTATCCTGACAAACCTTATTGTTGCAATTTTCTTAGGCAAAGAAAAAAAGAGACATAAGTGGCATATTCCTTAACATTTGTGTAATTACCAAGTTGGAAACTCGGCGTTGGGACCATGCAAGGCTTGAAAAATTAGCCTGATTAATAAATAAAACCCCGCAGGCATGCCCTCGGGATATGATGGCATCATCCCGGCTTCACAAGCTGTTCGTGCGAGCTCCCTGTCTCAGTTCTAATAACATATGAATTTTATTTTTGAATCCTGCATTGTGAATGCTCCCGCATTAACACTGCACTGGATGCGCTAAGGGTATTTCATGCCTAATATGAATCTACAAAATGTGTTGAGACCCGATTGGCTCAAGTGAGCTATGAACGTGCATAGTCAGCAAACTAGTTGCTCCAGTGTGGCGGTGTTAATGCCTTCTTGCCAGTGAAGCTTTATCTGGGTGTCGTATTACTAAGCTATATACAAGTTTGCCTGGTTGTAGTGCTCAAAATGGGATACATTTGGTTTTCAAAATGTGATATATTTGGCGCCTAACTGATTCTAGATCGTTGAAAAGGATATGTTTTGTGTGTGTTCGTCCTGCAGTGGACTTAGATATGATGATGATGATATGTATTTAGCAAGCCATTTTGAATAGGCCATAATTTCTTGTATTGAGTTTTATTTATTTATTTATTTACAATACTGCTGACCCCAGTTAAGGGGTCATAGCAGGGTGGAAAGAAGAGTGATACATTTCACAATAAAACAGACAAAAAGAACGCATAACATCAGCAAAAAAACAGGATTGAACTGAATGCCAATTCACAGTGGCGGGTGGATAATATTTGGCGAAGGGCACAAAAAAGGAAAGAAGAAACCGACACACGCATTGAAACGACACACGCTGCAAAAAGAAGAGCAGAAAAAGAAGAGAAGAAAAAGAAGAAGTTCATTGAAACAACTGCCTATTGGTGTTTCTGAACTTCAAAATACTACGAATGTTTTCTGAGTTTTCTTACTGTGCTATTTGCTTTGATATTTGGAAGTTTCGGATATTCGCACACCCTTAGTGTGGTAACGACAAAAAAAAGTTACCTATTTGTTGTAACGTCCCAGATGAAAATATTTATTTCTAGCTGGATTATTGAATCATAAATTCTGTCCAGCTAGAAGGGCTTCCATCTAGAGAATCATTCTAGAAACTTTCTAGCTAGAGCAGCAGCTGCTTTTCCAGCTGGAAATGCTGAAATTTCCAGCTGCCTTTCTAGCTATAAATTGTGAGTCTCTTCCTAGAATAAGCATCATTACCAGCTGGAAATCGTTTGTTTCAAGCTTCATTGTGAATTTCATCCTGCTGTTGGGATTTAACCAAGACCTAAAGGCATTGTTTTTGTTTGCTTTCTGAAATTTTTATTGCTCACGGATTCATTTCCATTTATTCAGAAACTGGAGCTGGAGAAGTACATGCTGTATGCCCATGGTTCTGACCTCTGCCATGACTTGGAGCTGCGGCATGCCATGGCCAATTGCTTTGAGGCACTCATGGGTGAGGCTTTGGTGTTCAGCGTCTTAGTTGGTTCATGTTGTATCATGGAGTCGCGCAATGAACTTAACGACCAACTGCAACGAAAATTTGCCTGCCCTAAATTGTGCTTCAATGTGTGGTATGCACCTCTAAAGTCCCATGTGACCAAATTTTAAACTCCACAAACGCGCAGTTTTTTTATTAAAACCGTTCGAAAACACGCCACTTCAGCCGACGCAGCACCTAGCGGAGTGTCGCCGCAACTAGTCGCCACTGCGGCGGACTTCCGGATGTGACGTGCCAGTCAGGACTCCCGTGCGGCCGTCGCCTCTCCTCTGTAGCCCTTTTACGTGCGGCCTCACGCGAGTGAGCAGTGTAATTCGTGCCTCTTGCATGAATAATTGGTTTCTGTAATGCGAGAAGCTGAAGAAACTCTGGGTTGCCGATACATAAAGAGCAAATACGGCAGTAGCACAGCGACCGATTTCGTGGTCGCGACGGCGGCAGCAGGCTCTCGGTCGACTCGATGAGCACGCGAAACGCGTGTATGGCCTACGTGAGGCGATACGCTGTTGGCGCGGCTGGTCGGTGCGGCGGCGGTCGAACGACTACGGCAGCTGTGCGGCGCACTGCAAGCTCGCGGCCGGGCATCTTTACAAGTGCGCAATACGTAGAACAGCCGACGCGAGACGACACGCTGTTGTCGCGGCCGCTCGGTGCGTCAGCGCGCGAACGACTATGGCGGCTGTGCGGCGCGCTGCAAGCTCGCGGCCGGGGGCTCTACGAGCAGAATGGCCGGCGCGCGCGATACAGTACGCTGTTGTCGCGGCCGGTCGGGGCGTGAACGAGTACGGCAGCTAGCTGTGCGGCCCACTGCGCAATCGGCCGGTCGACTTTTCGAGAGCGCGAGTACACCGACGGCATCGAAGAGCTCTGTGCCGACGCGAGGTGATACGCTGTTGTCACTTCATCGCGCCGGTCGGGGCGCGGACGAGTACAGCACGCGGCGTACTACACGGAATCGATTCAGCTCAAACTACTTCGTCAAAAAACAAATAAATACTAGCCGCTGTTGGCAACATTTCTCTCGCCAGTTAGAAAAACAAAAAACGAGGCCACATTTCGCAGTACTGAGCCTCGGGGAAGGTCACTGCTTCACGAGTGAAGACACTGCAGTGCTTTCGTCGCTGCATGGCATCATTATCTAAAGATTTGGCACGGGCACCCTGCTAACAGAAACAAAACTGCCCGCGTAAACAAAAATAATAAAATTCTGGATTTGAACTGTCACAACATGCGCTGAAACCTACACCCTAGCCGGCATGTTTCTACACTTCCCTCCCACGGTAGCTATTTTTTTTTTTTTTTTTTTCTCTCACAAACACAAGATGGTTAGATCGGCACAGGGCATATTATCTGTGCCGGCGCCCATCTAGCGCTAAACCACTGCCTTTTGTGCACCCAGCTTCGCCACGACGTCTCGCGATGCCTGTGTTTTCGTTTTACCGAACGACTACAGGCACGTCTCAGCAGCTCACAACGAAGTAATGGTTGCATGAACTTCCCAACCCCTTTTCGCGCATGTTTTAAATGTCTAAAGCAACAGACGACCCGAAACACATCGAATGCACGCCGTCTTCTCACAGGCAGCTGTGGGAAAATCCGCCGGCTGCGCCCACTCGATTCCTGAGTGTAACGTCACTTCCAGCCGTCCGTAATGGCCGCCCTTTTTTTCCAGTTTCAGTTTGAAAAGAGCCTTTTTGATCTTCGTTTACGATGCAGCGATGCACATTTGGGCATCCAAATTTTGCAGGTAGCAACTTTTAAGGTTATACTACCGGAAAATAGTGCATTTTCGGAACCGAAAATTTCGTTGCAGTTGGCCTTTAACTCATTTGTTTATGCTGTCAGCCCTGTTTGGACTGTTGCAGGAGGGGAAAACAACAACAAAAGTATTCGAATGACTCACGTGACTAAATTACATGAATTGCGTGATGTAGAAAATGTACAGTGCATGGTCCAGTACAGAGGAGACTGTGACATATAATACACTAGAAAGTGATAAAGAAGCAATGCACCATTTAACACTTCACCATCATAGACACAACAGAGGCACAACACATCAAGAATGAGGCATACAAGCTGGACATTTCATTAATTATGAAAAAGGATGTCGCTAACACCTTCTGAAAAAGCACTGGTTGGAGTTAAGGTAACAAGGTAGTCAGATAACAGAATTCAGTTTGTTATTGCCCTTGAAGAAAATTTGATGTTTTATACCCCTGTCACACGGGCACTTTGAATCGCGATTGAGTTGATCCGGATCGAGCTCAATCCGGATCGGGCGCATGCTACACGGCCGTTTCAATCGCGATCGAGCTCGATCCCGCTTGAACTCAATCCTGGTTTCTCAAGCGCGATCGAGGCTTCCAAGCGCGATCGAACGGAAGCGGCGATACTCTCGTCCCCGCTCAGTAATGACACAGAAGGTGAAAACTTCAACTAACGCTACAAACTGTGTCAAATAACTTGACCCAAATAAGCGCGAGGTAACATTTACATAATTACGTATACCTACGACCGCGAGAAGTTACCAGACGCCGGCCGCAAGTACAATGTTAGCGCCATCTAGCGTACACAAGTGCAACCGGTGCAACTTTTCGATCGAGTAGCAGCGGCAATGCGTCGAGCGCGCTCGAAAACTCGATCGCGATTCACTTCAATCGTGATTGAAAGGGCCCGTGTGATAGGGGTATAAACAGTTATTGCGGCGTGTTCATAGATAGTTCAAAGCAGTCTTCTTTATTAATGTCTACACGGTTGTGACTCATTTGAAGCAAGAATTTGTCTTTCACACTTACTTCTGGGCTCAAGTAGTGGGAGATGGTCTAATTAGCACAGCTCGGGGAATAAGTACGGTGGTATTTGACTGGCAGCATGTCTCTGTATGTGGTCAGGTTTGGAACAGTTGGTCTTAGTGTGTGCATCCGAGACAGTTTTCAAATATTCAGAAATAGGTCTGACAAAAAGTTTCATAAGAGGCTTTATGTCAGATGTCACCCTGTTTGGCTCTACCTCAGAAACTATAGCTCATTTTAGTAATTTAATGCACACATTGTCTGTGTGTATTCTAGCGCAAATGTGATGGAAGACTAAGCTTAAGTGCCACCATTAATTAAGGCCATTATAAAGGACCTCAACTTAAGTGGCTTTGTACATTTTTTCTGTGCAGGTGTATGTTTTCACTCCCTCAATGTTGTTTCTATGCTTGTAGGCTTATTGTCGTGTGGGCGCCCTGTTGATGTGGAAACATTCCTTTTCCCTGTAGGTGCCCTTTTTCTCGACAGCGGCATCAAAGTGGCCGACCGGGTCTTTTCAACAACGCTCTTCTCTGAGCCCGACCTTCTGGACGTCTGGGTCAATTATCCTCCTCATCCCTTACAGGTGACAGTGGCATAATACCTCGGAGGAGGCAGTTTTGCTAGACTTGCGGGGGTGAACTCGCTGTCTGAGAAGGCCGCCGGTGCACATGCAGGGTATGGGGATGAAACTAGGCGGGCTTGTGCCTTCTTGAAACAGTCTGCTTACCCTGTCTGTTCAGGCAGTCTAAAAGTAGATCAGCATGTTGCGAGAATTTTCCTGGCGCACAGTCCATGCGGGAAGAACTTCCGTAGAGCAGGCAGGTTTCAGCTTGTACAGGGGTGAGACAGCTGCGCATATTGCGCAGTTTTGATACAAATTCGGTTTCCTGCGCCAGGCTGCTCCAAAAGCTTGAAAATTGCAAAAATTGCACCAAACTTCTCCGAAAGAGTATGAGAGCCAAGGATTTTAACGCTCCCGTCAATTTAGAGGGGGGAAATGCTTACTGATGGCATAATTTTCCAGCACCTTGAAGGTGATGCTGTTTGTAAAGGTTTAATTGATTGATCATTCAATAAAAAACCCGCATAAAATTGTCCACGGGATAGTTTTTTCGAAAGTCACAATGTCGGGTTGCACATGTTACATTGTGCGAAGTTTTAAAGTTTTCCCATATAAACTTTTCACAAACTTCTTGTGCAAGTTAATTTTAAAACGGCAATTTCGGGAGCGCCGCATCTCCAGAACGACATCACTGGTCGCGGCCATCTTGGTGCGGTGAAGATTGGAAAACATGGCCGCTGGGCGAAGCAGTTTCTCGTGGTTCAGGCAGAGTGCTCTTCGCCAATTTCTACCGCAGTTTTGGTTATGGGGGTGGCCGGGTTTACGTTTGACCTGTTACGGGAAGTTGCGTGACTCGAAATACGGGAGTTCATCAAAAGCAACGTGGTTCCCGCAATTTTGCCGTGTTTCGGCCTTGAGTCTGAGGCGCGGTGCGTGCTTGAAGTGAAATTCAGGACTCATTGCGGCGTTATAAAACGCCGAGTTATTGTTGCTATTGACAGTGAGCTTGCGAGCGGCGGGAGTGGGACGATGGACACTGCAGAAGTGGCGGCGCAGGCTGCATCACTGCCAAATGTTCAAGCAGTGTCCGATAGCAGGACGGGCTATTATCGCACGCTAGTAATAATGGTTCATCTATCTGAATTGAAATTTAATGCCAAAAGGGAGGTGGCTAAACATACCAATACTCTAATTACGATCGTTGTGAACGCCCACCTTGGGGCTTGAAATGGGAGGGCTGGTGGGGTGCGACGACTGCCACCTCGCTTTGCGCAACTTTTGCCGTGGCTCTCAGTTGTGCGTAACGCCGAGTCTGGGATTACAAAAATAACTTCGGCATTCAGGGGATAATAAAAATTCCTTAAAATTGCTTAGTTTCTCAATAAGATATTTTCAACGGAACTCCGCGTTATCTATGCATAGAGGCAAGAATGTAAAAATGGTTTGAAAAAGGTAGTTCGTTCCTTGTGATACTCAGGTAGAAAAAACTTTATTGAAAGGCTGTTTCAGTGTTATGTACGTTCAAAACCGATTAAAAAGCGCACTACCCCCCCCTCCCAAGTGGCCAAAAATTTGATTTTTTAGGCTCCTAAGGTGACATAATAAATGTCGTTGCTCCGAATCAAGGTTCTGCTCCAAAATATAAATTTCGCTGCTCCAAAAGCTGCTCCCAAATCTGGTTCAGCTGTCTCACCCCTGCTTGTAGATAAGATGTGGCTGCAAAGTGGAGTTGGTCGAGCAAGATGTGAATGTCTCCCCATGCTTTATAGAAGATGCATAGCGTGGTGACTGACTACATGGAGGATTGAGCTTGTAGTGTTGACCCGGTGGACCACTCTGATGGTGCGTCCTGAAGCATTGCTTTTTAAGAAGCATGAATGTTCAGAACCATCTTTTTTAAGCTATTTTTCTGAATGTGGCTTACATTCCAGTAATCAGATATATGCACATATTTACACTTCAAATATGTTATGCTTGTTATGTTCATTATGGTGGCTTGGCTATTACCTATTGACCCCCCCTTTCCCCCCCCCAAATTGCATCTCAAAAAAAAGAAAAAAAGTGAGCGCTGCCTAGAAAATCGTATCACAAAGAGAAGCTCTTCCGTCAACTACCAATACCCCCCATATGGCACCTCTTCCGGAAATCAATGATCGATGCTCGTGGTGTGCGCAGTAGATGTTAAAAAAGAAAGGTTTTTGTATAAGCACGCGGAATAACCATGAGCTGTGGGTTGAGTGGGAAACTTTATTCGCAATTATGAGAACACATTTGCTGCGAGATGACAACCATCGAAGCAACCGGCAGCAGCCACTACCGCGCAATACCAAAACATGGTGGCTGATGTAAGCAGCCACGCGCAATTTTTTTTTATTAGTGATCACGTTACTAAAAAAAAAAGCATTTTGTTCATCTCTAATAAACAAAATGAGTACATATTAGCGAATCCCTTGATTCAATGCAGGGCGCTAACATAGCCTCAATCATATCCCATTGTTCAGTACACTTCCGAGCACAATGGTGGGAATTTAGTCGCTCTAAGTACAGTGGACAAAGGGCGCAGATCGGGAATGCCAATTTTCAAAGTCGGTGTCACCTTTATTGACGCCAGAATGTATGCAATGATAAATTAATATGCTACGCTTCGACCATAACCATGGAAACGAGGTTGGAAAGCTGTTCCCACCTCGTAGCACCCCTGATTTCTCGTTTCTCTTGCCATTACTAGAGTTGCACGGTTCGATTTCGATTCTGTGTCGACGCCCCAACATTAGATTGTCAAATTTGAAAAAAAAAAAAAAAAAAGAAAGAAAGAAAAGTCGACCTACAATTGTGTAAATACGGTACTCCCATAAAAGTGTGTTGTGTAGTCATCGCTTTAGCTTGCTGCTATGAGGGTGGTTCAGAATGATCACCTAGTGACTTCAGTTTCCTCCAGTGAGAGTACTTAAAACTGTGTGTATTGGCTAAACCTAATGCGGCTGCAAAAGGACATACGTCATTACCAGGCTGGTCTTTTACAGTTCTGGAATAACTGCCCCCAGCAGAAGAGGACAAACCCTGCCTGCTTACGCACAGTATTACCGAAAAAAAGCTCTGTACTGCGAAGCTTGCATTTTTTGCAGCAGTTATCTTTTCTGTGCGTACATTTATGTCATACTTCATTTCCACTCAGAGAGGCATGGCCAGACAATAGTAATAGTACTGTGTCTTTAATTGCACTGGCAGGAGCAAGTGCCGGAGGGTGACAGGAAGTGGATCGACTCTGTTCCGCTACTGAAGGTAAGCTGCAGGACTTGTTACGTATTGATAGGTACTGCTGGGAAACACAAATCGAGTTCTGCGACTATTCCAGGCACACATAAAACATGAATCGGGCCGTGCGAGCTGTTACTGCTGACGCCTCTTGATTGGTGATGATGATAATGGTGCAGGCATGATGAAAAGCCAACATTTCCCTTATAACTGCCAACATAAGAGTGTGCAAGCACCCAGTAGTCTCCATGGGCCGGCAAAACAGAATGACCTCACTCAAACTCAATCATGTTTTTCTTCCCTCACGCTATAAGGACTGGGCGGCCGTTGTATGGCACTACTGTCGCTTCAGCGAACAGCGCCGCCCGTGGCGAACCACTTCTCAGTGGAATGCCGGTGGCGGTCAGTGCAGCGTTGTTATGCATGGCTTTCTGTCATTCTGCTGCGGTGCAGCTTGCAAAGCGTAGATAACCACAAGGACTTCTTTTCAGATCGGTAAACCTTGAGCGTGGAGGTGACCTGTACGAGGCATGCTATGTGTGTGATTTACGCCCATACTCAGTAATTACAAATAGCAGACGACGCTCGATGCGCCATGCTGGAAGTCAAGCTGGAAGTGCAAGCTCATTCTTTCGTGCAGATTTTTCATGCCTGCATGCAGTTTGGCGTATCAAGGAATATATTGCCACTAAATGCTCTTACAAAGCCGGTGTGAGCAGCCGATCCACAAATGCTGCGGCGTTGGCCTTTGGCCGTTGGTGGCAAAACGGCATCGAGCACAAAGTTGGGGGGTGCCTTCTAAGATTTACCTCAAAACAGAAATTGTGATGAACGACGCTTCCTTAACTTAATCACTACGGTAGCAACGTGTTTAATTTCAGAGAAATAAACTTCCTACAGTAATCGGGAATTGTTTACAGAATAAATACCGCATGATAGTGGAACATTATTGATTGTCGTGGAAAAGCATTGGTTTACTAGAATTCCAATGGTTGCTGGCTAGTTGGTTAATGGTTTTTCAAAAAACAATTGCTGCGTGGCTGAAGGAAGAGAGGCAGGAAGGTGTCGAAAACCTGTTCTCAGTTTCACAACTGAATGCTGCATTTTACGAGCTGCCACCTACGCTTGAAAAATCATGCCCTACTCCGTCCAACGACGATGGTGGTTTATCGCAAAGCTTTCTCGAGTGGGTTTCCTTGGTTGCCTCCTGGATTTAAGCTTTGACTAGTTGAGCTTGAATTTGACCAGCATCCAGTTTGGCCTTTTGATCGCAGCGTCTTTGTCTTTCACCATTTCCCATTCGATTTCGCACAAAGAAAGCTTTGCGTTCAATTATCGTAGTCATTATTAAACGGAAGGCTGAATGATTTGGCTGTTTAATTATGCACTTCCATCCACCCCTCTCCAAGTCCTAACTGCTTCCAGCGTGTCGGAAATGCTGGAGGACTCGGGCTGATGCACCCGTATTTGAAGCAACTAGTCATGCGTTTTTGGTTTCTTCACAGGACATTACACGATTTTTTTTGGTACTCAGTAAAGGATACTTAAGCATTAAAAAACACAGGCTCACGTTAACACTGCCACGTTTTTTAACTATTGGTGCCAGCCTTTATTCCACGCAGGTGGTAAAACGGGAAAGGGAAAAGGGGATGGTTTGTAGCTTGGGCTGTTTAGTGTTTGAATAACTTTGGCTCTCGATAAAATGACCACTACAAATGTGGAGTTCCGCTTCGGCTTTCAGGCACCCATGCCGTCCCTCAACGAAACAAGGCACAAAGCTCACGGTTACAGAAAGTGTAAACTGCCGAGACGTTTCCACGGCCACGGGGCAATCGAACTTGTACGCAAGTGCCTTTCTCTTCAAAGCACACGTATCGAGGTATCCCATTGTTAAGCCCGGCGTGGAAACCGTAGTCATTGAAACCAGTGAAGGTAATTTAAAGTTGTAGAAATGAGTACTAATCTTAATAGTTTTATTCCTACTTAGATCACACGAAGCCAAGCACAAAGCGCTGCAAAAGCTCTGATGTCAGTGTAGCCCATTCCCAACCTTAGAAGCGTCAAGTAAGTTTATGTAGCCGTTAGTGCATTTAGGAAGAAATGAATACCAATAATAGTAGTTTTATTCGTACTCAGAACGGGTGGAGGCAAGCCTAGATCGCTGCAAAAAGCCCTCATGTCATTGTAGCCCATAGCCAAGTTTAGGAGCGTTCGACAGGTTTACACACCCGATATTGCATCTAAGAACCCAACACATCTGTCTAGACTTCGTTCCACCGCACATATCCGCTTACAATACCACCAAAACATTTAAAGCACCGGAAGCAAACACGGCAAAAACAACGGGAGGCTGCGTAGTCGAATGCACCAGCTCATTCCACTAACGAGTGGAGCGCCGAGTAGTGGCACCACTTGGGCAGCTGCCCGGTCCCTATACTTGCTCAAACTCACTCAAAAAGCTTGTCCGTACTCAAAATCACTCATACTCACCCATCACCTACTCATTTGTGATCATACTCACCTGTACTTTAACTCGTATGCCCTCACGAGTACTCGTACTCAAATTGTACTCGCTTGTCGCATGTACTCGTACTCAATCTGTACTCACTTATACTTGTTTTCAAAAGTGTTTCTACTTATCTGCACTCGAATTAACCACTTGCATTCATACGATGATTGAAATACATTGACTCAACTGAGTAACACGTGTCACCACTACAGCTTGTGCACTTGCTACACTCAGCAGTGTGCTGCTAAGAAAGGTTGTGAGGGTTGCGGTGAATTTTAATGTATTTATAAACAGGAAGTATCAGATTAAAAAGCACATTAAGCATTGTTTTAGACATGAGTTGAACAATCGTAAAATTTGGCTCCACACCTCCTCCACATCACAAAATGTTTTGTGGGCATAATGGGAGGCTAGCCGAGACACGCTCAAATGCAAGCAGCGCAGACTACAACCGTGAATAAATCACACGCCATCGTGGAGTTGCAGGCGTTGTCAACATGCACTCGTGAGTACTGTACTCATGAGTACTACTTGCAAGTACATCTACTCATGTACTACTTGCGAGTGCTTTACTCATGAGTGGAGTGCAGTACTCGTGAGTCTGCACTCATGAGTACATGCACTCACGGGTACTGTACTCACGAGCACTGTACTCACGAGTATATGTACTCACGTATATGTACTAATATGTACTAATGTACTATGTAAAGTATATGTACTAATCTGGCCCTATACACCAGCCATCACCATTTTCTTTAATTGATTTTACTATGTTCGGTTTACACTTTTTTATACCTACCTTTGTATGGTAATCACTTCTCTTCATTAAATAACGTCTTTTCTGGCACTCTTTGCCCTCGTTGGCCTTGCGCCATTAAACACTAACCATCATCATCATATGTACTCACGTCTGTGCTCACCGTCATCGTACTTGCATTTTCGTCTATGTCTATAGTCACTCGTCATCGTACTCGTGAGTTTGAGTACAAATGAGTGCATTCAAGAGTGAGTACACCGACCTATGGTTGTCTCATTCGACTTTGGCCGGACATGCAGGGACAGTAGGTCATCGCAGCTGCAACTCCTGATGTGCTGCAGCACATTTTGTGATACATTGCCTGTTTCTGATATTGATCTGCACTTAAACCTCGTTATAATGAAAATGAAGAGGCACCGCAGCTCATTATAACCATTGAATATTTTGGTATAGCCACATGATGGTACACAACAAAATAACCGCACTCTGGAGATAAAAAGGAGAAATCACACACCTACTTTATTGCAGTTCAAAATACTTGTATTTCAAACAGACTTTGTTTCTAAAAAGTCCGTAATTGGACGTTCATGTGTCTTTCTGATACAAATGATGGCTCACTCAGCTTCGCGCCCGATGTGACAGCTCTTGTCATAGCTGCCTTCTGGTCTATCCTTATAGCCTTTCGCTTTCACTTCCTGCGGGACGCATTCATGCTGCTCAAATAGCGAGTGCAGCATGATAAAAGATAAGGCTGAAGCATTAAAAAAAAACAGAAACATGCACACAACTTCAACAACGCAGCTCCCGTGGCGCACGTCGGCGAATGACAACAGTTGCAGGCTAGCGCACTGCCGCCTTGCATGCACGTGCATTGGCTGTGTGCGGTGTGTGCACCGTCTCAAATCCACTTTGTGCTTTGTTGTGAAATTGGCTCAAATTTTTATTTCCTAACTAAACGTGTTCATTATACAGTAAATTCCGGTTATACCAAAATCACAAAAAAACACCTATCATTTCAATATACGGGATAATTCGATATAAGCACGGTAAGGAATGTGACGTCATAAAAGCACATAGCATTCGTAAAAGCACTTCATTGGTGAAACTGACTGCCTTACTTTCACATGAAATAGTCCTGTATCTTCTTCTGCTTGAACAACCTCGCTGCCCGTGACAGTATGCACTTCTCCGGACTGTCTAAAGGGTTGGAGAAGCTGAGGCCGCAATCTTTCACATTTGCAAATAAGCGCCGGATTAGTGCAAGTGCATTAGTCACTTCAGAGGTTGTGGGAAGAGTAACATTGTTGCTTTCCTCCTTGCACCCGCTTTCACTTGCGTTCGGTACGATGTCAGCAATATAGTTTTTCGAATTCTCCCCTGGATTGCGGCATTATCGTTCACACTCGCAAACTCACCGACCGACTCATCCGGCAAAGGTGTCTGGAAATTCTGACAGCTTGCTCCACACTTCGGCAGCAACACTAGTGGCTTCGTTGCACTCCTCATTATTTTTAGTCATCACCAGCATGTATAAGCCAGCAGATTTGAAGCAATTTCGGTGGTTTCTTTAGTAACACCTGCACAGAACCTACTGCGACAAGGTGTTCTCAGGAATCTCGTGCCTGACGGGGACGTCCGACCTCTTACCAGGTTGCACTCGATTTACAATTGCCAGCTTCACGGCGAAAGGGAAATTTGGCTGCTTCGCACTAGGTAGAGCCACTAAAAAAATGCCTTTATTTTGTAACACTAGTGCTAGCCACCACAGGTACACTTCCGAAAAAGCCCCCAAAGCGTGAACGACGGAAACACAACGGAAAAAAAAAGCATGGCGGGAGGGCCGGGATCATTTTTTGCAAGAGGGGTTTTCGATGGCTCGTGCTACACGGTGCGATGGCGCAGTCACGATAGAGAGAGCGAGGTGAGAGAGGGGAGAGCTGCTCGCTGCCCATGAGCGACCGGGCAAAACCACTTTGAGAGGAGTGCCGGCGGAATTTCTCCTCTGCCCCGAGGGAAAGCCAACTTGGGGGGCACTTCGGCGGCATTTCTCGTTCGATATATCGGTTGTTGGTGGTATTTGTGTTCGATATAAGCATAGGTTTTGCTATATATTCTCTTTGTAAATGTACTGTGGCCAGAAATAGTTCGACGGGTTTGACTGTATCTCGTAGTGGGCAAGTTTTACCTTGTTAAAACGAGGTTTTATATACATTGGTTTCTATGGGGCTGTCAAGAGGATTACGATTTTCTCGTTATATCCATTATTTCGTTATAGCCCGTCTCATTATAACGAGGTTTAACTGTAAATACTCATGGTGCTTTTTTTTTTTTTTTCTCCTGCAGAAGCTGAATGAGTTTGAGAACCTGACAGGCATCGAGTTTACACACATCAGGCTGCTGGCCAAGGCCTTCACTCATCGCAGCATTGGGTTCAACAACCTGACCCTGTGAGTGCACTGCGTCATCAGTCTCCAGGCAGTTTTGTGTTCATGTAGGCTTGCCTGCCATGGACATTTTGTTTGTTTAGCTCCTTCGTTACTGCATCTATTCAAAATCGTTCAATTTGAACGATACCTTGAGAGCCCCTTCTATAACGTTCCAGGCGTTTCTGGAACAAGTAAAGCTTTTGTGGTTATCTCAAAAAATCCCCTTTCAAAATCAGTTTTGTTTTTATTTTTACAACAAAAATGAAATTTTTGACACGCGTTTGCATCATTTGGGTGTGGAAAACAGGTGTGGTCATAGCGCGTCACGGCTACCAAAGAAGAAGGCGGGCCACTAGTAATTACTCTGCATCAGCATTTGGTTTTTGTTATTGGGGCACGAATGGTGAACCAGAAGATGATTTTCATTTGTCAGGTTTGCACTCTCACAGTAATAATTATCACGGACAAATGCTGAAAATATCAAGCAGTGCCTGTTTGCAAAGTTATTTTATGATTTTAGGCAGTTTAGGCCTTTGCGCACATTGTTCTAGGTCATGTTCTAGTTCTACTTACTGCAGTTTACAACAGTTTCGGTTTCGTTTCTGCATCGCAAAATTTATATTTGGCGCTACTGCGCAGTTACCCAACTTCAAACCTATCTGCCATGGCACCTTTAGTGCCCGCTACTGATCCTCGAAAAAAGCATGCCGCTTGTGATTTTGTCCAGCCCTAACCCGATTTCTGCGATGAGAACTTCCAATGCAAGTCAAACGATAACACCCAGTCGCCAGATATCAGTTCCGACAAGGAGAGCACTTCAAACCGGCCTTGCACACTGCTAGCTGTTGGCCGGCCAGTTTCGTTTCCATACAAGTGTATCTCCGGAGGTCCAGTGTTGTTCCTTAGTAGAACCAGAGTCCTTCAGAAGCATTGGAGGACTCTGCTAGAACTGTCTATTCGGACGGAGTCTCCAACAGGTTTGGTGTTGTTGCTTTTTGAAAATGTTGGGGGGCGCTGCAATGCAGGAGGCTCATACTGCTGAACTCTTTCATCGCGCAACAGCTACTTGGTGAAAGCTTGCAGGGCATGCTTCTAGCGCGTCGCACCTCATTCCTGCAAGCAAGGCTGCTATATCAAGTCAGAAGATGATAATAAACCGCAAGTCTATGTTTAAGAGATAACTGACAGTGAACGTCAACAAGCATAAACCACTGAGTTTTGTCTTCAACTCCATGCAGATTTTTTTTGCATTGCGGGCTTGTCCCGAATACTGTGCGGGCCGTAAATGTGAAGTCAGTCATTGCCAAGATGTTTTTACGTCTCGTGGGGGCAAATTGGTGCCTCTGATAATGGCAAACCGCCAAATTTCTTTCAGGTAACTTCCCAAAGTTGCGCATTTTGAAATAGAGGTTGGGCTTCACTGGTGCCACTGCTGCACGGGTGGGCTTCAGCGGTGGGCTTCACGGCTGCACGGGTGCTGCTAGCATTTTTTTTTAATATCTCACAAACCGTTCCACGCGTCAACATTTTTTCTAGGACGTGTTTTTGAAAGGTATTTTTGAAGTTATTTCTACTGTGGGTGGTTTGTTATACACAATTTTTTTATCATTTTCTACGACAACTTGACGAAAAGTTTGATTTTGATATATTTTTTTTGCAAATATAATGTATGAAAACATTTTAAAAACTGGTGTTGTTAAAAAGGTCGTTAAATCATCTGCATTTTATGTTGCTGTAATTAGTGCCAAACATGAATATGTTTAGCAGAAAAAAAAAATGTTTTCGTAGACCCTAAAAATCGGTCAATTTACCACGGTAACGAAAGAGCTAAAGCAACTACCCAGGAGCCCTTCAACATTCAGCACAAACGTTAGCATAGTAGCCATCTGGCATCTCTTTCCCATTGAGATATATTGAGGATGGCTGAGAGTCGTATTTATGCCTTCAGTACGAGAACTTGGTACTCGAGGCCACATTCCTTACTCTGGGTGAGTAATGCCGCTAAGTGATGCGAGTAAATTCACCATCTGTTAACACATTAAAAGTGGTTCAGTTATTTCCCTGCTACCAAAAAGCAATTGCAATTTGTTTCCTTTTTTCTTTTTTTCCCCGTTTCTGCACACCAGAGGTTCCAACCAGAGGCTCGAGTTTTTGGGCGACACTGTCTTGCAGCTTGTGGCGTCTGAATATCTCTACAAGTACTTCCCAGAGCATCACGAAGGTCACCTGTCGGTGAGTTGGTCTCACCTGTCGTGCGAGAACCCTTTGAAACATCGATCTTTTAATTCAGTAAAATCGGCACGGCAGCCGCTTTTCTGATGGAACCAAAAGGCGATAATGTCCGCGTGTTCGAGATTCAGTGCACGTTAAAAATCCCCAGGTGTTCAAAATTAATCCGGAGCCCTCCACTACGGTGCGCCTCATCACCTGTGCAGCATTGGTGCGTTTTAAACCTCATAATCGATCAATCAATCAGTAAAACCGGGACACCTTCCCTGTCTTGCTGGCATGCTGCCTCACCCAGTACTTTAAGGTCAAGAATATTTTTGATGACCAAACATCTAATCACTTTGAAATCTTTGGTGATGGGGAACCCGCTGTTAATCTACGGGGGAGCACCACAAAAATTTTCATTGACCCAGGTGTTTCTGTGAGCCTCGATTTGCTTAGTCACGGAATAAGTTTGCACTCACATTGTGATAAAAGCAAATTGCTTAGGAGAATTGAGAATACAGCTTTGCTGTGTTTGAAAGATTGGGCACTGGGCACTTCGTAAATTGCTGTAATTTTCTTTGGCATGAAGCAGTGTTTTTCATTGTGGGGTATTTTCATTTTAAAGGACATACAGTCTAGACCACTTATAATGTATGTCGCGGGAGCCGCAAAAATCCGCACCATAAGTGGTGCCGCACTATGACCAAAACATGTGCGAATCCAACCACACCACAACCTACCTCTCAAGTCATCCTATACTTATCATCACTCAAACGCACAGCACTTAAAAACAAGGGCACAGTCTTTATTTCGTTTTTTTATTATTTTTTTTTTCACATCAGCTGTTGCTGCAGGGACTTAAGGGGGGACACTGGTCTCAAAACAACTTCTTTTAATTTTCAAGTAAGCCTTGTGAAACTTGCCACTGCCAGTCTTGCTGCTTTTTTCCTACTGATTTCAAATATGCGATTATTTTTTCAGCTGGTCAATTAGTTCCCAAGATAATTAGAGGTGATTAGCCATTTTTGGTCAAATAATAGACAAAACATTGTTGGTCATAAAACTGTAATGCTTATATTTTCCAATACTGTGAACCCTGATGAGTGCAATAATCGAAGCAGTTTGTTGATGCATCGCTTGGAACTAATTTTACAGCTCACTCAACTTTGGTGTGTGAAATGGGCGCTCAAAATGGTTCTTTGCCACTGGTGCCGCCAAGGTTTAATGAGCTGTAAAATTAGTTTCAAGCGGTGCACGGTGCATCAAAAAACTGCTCGGCTGCTCGGAGCTCTTCGGATCTCCCGCCATTAGGTGCACGGCTCCCCATTGGTGCAAGTCGCCAGTCTCCTCCCATCACCACGCAAAGAAGCCGGCACGAGCACGGAATCGTCGACACGAGCGCGAAAAAAACGCACGTGCAACGCCGACATGCACGAATTGTGTGCGAAAAGGGCCATGCGGTTCACGCTTGGAAACAACGGGCCTCCTCGATTATCAGTCCCGGTTCGTCCGTGGACTGCCCGAGATGCGATCTGGCGCTCGATTTACCCATGTATTTTTTATGGGGCTTCCGGTGTGAACGCAGTCCTCGGACTGCCCGCGGGCGGTCCAGGACTGTACATCGAGGATGCCCAACTTGCCGCACGCGCACGGGGAGGGGGGTTGCTATCTTCCGAGGTGCATCAAGCAAGGACAGTTGTGGTTATCACATACGCGCGAACTAGAGGGTGCCTATTTTTTTCTTGTGTGTCGAAGTTAAAAGACAGCAAGGGGTGTGTGCTGTGTCGGATGGCCGATTTCATCCTTTATTTTCTTTGGCTACCCTAAAACGATGCCCCAGTTGCGCTGGTCGATCAGCAGACCCGCTGAAAAACTGCACTATAAACGGTATGGAGCTTCGGCCAACCGCGTTTTAAGCGGTATGCTGATGCATTGAGTTATATGGGAGGCAAACCGGTAGTCACAAAAACCCATGTTATATCCGGTCTTGCACTATAAGTGGTTACGTTGTGAATGGTCTTCACTGTTTTTCATACTAGCCGCTTCCTAAAGAAGCCTATTGACGTACTAAAAGGTGTTATGGCATACTTGGCGAAGCATACAGAACACAGGCGGTCTGAATGCAGTCCTCACGTGTGTGTGTGTGCGTGTGTGCCCTGGACAGCTGCTTCGGAGTTCCCTGGTGAACAATCGGACGCAGGCGGTGGTGTGCGATGACCTGGGCATGGTGGAGTACACCATCTACCCGTACCCTAAGGCTGAGCTCAAGACCAAGGACCGCGCCGACATCCTGGAAGGTGAGGAGCTACTGCTGCATTTCGTTTTGTGGGAGACAGGTATAATTAGTTGACCCGCTTATGAGGGGTTGACCTTAAAAAAATTTAAACAAATAATATGATGTTCGATTAGAAATGAATTCGAACAGCACTATTTGAAAGCTTAGAATATTTTTGAAGTTCGAAAATACAGGTAGATACTTAATGACACTCGGTTAAACCTTGTTTTAATGAACTTGGGTACATTGAATGGCTCCAACAGCAACCCTGAGAAATGCTTTGCTGAAACCGTGCGCAAAATGCATCCTTCATGATGACTAGGCCTCAGCTGTATGGGATGTTGAGCTCTTGCTGCAACCATAAAATGCACTGGCTGCCTTCAGTAGTGGCAACAGGCTTCTCCATGATGCGCCTGATAGAGCTGACAGGGGAAGGTCATTCGCATCTTTGGCTGCTGCTTTTGCAGCTGGAAAATAATACAAAGGAGCCCTTGGAGCAGCAGCTTTATCAGCCTGTTAGCTGTGGGCTAACAACACATTGGTAATGTGGTCGCCCACAAGCAGACTCGGTCAACACCTTCGAGATGAGAAAGCTTGGGCACTGCTTTGCGCTTTTTTTTTTTCACCGAATGGTGGTCCGCTTTCATTATACAATCACTTCCTTGTGTATTGGGGTACTTAGAAGAATGATAAACTTGTCGAAGTTCACACTTTTGTGCCTCCACGAGACGTCCTCCTTTTTAATACGGATGTGCTGACAGCACGGCAAAGGTTGAAAACAGTCATTAGGCATAGAACTTTGTCCTTATGCATTACACGCTCGTACCCTACACAAAACAACCCCACGTTTTTAGGCCTGAAATGTTAGATGTGTAAAGCATTACGAATAAAATATTAGGCATGAATTCGTGCCCTCAGTAGATTCCATGCCAAAATTTTCATGCAGTGATTTGTGCTGCAG
The DNA here is from genome assembly GCF_048455015.1 of Haemaphysalis longicornis. Classification (NCBI taxonomy): domain Eukaryota; kingdom Metazoa; phylum Arthropoda; class Arachnida; order Ixodida; family Ixodidae; genus Haemaphysalis; species Haemaphysalis longicornis. The sequence continues at coordinate 196,813,659 of NW_027526203.1, read as the reverse complement.
GTGTTCACAGTGTAAGGGAGTGCGAAGCCCTCAGAGAGTCAAGGCTCTTGTTGGTAGGCATGATTGAGTGTGTGCCCAGCTGTGGATTTTGCCCTGTCTTCTGGCTATTTAAAAAAAACAAAAAAAAAACTTGCTTGGTGCACTTGGTTTAGCCCTCCTGGGCTAAACATACGTGATCTACCTAGGTCTCTTCAACACCCACAGTAGCCCCAGCACACAAACCTCCCTGATGGTTTACTGCCAACGAAACATGACCCAGGAACTGCACCCAGAGACGTGTGCCCTGCAGCAGGATGCCTTTGCCACAGAATCGCCACAAAGGGGGACATCACTTGAGTCACTCATGCTCTACAAATGCATCATTTCCATTGCGCACAGACGGTGTTGATTGAATGTGGGATAGCAGAAATTCAGTGAGACACATTGATTTTTTACTCTGGCGTGTCCGGTCGGGGGAGATTCCTTTGTGACCCATTAGTTGGGCTTCTGAGCGCCCCTGCTGAAGTGCTCAAGCGTACTAACTTGGCCTTCTGCTGCTCTTGGCTACAAGGAAAAAGAGTTCTAGACTGGTTACACTGTCCAAAAAAAATGTCTTGAACGCTTACTTGTGCAGGGGGCTGTTGATACAACTGTAAAGTGCCTGGACTTGGTTCAACAGCAGCTAATTGTGCCGTGAATGCTGTAGGACTAGGCGAACATGCATCGTTGTAAACGTGTCATTTTTCAGTTAATCAATAGCCTTATCGATGTGGCTAAATAAAATAAAAACACGATGAGGCATTGTAGTGCATTATTACTAGCACGAAAATGTCTATTCAAACAGCAAAATAAAAAAGAACAGCAAAAAAGACGGTGAGGTTTCATTTCGTTTGAATTCGAATTGTGTTGTTCCCAGGCCATATGAACTCTGCTTTTAATTTGTGTTGCTTTTCTCTTGTTTTTCTCTTTTTTTTTTCTTCCCCTTTAGCCTTCCTGGGAGCACTATTTGTCGACAAGGGTCTGGAGTACTGCAATGCATTCTGCCAAGTGTGCTTCTTTCCACGATTGCAGGTGGGCCTTTGAAATGAACAATATATTTTGCAGCTTCATTACTTTTGACCCTAGACTGGCTGTGTCATTCTTCCAAGATTTCAGGTGAAGTGCCTGAGATTGCACACTTCCCGCAAAATAACTTTATGCAATAACCAGGAGAGTTTGTTTGGTTCATTTTTGTTTTCCACTCGGGCAGGGTTCGTGAGTGAGCTTGCGTACAGGTAAATTCCGGCCTAGTAGATGGTCTCACGCGACCGTTGGGCTAAGAACTTTTTTAGGCTACTGTACTTAGCACATTCTTGCGGTATTTGCAAACCTTTGCCTAAAATACCATGTTTGTGAAAAGAAAGAAACAGCTATTTTGCACCCCCCTCCCCTCCACGGCATCTGTGCTAGCCCGCCAGCCATGCGCTTTGCGCCACGCGACCCCCATGCTGTCTAGCGCCAGCCCTGCACCTCACGCACGCGCGAGGCACAGGGTTGGCGGGCTGGCTCGAAATTGGGGTCTGCCCTGAGGTAGTGAATAAGGCAGAAAGAACGTCATGCTTGCATTGCATGATGCCACAGCGTATACCAAAGTTATGAGTCAAGTAGTATGCTCAACATAATCGGTCACTAAAATTTCATTGTTTCAATGTTGGCTGCAGGGATTCGTCAGTCGAGTGTATTGTGGTACAGCCGAGCCACGGCATTGTCTGAGAGTGTGTGAAGAGCACGCTGCAAATGGTGGCTGCTGGTGTCGTGGTCAAGCTCTGGCTGGAAGATTCTCTGTATGTCTAGCTGGCTGTGGGACTCTGCTGAGCGCTAGGGTTAAATTCAATTTTCCAGCCCACACCAACATAGTTGTGTTCAAACCTCTGCACCTTCAAACCTCTTCACAAACTCAGACAACTTTTCCCGTTCCTTGATCATGTAATCAGATAACAAGAAACCTCTGTTACCAGCAAATCAATGTTTCTAATGGCAGAGTTCATTTAAAGTGCTGACTGAAAAAGGCGAGACTAAAAAACCAGCATCTGGTGGCATGCTTGTCAAAATAAAAAATCAAGAACAGTTCAGTAACTTTCTGAAGCAAGCAAACGTAGGCAACATTCAAATCACTGTGACAGTGTACCGAAGCCTCAACAGTTGCCAAAATATGCCTGAAACTGAATGGCCAAATGAAACCAACTGATCGTTTTGAAGGCTTGCATGAGCAAGGAGTGAATGCTAGATGGATTATGACTGGCTGGGCATGTTGGTAAAAAGGTGGAGTCGAAGCATGTCAACCAACATTCGATCGCAGTACCCTACTGGAATCATTAAAATGGTTTTTTTTTTATTCACTGCCTACGAGAGCTTGCATCTCTAAGCTGTTTTAGGTGTTGACAGTATGGGGATTGTAGCAACGTGTGACAAGGGCAACTGTCATGCAAATTACTCGAAACATTCCAGTGTATGGTCTTTCCAGGGGTGACATACACCCAGGGTTTTTTTTTTTTTTTTTCAATTGAAGATTTTGTTTTTTTAATGGAGAGCGTGAAATGCATGGTACGCCAATGACATGGCTGCATGGAAGTGCAAGAATGTGCCAGTACGTCATTCACACTGAAGGGGTTAAGAGAACAACTGCAGAGAGGAATTACGCACTGTTGAAGAACAATGTGCAGTCAAACTAATGTTGCTGTTTTGCAGTTTTATTAGTGCTGTGAATCCTTTTAGATGTTTCATGAGTCAGGGGTAAAACAGCTGCACCATTTGCGCCACTGAGTGCCAAACTCATTTACCTGCGCCGAACTGCCCCTATTGCGCCAGACTCCTTTATCAGTGCCGTCCTGTACTGAATTGAGTCACAAGATACGACCCCTATGATGCCCTGTGCCTGAAAACAGGGCTGAAACTTCGTGTTTTTGGTTTCGAGGCGGTTCTGGTTTCAGTTCCATCAAGCCCACCTGGAGCGGCTATGAAAGTTGGCTTTTGCTTAGCTGTAAGGCCGCAGGCACTACACGCCTTCTCCCCCTTCGCTTTGGATTTATTTGTGCTGCATGTATGCAGTTGTGTTTGTCGGTTCCAGCCATCGCGCCACAATCAATGGAAAATGACCAAAAGTAAGCGACACATTGCAAACAGATGGAGCGCAGAATAACATTCACAAGAAAGGTTGTAGTTTGTTGGAGGAAAACTTCAATTTAGTTGACCATTTTTGGCGAGCGTAGCTGCATGCATGGAACAAACGGGTTCTTGGACGCTTTGCCCTTGCTTGTTAATTTGGTTCACCTTTGTTGTGAGGTAATCACTCATTTTCGCCTGTGAACTTTGGAGTTAGCTTTGCTTCCGTGTCAAGTGGTCCTTCAAACAAGCTCTCGTTATGTAGTCTACGGCATACGTTCGTTGACTTTCACTACCCTGTGACAGGCAAAGACAAAGCTATGTTCTGTTTCGCACGCACTGAAACCGCTGTTGGATAGAAACATTGCAAGCAAACGCCTTGTTTTACAGAATGCCCCCGTGAGTTCACTTAACACTGCTGCCTACCGGATACGAAGTGAGGCCCGTTATCTGATCCACTTAGACTCTGTGCGTGAGGTTTACCTTTTGAACGGCGATTACGCGGCGCACTCGCCGGGGGCCTTAGCATATTGTAAATTTCCAAATATAGTACTAGAACAGCATTCCTGGTTCGGAGTAGGTTCGAGTGCACGGTAGAACGCCTAATATAGTGGATAAATAGATTGACCTTAATTGGCAGGGGTTGGCACAGCAGCCTGTGCCAGCCCCCTGCCAAACAGCCTTTTGGGCTGCTCCAAACCTGCTCCAAAAGGCCTTTCTGGCTGCTCCACAGCCTGCTAAAAAAGGCAATTTTGCCTGCTCCCAGGACTGCTCCCAAACCTATGTACCCTGTTCCACCCCTGATGAGTTCATTTGAATCAGGTTGTACAATGGGCATTATTACTGCCAAGTCGAACAGACAGATCAAGGAGCACTGTAAACAGTGTGAACTGGTTGATGCCAAAGGGGCACATTCTCACTGAGGGTGTTAAACGAGCATATCATAATTACCTTTGTTTTACACTTACTACGGTTTCTTTCACACCCAGTGCACCTAACTTAATGGAAATAGGTGCGCTGCTTGTTAGCTTTAACATGTAGTGCGAGGCTTGTTGAAAGTGCCCATGTGAACACACCGTCACATGAAGCGAGTTCACAGCCCTCAGTATTCCCTTTGTGCGTGCAGGACTTCATTCTGAACCAGGACTGGAATGACCCAAAGAGCAAACTGCAGCAGTGCTGCCTCACGCTGCGTTCCATGGACGGCGGAGAGCCCGACATTCCTGTCTACAAGTGAGCACTTTAGCTGCGTGTTGTTTCAGGTCCCAAGCGCAAAGACAACGCCTTGTTAGTCAGGGTCCTCGACTGTCAGCAAGTCAGAGGGGGCACCAAGGTTATTCACAGTCTGACTGGAGAGGCTCAAGCTAAGCCTCTGAGGGAGCAAGAGGCCTTTTAAATGTTGCTTGTTACAAAGCAGTCGCTGTTTTATGGTGGGCTGTCCAGAGATATCCTAGCACAGCCCCATTTCTTGGCCTCCCTGGGGAGATGTCTTTTTAGGGGAGTATGCAAGAGGGGAGGAATTGTCAGCATTAATTCCTCTGCAGTACAGAATGCAAAAATGCAGCTGAGGCTGTATTTTTTTGCAGCCTCATAGACTTTTGAGACATGTTGGCTATGGCTACTCTGACTTAATTGGGTGTGCCGGATTCTTTGAAAAAGATGTGCACCTGCTTTCGTGACACTTGCCATTTCTCAGTGTCCAGCACGAAGGTTGACTGCTATGTTTAGAAATTGTAAGTGATATGTTGTACTTGCACTCTGTTTGTTGCTTGTAGAAAGTATCCTCTTCTTACACGGGCATCATTCACTATACAAATGCCGAACATTTAGACTAGTGCTCTTGTTTCCCTAAGTGTGTGATTGAAATTCGTGCGTAGGTGAAATTTCATGAGAGGTACCCAAAGTGCTCCCACACATTACATTCGAAGTGCATGTAGGGCCGTTATACCTGCAAGTTCAGTTTAAAAGAAATGCACTCAACCACAATTGCATTTAACAGATGGCCTTCTCTAACCCTGGATACAAATAGCAAAAGCCAAAGTGGGCACCTGCAGCATTGTCTTCCCCCTGGCCGTGCGTGTTCATTTATGCTGCCAGGAAGGTGTGTGCGAAATTTATTCCCAGTAAACTCGGGAAATTTATACCCAGAAGAAAAAGGCACAGGCTTAAGGCTTAACACTTTTTGCTTGTAATCTGATTGGTCTTGTGCGTAGCTTTTTCCTTTTTTTAACTGCTTAAAAGCATACTATTTTAAGCCGGTTACAACAAGCACGTGGGCATAAACGGGCGATTACAGTAGTACTCTAGAAAGCACTAACCATGCATGTAACGTTCACCTCAACAAGAAGAAAGAATTAGTGTCAAATGCCCTGGCCCACTGGTGCCACAGCTTGACTTGCTGCCTTTGTGTCTGCAAGCATTTATGATCAGTGGTGTGTTCTCCTCCACTGGATGTTTCCACCTTTGTGCCAGGGTGATCGAGTGCAAGGGCCCCACCAACACCCGAGTGTACACGGTGGCAGTCTACTTCAGGAGAAAGAGGCTTGCCACAGGGTCTGGCCACAGGCAAGTGTTCAGTCATCTTTAAGTATGGACACACCTCATTTGGGCAAGCAGGCGAAGAAAAACTGTAAGCACGCGTTGCAGTTGAAAGCCTTGTCTGCCACCGCACGCCGTACAGCATCATTTTTGTTCACTTAATCTTGTTGTGTCTTCTGGTTGTTATGGAATATGTGCTTCATTTGTCATATGCATTCTTTTTACTTCGAAAACCGTTGCATCTGATGCCAGCACCACCGCATTTTTGTGATGTTGCACTGTGAAGTACGTCTATAGCTCTGATTGGGGGTGTGTGACTATTTGAAACTTCTGAATGTTGATGCGAATAATATGGTGTTCGATTCAAGTTCGAGTGTTATTGCGCTATTTGAAAACTTCAATTTTTTTTTAAAGTATTTTCAGTCTTGGAGAATGCAAATAGACAGCTGTCAAATGAACTTCGATACAAGAAATTGTGCCTTGTTAAAAACGATAAATGCTGTGTTAGAAACACGTACAAAATATATGCTTTGCAAGAAGTTAGAACGACCTAGGCAACAGGTGTGTACACTTTGAACGCTTGCGATCGACCGCCGAAATGCATCAGCTTCCCTTGGTAGCTGCAACAGGCTTGCCCGCAATCACACTGTCCAGATGGAGGACAACAGGAAGTGCTTATGGAGTGCCTCTTATCTTCTTGGCATTGGGCCAACTGCCCCCTGGTGCTGTCTAAGCCATGGTGAACACACTCTAGATAAGACAGCCTAGTGGTGCAATGCCTCAGTCACTGGTTCTCTTCAAGTGAGGCACACCACTGGCACCCCTTTTGTAAACAGGATTTGAAGGAGAATGATAAACTTGCTTAGCCTCAGATGAAGCCGTCTTGACAATAAGGCGTGCTTCAATGGTGAAGCAAGTTTGCTGGCTTAACACTTTTCTTTTCGCGTACCTGTGCCAATAGGCGACCAGAAAAAAGTTCAAAGGCTCATGGGTGCATTGTCTGCTCCCGCCACTTCCGGTTCGGTTCGAGAGCTCTCCTGGCGTCCCAAACACCAGCGGCTTTCATGCACATCTGTGCATGTTGTTTATCTGTTTCCACTTAAAAAAAAAAAAAAAAAAGCTCATGCATTTAGTGAATAACAACGATTAATCCTACTAGAGGCTCCTCTGAAAGGTAAGTGCTCTGTGACAAATAAACAACATGCACACTCACGTGAAAGCCGCCGGTGTACGGAAGGCGAGGAGAGCTCTTGAACCGGAAGTGGAGGGAGCAGACGACGTACCCATGGGCCTTTGCACTTTTTCTGGTCACTTATTGGGGTCTCAGCACCTTGTTTACATTTACATTGGGTGTCAGGTAAGCCGTATGTAAAATTTTTGTGCATGTGGGGACATTTGCAGTGAATTCAGGTGTTGTTAGTACTGAGACAGGGACCCACAACCAAAGGTTTGCAAAGTGGGTAGAATACTACCACATCACAGGGACATGCTTGCAAGGTTTTATAAAACAGGCTAAGTTTTGATGCCTTGTGTTGCCCCATATGCCGAGTTTTCTCCCTAGATCTAACAAGAATGTTTATGGAGTTAGCTGCCACTGATGTGTGTGTCTGTGTGTGTGTGTGTGTGTGTGTTCTGAAGAAAATTGTGATAGTCATGCTTGATAAGAAAAGTTATGCTTGGTGGGTTTTACTGATGCCGAAACACTTGTGGTTGAGGTCCCCAGATGAGATGAAAGTTGCATTTACTTAAAATTTCATGCCTTCTTGTAAATTTTGGCTTTTGTATTGGAAATCATGAAATATTGGCTTCGATTCAAACCAGTTTGAACAAAATCTTTATTCACTTCGTACTCACTTCATATTCGTATTATATGAGGGGTAGTTAGGAAACAATCATTTGCATTCATAAGGATTTACTCAGGTTGATTTATTTATGGGTGTTACAGACGTTTTCCCAGTGAAACTATGGGTGTGCGAATAATGCTTTTGTTTGAATAGTTTCAAATTAAAGTGACTATTTGGAGATTATGAATAAACAGAACTAGAATTCAAAAATTTCCAAAGTGTGCTTTGGATAACTACAGCCTGCTGAAAAATGAAAGGCTCGTTTTATAGGGTTTGCAAAATTTTTCCCTGGCATAAGACATACAGTAGTAATTCTGCTGCTAAGGCTTTTTTTATGATACTACTGTCACTAGATAAGGTTACAGAGTATCGGCACGCTTTTCTCCTATTGTTCTGTGCCGCCACCATGATCATTGGTCAATTCCCCCTACGTGACATTTGTTTAGGCTGCGACGGTTGGTGGGTCCCACCATTTTGTTGTTTATGCATTTTAGTCGGCAAACTCTGGTAGACTCAGCTTGTCCACCCTGCTCTGCGGCTGCGCGTGCGGGACTGATGTGGTTCCAGACGCGAATCAAAGTGACACGTGTAACAGCGTTTCAGTAGCAGAAGTGCGTCCGAAGATGCCGTGTTGCTGCGTCTTCGGCAGTGCTGTTAACAAACGACCCGGTGGAAGTTAGCGGCGGGGCCATAGAAGTGGCAATCTCACAACACTGATAAACACCAAAATGGCTGCTATTGCTGACTTGCGTGCCTCAGCGGCGGTACTCAGAGTACCGCCGCTGAGAGTACGGAATCGCCGACGCGCACGAATCGCATGCAAAAGTGCTCCATGCGCATTTCTCATGCACATTTTCAGCTAGCGTGGAAATGCGCACGAGGACTGATAGCAAGCGCCTGCATCTAATAAAATGAAAAAGTAAAACACAAGGGCTTGCCTCAACAATTAATAAACTAGAAGAGAGGCGCGTTGTTTTTTTGCTAGGCAGGTTTGTCGAAGCCTTTCAATATTCATTATCGTGTTGCATGTTGTCTTTTATCCACACCAGAAAGGAACTAAATACCTTGCAAATTATGTTTTGTGGCATTTTCGCTATTGCGTGGATACTGAGGGGATTTAATTGCATCAAACTTCTGGCGACTTCTAGCGACTGTTTCGAAATAAGTGGGGAAAAAAATCCCATTGCCCCAGGAATGCCAGGTTGGGCTATAACGAGCCAAATATGGCTTTTTTTTCTTCTGGTTGTAGAAATTTTTCTTTATTGGCTATTTGGCTATTCTTGGGCTATTGGGAGAGCTGACTGTGAAAGCTATTTTTAATGCATGTTCGAGCCTGCCAACTATGAAGCGTTTTCAGTGACTCCTTGAAAAAGTCTTCCGTAAGTGGGGACAAGAAGACCATTATTCTTCAGCTGTGCCGTCCATTTGTGATCGCATGTGTGAAAAGCACCTTGAAGCCCATCCCATGGCGACCTCCACATCAATTACTGGACAATACTGGCCAATTTTTAGGGTTGAGAGATGCTTTGGACACATCTAGCAGTTGATGTTTAGTTGCTCCAAGGTGCTCCAAAATTAATAATTTGCTGATTCAAAAATTGCTCCAAATCACCGTTCATCACTGGCACCACTGTACTCTTATACCTTATCTGGTGACACTATATGATACTATATTTTATATGGGGCAACTATCACCTCATGTGGTGACCTCAACCATGAGTGCTTCAGTATTGGTTTAATGAGGGTATGTATACTGAAAACCTACGACGTAGACGGTAGTTCTGTGTACGTTCACGTCAGTTTTAAGAAGGAAACTCTGTGCATAAGGCAGCACGGGACATGAAAACTTAATCTGAATTTTTTCAACCCTTGCGGCACACCTTCATGGCGTAGTGCTGTCATCCCTGCTTTGCACTTGCTCGCTGGTCCTTTTCCCAGTACTAACGCATAAATTTTATTTTCAAAAAGCACTTGCCCTGCGAACGTCCCCGCATGCACCTACAAGAATCTGAATAAGTACAGTTCAGCGCTAAAACAGACAAGGACTAGAAAAGACAACATGAGAGCGCTCTTGTGTTGTGTCTTTTCTAGTCCCTGTCTATTTTTGCGCTGAACTGTACATAATGGAATACCAACTAGGCCAGTCAATTACATTACTAAATCAAAAATCTTAAATATGGGCTGCCCTGAGGGCAGGTTATGCCTAATATAGCCTAATATAAATATGTATTAAAGGGACCCTGCAACACTTTTTGTGCAGTGCAAGTAAACCTGCGCGACGTTTAGATAACACAGCCAGGAATACCTGAGCCAAATATTACACGTGCACGTAAAGCGGTAAGTGCGCAAATCGCCGTGAAAGATGCGGAAAAACCAACTGCTCTCTCTTCAATTCTCCTCATTTTGCACCCCTGGCATGGCCTAAACGACGTCATTTGGGCCGTGGCTGTCCTATTGGCTGTCGCTGGTCAACTTCGCGGCTTATTTCTCGCATTTCCTGTGACGATCCGCCGTCGTCGGCGCTGTGTACTAACCTCTTCTATGTCTGAACCTGTACGCTTACTTTTGGTGTTTCTTTTGTTTTGAGTATGCGCGGCGTTTGAGTGACGGACTCAATACTTTCCTTTCAATGAGACCACTCGACAACAAACGTTTATTGCTTCAAAAACGCCCTACCAGCCTGAGTGCTTGCTTGTGAGCAGGCAGCCAAGCCTGCTTTTTTGTGGCACCAGACCGGAAATAGACCCCTCTACGTTGCGAAGAAAATGCGAAAACTCCCCGGTCTGTGATATATCGAAGGCCGCCGAACAGAACGCTGCGAGTTGGCCCCCTCTCCAGGAGAGAGCGCGCAGCCTTCGTTGCGTTGTCCGCGGTCGAGTTGAGAGGGAACAATCATGCGCGATTTATCATCGCGCGTAGTTTCGGTGATAGTGAACGTATTTTCGTAATTCTTGCGGGAGGAGATTGTTCGGACAGTAGACTTTACCCCAAAATGCATTCCGAGTAGTCGATGGTTAGTGTTGCAGGGTCCCCAGTGTAGAACATCTTGCCAGCAAGAGTTGTTCCCAAGAAAGTTCGTAGCGTGCTGCTCTTTTTTTTTTTTTTTCTTCCTAGCATGCATTTCCATAGTCTAAACCAATCACTGCAAACACATTCCCTTTAAAAGAGTTTAGAACAAAATTGCCTCAAGTGCATGATAAGTTGACAACAAATGTACCCAGCAAGCGAGCTTCCTGAATGCCACATTGACGTAAAGCTGTTTCGACAAGGCTTGACAGTGTTTAGGAGCAGACAAGTTTATCGTTTTTCTTATGTCCCATGTAGAAAAAGGGGAATATTAAAGGTTTAAGGTTTAAAAAAATGTCAACTTTGCGCATCATTTGATCAGAGATCCGGGTACTTAGGGATTATGTCAGTAGGCAGCTTGGCTTTTTTATCTAGAGTGTGTTGGCTGGCTTATCAGGATGCAAAAAAAGAAGCACTGAGGATGGAGTTGGCCCATTGGCAAGGAGATCAGAGGCGCTCCCCAAAAGCAACTTCCCCTCGCCGTTTGGCTGCACGCCACGAGAGCAGTGCGGGAAAGCCTGCCAACACTAGCGGAGAACGCTGGGGCATGTTTTCGAACTTCGAAGTACTCTAAAAATTTATTTGAAATTATCGAATAGTGCTATTCAATTTTAAGCCAGAAGCCAGATCGAATATTGTGTTATTCGCTTCGATTTTCGATAGTTTGGAATACGTGCACACCCCTGAATTAAATTTGTTTCTTTAGAAAAAAAAATTGCATCATTTTAAGTAAACAAAATGAAAGTTCACTGATCTTAACTGGGGGGTGATTTCCCAGCTCATCCTGGGATACAGGGAGGTGAACCTGAGGGCCCAGTTCACGACACTTTTGAACCTGACTATGCTCAGGAACAAAGCGCAATAACTTTGCGTTGTACTATTTATTTTATTTCATTTTATTTTTATTTTATTTTTCCCTGCTGTGTTCCTGACAGCTGTTGTGCCTGCTGGAGTTCATTCTTGTCTTGAAGTAGTGTGTTTCTCATTGTACTGAAAACCACATGCTCAGCATTATTCCGTATTCCTAAGTTTCAACTTGAAAGTTATATTACGCATGATCGGTTACACCCTTTGTGGGTGTAATTTTTTACTACTTTCAGCATCCAGCAAGCAGAGATGGCGGCCGCATCTAAAGCGCTGGAAGCATCCAAAGGTATCTGCGCCTCAAGTTCTTTGTTCTCTTTGAACTTTTTTGTACAGAGTGGCTTCTAATAATTCTGTTGTGTACTTCATTTGCATATTACTGACATGATGCTGTATTTAGCTTATTAATCGTATTGTAGTTCAGAAGAGAGTTCTGTACTTTTTTAAAGCTTATCTGCAATTTACAACCTGAATTCTGCAACATAGATAAAATTAAAAACATCATAACTAAAGCAGGGACTCCCAGGAGGGGGGGGGGGGGGGGGGGGTCGCACCTTCAATATTTTTCCAGAGGGGGCACGTTCCGACCGTTTATGCTTAAAGGGGCACTGACACAAAAATTTTGGATCTTGTTTTTTTTTTTTTTTTTTTTTTTTTTTGTTTGCGATAAGTAGCTAGTGACCTACTTATCACTTGTAGAAACCTCATTTGCTTCAGCGTGCGACAGTTGTTTAATTAGAGGCACTTTCAATGCGGCCAGTCGCAGTTTCGGTTTCAGCGGGTGCCGCGATACGATGGATTTTATGTGAACAAAGCTGGCCACGTGACCGTCGGAGGGATATCACAGAGCAGAGCTGCCGTAGCACTGTCGAATCCGCATCGCCGGCAGTTTCTGCGAATGCCCCCACGTACTGATCTCGTCTCGTGAGCCGCTAAATTAAAAAGCGACCGTGGACGTGACGCAGGCGCTGCAAGTGCAAATGCTACCACGGCTAAAGAACGACATGCGACGCTCGAGACAGTGGGTGGCAAGACGCGCGCTGGGAGCAGCCGGCCGGTCTGCCTACAGGTCTGCCTACAGATGTGTTCGGCTTAGCATTGCGGCGGATATTCGATTACCGCTCTCGTAAGCAGTGCAGATGACAATTTTTAATGCAACCCGCCATCGCATCATTAACTACTTTCTCATATAAGCTGCCATGGTTGGGACTTCAGTACAATTTCGTGCAGCGGTAACAAGCTATCACTCGAGCTACCTGCGCCAGCCTGGGCCACTTCGCGGCCATGGCCGCCGCCTGCACAGCGACCGTGCGGCTTGCTCAGGGGGCTTTTCGTGTCTCCGGCGCGTTTTTGCGTCCAATGTAAATAAAAAGTAATAGAAACAGAGTGCCTGGAATCGCTGTAGAACTTTGGTCGCGGCCAGCTCCCCGATGAGCTGACGAAATCGCGGCGCCTCCGTTGCCAACGATCGGGTCGTTCGTTCTCGAGAGCAGAAGCTCCGCCCTCCGATTGGAGTGGCGAGCCGGGTGAGCCGGCAAAAAACGCCGGCAGTGCGGAAGCGGCAAACACAAACTCGTGACGTGTTTGGATGTTGTTTATTTACGAAATATCCACGGGATGTCGATTGCGCGTGGTCCTCTGCTGGCTGCTCGGTTGCGTTTCACACACTTTAAAATTGATTTTAAATATCTTCTAGGCTGTATTCGCCGCTGATATTTTGCAGATGATGTATATGTGTTCACACCAATCTATCTCCGAAGTTATCTCGCCTTCAAAATTTTGTGTCAGTACCCGTTTAAATCAAATTTTTGACAAGAGCTATAGTTAAATTTTCAAATTGGTGGTTGTGTGGTCCAGTGCTTTCCAAAAGGCCGATGATCAATTGGACGGACATTGGTGGCACGATGGCTGGTTAAGAAGCCACAAATTAAGGGACGCCACTCAACATACCAGTAGCCAATCTCTTAAATCACTACTGCGCAAACAGATGCACAATAAATTGATGAAATATTGATTTACACGCAAAGAGGGAACAACCACACATCAATGGATAAGAAACATTTACCTCATGCCACCGCACTTCCCTACATTATAATACACAAGCCAGGCAATAACACGACACTGTACCAACAAAACTGACCACAACTCTTGGTAATGCGGAAAACCTGCTCAAAAGATCGATGACTAGCTCATAAACGGCCCCCTAACAAGAAAGGAAAGACTACTCCTGACACGCAAATTTACTAGTACCACAGAATACAAACCTGATATAATCAAGCACCAGAGTACTTATCAAGCCGTAGAAGAACTTGTAAAAAAAGATCAACCAGATCATTTACCAAGCCTAACTGCCCAATCTCAGCTTCACAGCAGCCAGCCTTCGGTAACACTACAAACGGAAACCTGTCAGTCAGGTGCAGTAGTGTATGGTGAAGTTCCACGTTTTCTTCTGTTCTCTTTCTTTTCGTAAAAGCTCTAGTTTTTTTTTTTTTTTTTTTGAACTCTTCTTGCGTGTTGGTTACTTATTCCCTAATCTAGTTTATTTATTTCACCAACAATTTACCACACACGTATGCCGATTTATAGACTATTTATACGAGAATTATACTCCGGGTAATGATGCCGGTGAGCAGGATTGTTCCAGGCCGAACACCCTGCGGCTACCACAGTTCCCAACGAGGTGGACGGTAAAGCCCGTACTACATGGAGCGATTTCGCCTGCGAATTCGCTGATGCGGCGCCGCTCGTGCGGCAAAACCACTTTTTTTCGTTGCTGCGGCAAAGTGCCAAACATTTGAAGCGGTCGAGCAAACGCCGCTCGTGCGGCGTGTGCGGCGTAGAGGGGCCGGACCTGCGGCCAATGGGAGCACAGCTCGGCACCACTTGCACGCTTGGAAACCAGATGGCGCTGCTTGTCTGAGCGCGACAAAAGCGCAGGCACACCAAAACGTTTGTCTTCTCTGCTGTGTGTGCGTATATTGATAAAGAATTGGCGATTCTTATATGAAACCGCAAATAAAGTTATATTTACCGCAAGTCAGGCAGAAACAACTTGCCAAGAAAGTAAAATAAAACCACCGTTGTTAGAATCACAACAACCTTTGCTGGTGGCAAACTTAATTCAGTCTGCAAACAAGGCGCATCTGAAATGCGAAAATCGCGGCGTTCGCAGGCCCCATGTAGACGACAATTCCAGGCATTGCGAACTTCGCAAGTGCGAATGTTCGTTCCAGCGGATTCGCAGGCGAAATTCGCTCCATGTAGAACGGGCTTAAGAGTAAAATCAATGCAAAGGTTCGTTGAGAGCAATGAAAGGGTGCAGGTGACTTGGCAGCAATTGGTACAAGTTCAAAGCTCTCTCAGTGGCACCAGCAAGACAGCCATAAAAGGGTATGAGGGAGTATTAAAGGAGTTTGAAACTTTACTGGGTACCGACCCTTTTGTAGCCCTGTTTGACCCATGCGCGCAATTAGCGAGGATGCTTCAATGCCCAGTTTACCACGCTGCAGGAGCAAAAGAAGCGGCAGAGGCTCTTTGTGACCGCTTAGCAAAGCTGACAAAGAGCAAGAGAGTTAGGTCTAAAGGAACCTTGTGCGCCCAGAGTTTCGCAGCTGCCCAGAAGGCTTCAATTCATAGACAAGCCTGAGGGGCCTAGAGAGAAGAGTTTTTTGCTGCTGTCGATCGTATTACCATCCAGATCCAACGGCGGTTTGAACAGCCTGGCATGGAGCAGCTGATTAGCCTCAAGCACATCTTTACTGACGCTGCTAAAGGTCGAAACTTTGCGACAAACGGCCTGAATAAGCTTTTAGAAGCGCACGCTGATGATTTTGACATCAGCAGGCTTTCAGCACAACTCGTGCTTTTCCCAATGCTCTTGCTTGACGAGGGTTCGGCCACAAGTGAATGCATTTTACAGATTCTGCAGGGCGTGTCTGCAGGTATGCGTAAGATATGATGGGCCAGGTTGTCCTGTACCTGCAACTCGTGTTTTTTGAGCCTGCGTCAGCTGCTCCAGGAGAGTGATCTTTCAGGGCTCTGAGGCGAGTAAAAACATTTTTGAGCAGTCGAATGACGCAGAGGCGACTGACACACCTTCTCCTCCTCCTCCACGTGCACAAAAAGAGAGCTCGGAAGAGCGGCAGAACTGCACGTAGATGCTGTTATGAAAGAGTTTGTGTCTAGAACGGCAGAACAAACAGCATCGTTCGGCCTCCTTTGAAAACCTCTCCTTCTCAACACCCTCTTGTCAGGCCAGCCATGAAGCTCATTAATCCTCAATAATAGCTTTGTACCAAGTGCCTAATTTCTTGTGTACTTGTGTCACATTTGTGTTCTTGTGTCAGTTCACATTTGCTTCACTGCGTGAGCGAATGAAAAATAATTTTTCGCAGCTTTCAAACCCATTTTTGTCATTTGCGCGGTCTGCGCAGGTTTTCAGTACTTCTGAAACTTCCAACCATTTTTAAAGGGTATACCAATGCAGAATAGCAAGGATGCAAATATGTAAAATTTAATATAGATAAAATTAATTAAAACATTGTTTAATTGGCACCTTTAAAATTATACTAATTATTAAAATAATATGTGATGTAAGTAAATAAAAATTGGCAAATATTGTAAAAAATAAACAAATAATAAACATGACGTACAACGTCAACAATACGTGCCCCCCCCCCCCCCCCCCCCCCTTCCCCCTACTCCCCAAAACATTCCAGAGTCCCTGAACTGAAGAAAACATAACTAGAAACATTCTTTTGGGACCTTTCTTTTACGTGTATAGTCATTTGTCCTAGAATTTTTTTGTTCATTGACATGCTGCATTTGGCATTACCGTATTTACTCGCGTAATCCTCGCACTCGCGTAATCCTCGCACCCCTAATGTGAGCCACCAAAACTTGAATTTTTTGGTTCCTCGCATAATCCTCGCACCCCCAACTTTGCAGCGGCGAAAGTTGCCTGCTCGCGAAACCCGCATGGTGCACGCGCTCTCCAACGCGCGCCCTCCCCCGCCGCCTCTCCGTTCGGCGGAGAGCGCTGTGTATCCAAGGCCATCCAGGCGCCCTAACAACCTGCATGGCTACTCCCTAACGGGCGCCCAACACGCTACTCACACTGTCCTTGAGCCGGTTCGCGGTGTTCGCGCACGGTGTTCGCGCAGCCCGCTGTCGTGTCGTCGTGTCGCCGTCGTGGTCCCGCCGTTGAGCGGCAGCAGTCAGTGAGTCACTCGCGTCAGTGGTGGATAGCTCGCTGCCGTTTTGAGAACTTTTTGATCTAATTGTTTTGTGCTTGGTGGCACTTCGCCATGGGGAGGAACGCCAGCTACACTGCCGCTTTCAAATTGAAAGCGAAAGAGTACGCGATCGAACACGGCAACCGTGCCGCAGGCAGGCACTTCGGCGTCACCGACTTCAACGTGCGTTACTGGAGTAGGGCACGCACATACGACGACGAGATAGGGCGCGCGCCAGAAAGCAAAGACGGCAATTTCATGATCGCTGATCGACGGGAGACTGTTTACGTTGTAAATAGTAAAATAAAAAGAAATAGCTGCTGTTGGCAACACTGAGCTTACTTATACAAAAAACGACCGCTACATTTAGCGGGATTGGCATAAGGCAAATTGGCAACACTGTGCACCGGATTTTTTTTTTTCCGCATAATTCTCGCACCCCTAACTTTGCATTGACTTTTCCGAAAAAAAAGTGTGAGGATTATGCGAGTAAATACGGTATATACTAATACATTGCATGCAAAATTGTAAGCATTTCACAAACAGTGCGGATGGGGTAGGCTTTTCATAAAACATTTTCCCTAGATGTGCGGGCGGCGTGCTTTCTTTTGCAGAACTCTTCCCCCAGCTGAGCCACCAGAGGAGGGTCCTCGAGAGAAGCCTCAAGCAGCGGGCTCCCGGAAAGGAAGACGAACGCAGCCCGACGGCGAGCAAAAGAGCGCGGGAAGATTCTTCCAGGCAGGGCCGTCACAGCTCTTCATCTTCACGGTCACACGGAAGCTCTGACAGGAGGAAGGCGGGCGGCGAGAGGAGGAAGAGGTCGAGAAGCAGGGAAGTGTCCAGCGGGCGCAGCCGAGGGCCAAAGCAATCGCACTGATGGCTGGCATGGGAAGCCCACTCCTGTGCCTGGCTGTGGGACCGAATGATCGGAGCTTGCACTGAACGCTTGGGGCAGACCGTCCAATATTCGTCTCTTCACTGCTGTTTACGAAGGCCGATACATTACACTGTTACCACTAAGTCCATCATTGGTAGCCCCGGTGCTCACCTGTAAATACTGCAACAGTCCCGGCAGGGCCTAGTGCTTCTGAAAAGGGGCAGGTGCGGGATTCGTGGTGCAGATCGCTTTGTGGCGTGATGGATTCGCTTCTGGACAGTCTGATCATAACCAGCCTCAGGCTCGAGCATCTGTGCCCTTGGCAGACTATCCCACCTTGTGTGCATTGCCATCATCGGTTTCTTCATTTGTCATCCACAAAGAAAACCTCCACCTTCTAAGAGGGGGGCCTTCCTTGCTGCTGTGGAGGTTGCGCATTTCAAGGATCTGGCTGGTGCATCCCTCCCATCAATTGACGCACACCAGCGAGAGAGGCAATGCGTTGGTGAGGCCGAAGAGGTCAGCCCCGCATATTGCTGGGCTTGCCACTGGATTGGCGTGCGCCTGTTGAGTGTACCTGCTTGTGATGCACCACGTTGGCACCGTGCGCACACGTTTACCATTTCGTGGACGTGTTCGGTTTCCAGCCTCAAAACTGGAAAAAAAAAAGTGAATTGTGCAGGCTTCTTTTTAGTATACTGCACCCCTGGTGAGAAAGGGTGAACTCGGCAAGCACTCAATAGATGTGGCTGGAGATCCTGCAGTGGACACAACCAAGGTGATGATTATAAGGATGACGACGACTGCACCCCTATGTGATCAAATAAAGGGATGTACAGGAATAGCTTGCTGTGCCATGCATGCGTCCCACTGCGCGAGTCAGTGAAGTCCTTGGTCTTTGACCTACTCCTGTCTTTGTATCTTGCCTTGTATCACGGTAATGTTACTTTGCTCCACTGATATCTTTTGGGTTCCCTGGTCTCTGACGCCACACTCCCGGCCTCTGGGTTTCTTTCGTTTACCGGCTGACTACACCACATTGTTCTACTGCTCAACTTGTCGTTTTGCTGAGCCTGAGGACGTGGGTTCAATCGCGGCAGATGTTTTTCTGATGGAGATGAGTAACAAAAACACCCTGTGTCAAGATTTCAGCACACATTAAAAGATCCACAGGTGGTATTAATTTGTAGTCCTCCTTTACGGCTCACCTTGTAGCCTAGGTGTAGCTTTGGCGCATAAAAGCCCCCCTTTTTTTTAACTCGCTGTTTCTGGGTTTTCTTCACTCACCCACTCCAGGAATCCTCCCCGAGTCTGAGTTTCCTGCACCCGCCCTCTAACAACGTCTCTCCGTAAGATTACTGCAGAACTCGCTCTTTCTGTCGTTCCTTTGCTCACCCACTGACGACACCCCTCCCCAGCGTTCCTTGATTGCCGCTGCCCATTCGTGTAGTTGCCAACTGCTGCACACCCCCCTACCTATTGATCATCCTGCTGAACACCTTGCTACTGGGTGTCCTCCACGACTTCCTGAAAATGCTACTGTAATGATCAAACTGTACTTGTCCATTGGAGGGCAGTGAAAAATGCCTTGAAGTAAGCTTTGATCAATCAATCAGTCAATCAATCTATTTATTTGACATCCACACACATACAGATGTCGGGAGCGTGAACAAAAAGCCAACAAAAGCAGCTTCACGGGGTGCATGCCCCTTAATATACAAATCATGTAAAAAGTATACAAACAAATGGTAGTGCAGACTGCACATGCATGGATTTTGCATTCATACAGTAATAATAAACAAGCAATTCTGCACACTGTCCCGTTAACAGGGGTATACAACGAAAACAAATACACCTGCTCAAGCGTACATGACTACTGACACCTACAGGGAAAGAAATGTAAAATGATAAGATATACTTTAGAAAACAAAAAAATACTGACATCACAGAGTGTAAATAGAGCAAAATATGTAGTACAGTTAAACCTGGATATAACTAAGTTGACAAAAATTCGCATTTTTTTCATTACATCCAGGTTTTCGTTACATGCAGGTTTCGAGTTAAAGCTTGCGGAAATGAAGCAGAAACGAAACCAATATGCTAGGCATCAGTGATGCTGAACTCGCCATTGTTCAAGGATATATTTCACTCTGAAAAACTG
The DNA here is from genome assembly GCF_048455015.1 of Haemaphysalis longicornis. Taxonomy (NCBI): domain Eukaryota; kingdom Metazoa; phylum Arthropoda; class Arachnida; order Ixodida; family Ixodidae; genus Haemaphysalis; species Haemaphysalis longicornis. The sequence goes on along the minus strand of NW_027526203.1, from coordinate 196,793,955 downwards.
TGATTTGCGCTTGCTGCTACTACACGACCCCCGAATTCACGAACATAACTAAGTATCGCTTTTGTTTTTTGATACTTTTCAGTGCCTTAACGCGTTTCGAGAACCCAACTTACGCTGAAAGGGCGCCTTTTCGCGAACTTCATGCTCCTTCCTGCAGTCAGAATTGTTGAAGGGATGCTAGCTGGGACACTGTACCGGGCGGTGACGTTCTTTCTAGCCGACGGAGACGGCATTTAAAATTGCGAGGTTGTCTTGAAAATGCAAATCTTCTCGTATTCAGGCAGCAGAAATCATCCACGAACCCATACCAGATATCAGAGGACACACACGGCTACACGCCGACAGGCAGGCCTAGCACCTAACCGACACCGCAGTCACGCATGGAAACGCACGAGAGATTGCGGTGCGGGCAAAATTCGCTAAATTGGTGCATTTCGCTAACTGATTTTTCAGAAAAAAAGGCTAGAACCCTTGACTCATCAGCGTAGCAAATTCGTTGCATTCAGCTTAACCGTCGCAACTCCTTCGTTACGTAGAGGTCGCAAACACTTCAATGAAGGTGGAAATGGGGAATTGGAAAACTTTGTTAAATCCAGGAATTCGTCACATAGAGGTTCGTTACATCCAGGTTTAACTGTATGAGCAAGAGGGGATAAAACATTACAAATCACTGGTTATGCAAGTTAAGTAGAGTGGGCAAAGTGTAACACAGCAACTGTTTGCGGTAATTAGTTCTTGGGCAAGGAACGACCAGGTTTCTGCATGACGCGTATTATGGCTGTGACAGTTTGGTGGGAAGTTATATGTAGAAAAACTGCATTTTCAGCTGTTTCATTACATAAACGTGGAACGGGACTGATATCCGTACTTCCAAAGATCGGTCATGTATGAGCATCGTACGTCGAGCTTCCTTTTATAGTAAATAGTTTCGTAATGTTGGCATTTGTTGTGTGGCCCCGATGCAAGTGAGCAGTCAATAATGTGGGAGAAAAAAAAATGGCTGTAAGTCAGCAGGAGAACATGGATTAACCTGATCCGTGTTCTCTTTTATGTTGTAACAAGGGAGTGAAATTATTGTCTGCATTGGCCATGTCTAGCTTGTGGATACTAGTTGCAAGACTTGATGCCATGTACACAGGCAAGTGCTTTCTGTGCACTCTGTGTACTCAAAATTACAACTTGAGTATGTTGTCAAATGGTCAGTCAAAGAGGACTTAAAAAAGAGGCTGCCTACCATGAACATGAACATGCCCATTTGCAGGAACAGAGACAGTGTGTTCGTGAAAATAGTGCGAGCATTACTACTATCGAAGCATGGTGGTAATCTGAAGATTGAACGATGTGTGAGTATTAAGCCACTAGGCACTGGGTATGCAAGGAGTGTTGCCCAAATATCGCACAGCTGTGCTGTATATTCACGCAACTAAGTGTGATTGTTGCCCCCCCCCCTTTTTTTTTTTCTGATGGAGGTAAAAACAAAAACAGCTGTATGCCAAAGTTTTGGCATATGTAGAGATCCCCAGGTGGTCTAAAGTAATCCATAGCCCTCAACTACAGTTTGCCTCCTACCCTAGGTGTAGCTTTGGCACATAAAACTCCAGTTTGGACTTCCTAGAAGTGCTAAACATAAGTTACTCAATGCTTTTAGTTCTTTGCTGAACAAACTCATTATCAAGGACACTCGGTGACCTCAATCCTTGGTTGGCTGTCCACTAGAAGATTGTTCAGCATTAGTTTAAAGTTGTATTTCTTACTGTAAGAGGATTAGCCCACCATGCTTTCTTTTTGCTTGCTACAAAAAATAATACAACCAACTTCTTCAAGGATATGCATATACCGACGACGATGCTCCCTCCAAATATTCACATTGCATCACATCAATGTTGTTTCCCTAAAGCTGAAATTTCCAGCACACCCTCTCCTTGTACTTAACCACAGAGGACCTCTGGGTAGAATGGCCACTCAAACAGGTAATTTAGTCGATGACTTTAGCTGATGCTGGGATTTGCTGCACCCTTGTGTGGTAATGCCTTCAGTTTTTTTTTCGAATACGCAACAAATGAACCAGTTGATGGGGCAACATAGAGTCAACAAGGTAAAATCGGAGTCAATGTAAGGTCAGCATTTACGCAAGTGCAGCTACTAGACCATTTAAAACAAAGCTGTACACTTTTCTTAATGTTTAACTCTTTCTGGCATGGTGGTCACCCCAGGTAACAACTTTTTCTTGATTTTTTGCTGCATAAAGTATTGTCCCTGCTGAGTTGATAGCATGGGATAACGTGTTGTATGTATAGGTAATACTAAGGAAGCTAGAAATGAAGTGCTGTGATCAATTAGCACGGAGCGCTGTGTCACAGAAGTTGGTGACCCCCGTGCATGTGCGGATGTGCAGTACAAAATCTCTGATATTCGAGAACGACATGGATGTGTGAAGCGTGCACTGTTCCCTTGTGCATGCAGGAAAACAAGGACTGTTTTGTGGCCTTCCACCGAAAGTGACTGGTAGGCCTTTCCTGCATGGTGGTCACCTCGGGTGACCACCTCACGTTTTCTGAACCAAAAGTCAATTTTCGTCTTGTAAGAAAAGCATTTCCTGGCCAAAAGTTCAGTATTTTTTCAATAAAAGAAAACGCTTCCCTCCCAAATTGAAGTTCTGTGCATGAAAGAGTTAAGACGAAGAAATAATCACCTGGTAGGGCTTTGAACCTGACACAGCTCTGATACGAGCCTAGTCGCATGGCAGGCTGACTGATACCCAACAGAGGGCAGGCACCTGTATGCAGCCAAACGGCAGAAAAACACCGCCTGTACAAATATAGCTGGAACAAGTGTCCAAGTTAAACAAGATATTTCGTTATCCTAATGTGATGCATAGTTCAGTTAGGCGAGCGTTTCTCAAGCAGGTGTCTGTGTGTGCATTGCAGAACTAAGCGCATTCAAATTGTCCTGTATTATTAATTGTACATGCAGTATCTGCATTGGTCACCTGCTGGCTCTCAGCTGCTAAAATGCCGTTATTGGCTTCAAACTAGTTGTGCTTTTTTTTGCAAAAAAAGCATGTCCACTCAAGAGAAGCAAAAGCGTTCACGTAATTACTTTTTTGCCTGTATGAAGTGTGTCAGCAGAACAGAGCAGTATGTATCAGTTCAGCAGAATGAGCGTTACAAACAACTGCGAAATGTTATTTTAGTTGCAAGCACTAAATGTAAATATGCAGAGCTTATGCATACAAAGCTTTCACAAGACCAATATTTCACTTCATTTCGTAGTTACAAGGTGTATTTGCTCTGCACAAGGGTAAACCTTCCTTTGAAACCTTTTGCACGTTGTTTTACTCAAGCTCGATAATTACTATGGCGCAATAAAACAGGGACAAAGAAGAAACACATACAACAACACAATGCCGAACTTCCAACTAGATTTTATTAAAAACCATGCTGCTTGTATACACAAAAAAACTAAGAACATTGTGACATCAAAGCACATCACGCTTCTAAAAAGGCTACTCTTTATCTGAAAGCGATATGGACGGAGTACTAATGCAGTTATCCCCCGCCTGCCTGATAAGATGAGCTTCAAGAATTTCATGCTCAAGCTTTCCCCTTGCCTTCTTCAAAACTTTTGTGCAATCTAGCAAGGGGCTACACTTGCATTTTTTGCTGAGTTCAGAAGGGTGGCCACCCGCGTTGTTTGCAACTATCCAGTTGTGCTCCATCGCCCTCTCATTGAAACACTTCCCAGTTTGCCCTATGTGCACTTTTTGCAGCTTGAGGGAATTTCGTATGTAACCCCCATGCTGCAGTCTGTAGTGAACAGCGTGGTTTTTTGCGCAAGGTTCAGTTTTTTCTTCTTTTATTTTTTTATTCAAGGCTCGCCTTTTTCTGAATTTTTGTTCCTTTTCTTCAATTTTCTATGAACTATCTCCAACATGTGTCCGTTGCTTCATTTTCAGTTATTCCATTAAACAGTGCTGTAAGCATGCCTGTAATCATTAGGCTCCGAATCCCAGAATAACTTTTTCTGGGCAATTTTATTTTTGTTATTTTTACTCACGATATCACAATAAGCCATAAAACAATAGCCCAAACAAACCCATCCGTCCGGAGATCAGTATTCTGGGTGTTCTTCTGGCCATCCTTTTACCTGATGCATCGGAGGCTGGCTGGGCTATGCTCCTTTCTCTGCACTGTGGCTGGGCATGTAGTTTTAGTTGTGCTGTTCTAAAGTAGCTCCCCTCATTTCAAAAATGGCTATCAGTGCCCAGCTGCCATCATAAGCTTGGAATAAATCTTTGAGCAGTCACAACACCCATGACTAGGGGTCGGATTTCCTGGTATCTACCGATAAATTTCCGAATCTACCGGCTGCTCCCAATACTTAAAATTCGTATTGTACCAAAAAGTACTGACTTTAGTTGTGACTGGTCTCACGAGTGTAATATATATATACAAGGTGCACTGGCCGTAACCGCATGCAACACAGCCACAACCTGCAGGCATCAAGGTGCGGTGTATGCATCTAAATTTGGTCACATAGCTGGTTAGTTGACACCTAAATCTGAAGACCAAAATGACTTGAAACATCTGTGTTTTTGATAGCTGTTTGTCGGGGTTCTTGTTTGTTATGATGGACCATGCCTCTCGATTGCAGCACTGGAATTTTGGTGTCTGGCGTCAATGGGGGGGGGGAGCTTTTTTCGGGTGCAAATGGCAGATAAGAATGCACAAAGGACATTTGTGTGCATACTTAAATGATAAATTATTTGCTTGGTGACGTTTATGATAAACGTTATTTCTGCACGCTGATGTCTATCCGACGTGAACGCATAGAGCAATTTTTTCAGTGAGAAAGAAAAAAGCCAAAAATACTAGAAAATGAATGCTGTATGAACGTATTTGATGAAAGATGCACAATTTTTTAATAAAAATAAATATCAATAGATGCCTGCCAAATTAAACATCAGTACCGAAAATTTCAATTCGTAGTGATAAAATTCAGAGAACGCAATATGTAGTTTGACTTGGGTGGTCGGCATAGCTAGGCCTGGGAGCTGAACATACTTTGCCACTGGAAGTTTGATGCTTCCAGAGGTTTAACAAACAGTGATATTATACACTTGCAGTAATAAAATCCTGAAGTTGTTGACATCTTAACGGCCAAGGCCTCGTGCTGCTGTGCACAAGGCCGGGCCTTCGGCTTACAAACAAAACAGTATAATAGAAAAAGCTTGTGTCTGCAAGAGAATTCTAGGTGGTGTAGGCCACCCCAACAACAAACTCTGGAATACTTAGTTGTACTGTCTCGATGGCCCACTGGCTGCTGCTGAGGACGAGGTGTGAGCAGGAGGCTGCTGAAGATGTGAATGTGAGTGCGAATGTTCGTTTCCACTTTGTGCCGACAGTCCTTTCAGCTGCTTTGTTATCTCCTTATGGTATTGTGAAGCAACACATTTTCCTTAACTCAAATGAAATAATATTTTACACACTGCCAAACTGGCTGTAATTATCACCGCCATCTCCTCCATCAGTCACTGTGTCCATCCCCTAAAGTGGGTTAGCTATATATATATATAGGAGATGACTATATAGCTAAAAGTATGATTGGCAACAGTTAATTTTGTTATAAGCCCAGTCTTGGCTTAAACTCTATTTTAAAGAGGTGGGTACAAATAGTGCTAGCAGCTGGTTGGCCGTAAAAAGAGTAGCTGTCTGAAAGCCCATTTATTTGGCTTGCAGACACCGCCACGTGGTATGGGCTATGAATTGAATGGTAATTGCATGCTAAAAGGACAACAAAAAAAAGTTATTGCAGCATACGCTGTTAATAAATTTAGGGCTTTCGCATTGGCCTGGAATAAAATAATTCCTATCAGCAATGTTGCATCTTTCGACATAAGATTGGCTAAGAAGCTGTTTATCGATATCGTCAACATGGAATGGGCAGGAATACAACGCTTAAGGGGAGAGGGGGAAGTAGAGATGAGATCGTGATGACCATTAACTGGTCCGTAAATTCAGGGTTGATTGCGATAAAATAACCCACATCATCATTAAGGCAAGAGCCTTAAGTACCCCATTCTGCGGAAAACTGTCGTCGTTGTCCACTAAAGAAAATGGCTACAGACAGACGGACAAGGAACTTTATTGGTGGTCCTGAGAGACTCCGATGACCCCCTTCTCAGGGGGGTGATGAAGCCGCATGCCGCTCCCACATTGGGAGGGGAAGGTTATGCTTCACCGCTGCATCGTGGGCTCTCCGGACAGCTCATAATTGACGCTGTAAAGAGTAAAAAAAATAAAAAAATAAAAAACGTGGTTCAATGAGATTTGAACCCTGGTCTCACCAGTAGAAACCCAATGTGGTACCACTGTGCTATCTCCAGATTTTTTCCTTATCTTTATATTGCATAGAAGACTAGCCCGAAAAGCTTTAAAATCACACCCCATCTACAATGACAGCAAATTCTCTGACACACCTACCACATGCATACCTCGAGAAGATTCAACCAGTTCGGTGGCTGCGATTGTTGGTGAAAAATTGACTTTGTTCCCCGAGGTTCCTCCGCATTGCGAACCATCATGCGACACTTCCATAGGCTAAACAATCTTCTTCCAAGTTGCCGCTGAAAGAGCAAGGAAGTTTTTTTTTTTTTTTTTTTTGCACATACCCGGTTGAAGGATTGGCAAGAAATGGAAGGGATAATGTGCCCGCTTCACAAATTTCACGAAACTATAAACTGGGAACGCAAAAGTTGCAGAATTGTGCGTGCCGCGTGACACCTGAACGTGATGGCACGTGAGTAGAACAGGTGCACACCAGCCGCGCAGAACCCTTGTTCTCGGGAAGCTGTGGCGTGTGCCAGTCTGCCTGCTGACGTAATTCGCGTTGTAAGACAAAGAAACGAGAGCGAAGACGGAGACGCAAACACGCTGAAGGAGAAAAGAGTCGAAAGGGAAAGTACGAAAGCGAAGAGACGAAAATACGATGTTGCAGCAAAGGAAGTATAAGTATCGCCAGGCTTTCGATCGCCTTGAAAGCGCGTAAGCAGGCATAGTGCCCCCGAGGAATTTTCTTTTTTTTCCATCCTTGTAAGAAGCATATCATGCGTCCAGATAGGGATACGCGGGTAAGCACCTAGCCTGCGTCATATCGCGAAGCGCCGTGCCTTGCGTGCTGCGATATGTCGCACGCGGGCAGAAGCAGTGGTGCGGAGCTGCCTGTGCTACAGCTCGAGCTACAGCCCGAACAGCGGAACTGCAGTATATTCAGCGGCCGCTAACGCCAAAAATCGTAGCTCAGAATTTTTTTTTTTAAAGTGCGAATGCACTTCTTAAGCGACCCTGAATCACGCGTCCACCGCCGTCCGTCCATCCGGACCACATACCCACTTAGGGCGATTGGCCAAGAAGAGTTCCTTCGCTACCCATTCGGCATATCTTCGTGATACTAACCACTTCCTACGGGAAATTAACAACATAAAAATCCCTGATGGCACCTTCCTTGTAACTATCTGTACACAAACATACCTCGGGATCACGAGGCGCCAAGCCCACAAGTCATTGAAACTTTGACCAGGCTAGTGTGGAATTAAATAGCTTTTAATTCCACAATCAGTATTATCTTAAGCGACCCTGAATCACGCGTCCACCGCCGTCCGTCCGTCCGCACCACATACCCACTTAGGGCGATTGGCCAAGAAGAGTTTTTAAGTGCGAAAGCGACCCCACCACATACCCACTTAGGGCGATTGGCCAAGAAGAGTTCCTTCGCATCACCCGTACATTCGCACTTCCCCATGCTCCCCTTCGGGGAAATGCGGGTGAATTTTTTTAACGTGCAAGGAAGCCTGTGTCCCGAATCCAACCTCTCATTTTGCCAGGAATCTCATTTCACAATTCGACAGCATGTAGTCCGCTTATTTGTTCATTTATCTCTATGTTTACCCTTCAATAAACTTCATCAATTTTAGGACTGGCCGCTAGCCGTGTACAATGGTACACCACGCTGAAAACATGCGCGAATCAGCGCATCCTTTGCTTATTTATTCGGCTTTGGCCAACTGCCAAAAATAGCTATCTTCCGCCGTCCTTTGCGCGGCGCTAGTGTCGCTGATTGAGTGCGCTTTATCCAAGATGGCGGGCGTACGGTTTTAGGTTGTGGGCATGCATGAGACGTTAGTTTAGACGTTTCTATGCCATCCCGCCTACGATCGAAACGTCGCCGGATATGAAAAAGTACACCCCTTGGATCGCACTCCTCCTGTTCTGTGTAATAGCCGAAGTTCGCACGAGGAACTACCCGGGTAAGCTGCGAAGTTCGCACGCCTAAGTGCACCTCCAGAGTCTATCGCCATTTTGCGCTTGGATCGGAACAGATGTCACGCCGTTTGTGCCAGGACGCGCGCGCAACTGGGCGTGTTTTGTCGAAACACTCATAGTGCAGGATGTTGCCCGCGTGGTCATCTCGTCAGATCGGATTATTGTACTTGACAGATCGCCGCAATTGCCATCGCTCGTCTAGCGGTAGCTGCCGCTGTCGTTAGCGAGCCATGCAGTTACGCGAGCTGTCGAATGCAACACTTTGTGCCCTGTGACAGCTTCTACCAGGCGTCAGTTGACATGGCAGGCCCGCTTCACTGTTGTTGAAACACTGGTCGTATCGCGCTGTCGCACGGCAATATTTCTCTTCTCTCAATGCTCGCGCGCTCTGTTAGTACCGTCCTCGGGACAGGTGTTGCTGTTCTCAAGGGAAGCAGCGGCTTACCTGCGTGCTGAGGCTAGCGTTTGTTCTGTTTTTCTGCTTGCGCCGCCTTTTTTTTTTCTCTCCCCTACTTGTTCTGCTCAGTTTCGTTGGCTTGTGTTCTTGCGTTATGGATGGGCGTTAATGAAGCCATCTGGGTGTGTTTTCTCAGACCAAGAAAGGTGCCTTGCAGGTAACTGTGTTCGGTTGACTGTTTTTAGTGACAACTGGACAGTGTTATGTTATGATGTTATGTCTTTTTTTTTTTATTCTTCATTATTCGTGCCATAGTCGGGCTGTGCGGCAAATGACAGCGCGTATAAAAGGAAATTCGGTCTCTAGTTATGTAGGAAATACACATGTGCATATAAAGTGACTACGTGGGTTGTTCGCTGCGAAATGATCAAACGAAAATTCAGTGAAGGCGGAGTTGAGTTATAAGGCAGCATAACTCTGCGGTCAGAGACCCGCAAAGTCAAGTGCGCCGCAGCATGCGCCTGCTTATTCGTATTTGATGCAGAATTTATTGCACTTTGCTGAGCGGGACGGATAATGTCAGCGGGCGACATTTGGATCGTTTTTCTTCGGTTTCTGCGCAGTTGCGGATTTTGAAAGTTTAACGAATTGAACGATATAGCTGGCCGAAGACATTGATGAGACATGTAGAATTGTTCAGTTTGGAATGCTTAATTTCTGTTCCCTTAAAAAAAGAGGCGTGGGTGGCTGTGATGTGGCTGCTATGCCCGGCCGAATGCAACAGAGTTGTAAGCAAGATTAAGCAATAGAAATTGCAAAAATCCAACTCCAGTATCAAATTTCTTCCTAAAAACTTTTTTAAATGGTTGCATAGGGTCATAATGTGCAAGGAAGCTGCATGTGTGGCTCATTAGGACACTTGGTGTGGGTGGCTGCGATGTGGCTGCTACGCCCGGCCGAATGCAACAATTGTAAGCAAGATTAGGCAATAGAAATTTCAAAATCCAACTCCCGTATAAAATTTCATCCCAAAAACTTGTTTAAATGGCTGCATAGTGTCATAATGTGCAACTAAGCAGCTTGTGTGGCACATTAGGACACTTTGAAGTCCTTGGCATGCCAGGAAAAATCAGGAAGGGATGTCTCTGTCGACAGCTTTCACTCTTTGCCCCAATTGCTGTCCCATTTGAAAGCTTTGATGGAAAGTGATTTCAAAAGGTTGTAAAAGTGCATTTTTGATACCACATGGCACCTGACCAGATCACCGTCTTGCATTCAAATATTTAGTGAGCAAGCCCATTGAATTGAAGGATTTCAAGGGACACAATTTGCTCAGGATAGTTGAACGACGAGTTGATCAGGTTGTTCACACCTGATATCTGCCAGTATGGTGAAGTGGCTAATAAGTTACGCAACTTCATAAAATTATGGGCTCGTTTTCTCAGCCGCAGCAGTGGCATGTCTGGTAGGGGAAACTGAAGCCAGATTTGGCATTTTTGCAATGTGGGCTAGCTTGTTTATTATTTGCTCCTTTTGGGTGTACTACGAACACAAGCGACGAAACCAGCAAATAGAAACTTATTGGTGATACTCGCAAACTTCCTTGCATACAATGTCCACCTGGCCGTATAAAACACTTTCAAGAACAGCAAGGATATTGCTCCCAAGGTTCTTTCAGAAATGCAAAGTCGTCTGCACAGTGTCGTGGTTGCTAAGAGGGGTCACTAAATACAAGCATGTGGCATTGATTACAATCCAGTGTCTGTTTTAGTGAGTCAACAAAGAACACCTGTTCATGCAAACTTTGGCACCTGATAAGAGAACCCCACGTGGTGTAAATTATATAAGCTCTCCACTACAGCTAGCCTTGTAGCTCAGGTGTATTTTGGCATTTAAAAGCCCAAGTTAAAGTTTATAAACATAATGTTGTAAAATTTCACGCACCATGCATGTTGGGGGGAAGGGGCTTTCCGCTGCTAGAGGGGACCGGGAGAGTGCATGACGAGCACTTGCAGCATGCCTGAAACAGTAGCTGCGAGAGGGCTGCGCCACCACATGGAGAGCCTCTCTCTCTTTGAGGCACGACCACCTACTTCGGTGTGGCTGCACGTTAGCTTTAGCAGGTGTTCTGCACAATGCAGTCCATGCGTACCTGTGTTCTCTTTATGGGAGGAAGCTGGGATCAGAGCCAACTTTGTTTTTGGACATAGAGTAATGAGATTTGGCAGGTGTTAGTAAAATAGACAGGTTCCCCTGTGGTGTATTTTTGTATGAATCCCATGGCTTGCAAACTTGGCAGAAAATGGGCCTCTGTTTGGCTTCTATGTTTCCTTCCTTCCTTTTGCACTGGCCACTGGTGAAGAGTGTAACTGAAGGGGGTGGAGTGGCATGTACGCCTGTCTGCAGTGGAGGAGGCTAGCTTAGGGAGTTTCTCTCTTTTAGGACCATCATGGCATGTGGGGCGTGGTGTGCTACTGGAGCGCAGCCTGCGGCTGCGCCCAGGCTGGACACGCGACAGGGGCTGGGACAACGCCGAAGGGCAGCTGGGCGCCGAGGAGAGGGCTGTGGAGGAGAAAGCTGGGGCCCTGGGCAGCCGTGACGGAGTTCAATCCCGCCGGGGCCCTGACGCCGGGACTGATGTCTCCGGCGTGGACAGCCTTGTCGACCAGTCAGCCGTCGCAGGTGAGGGGCCGTCATCTTTACCACGTCAAGCGTCTTTAAGTTACCCTGACGCTGTGAAGGGACTCCAGGCAATGCCCATGGGTTGTGCAGTCTGGAGCACTGCATGGGCCTACGTTTTGAGGCCCAGTGGTTCCCCGTCCTGCCCGACCTGTGCTCAACGGGGCTAGAGGCATCTGTGCACAAAAGCACGTGGCTTTCACTGCAGTCGATTAGAGTGGGGAACAGAGTATGCAATAACCTTACATCATTTGGGTTTAAGAAAAAGTATTACTTTGTAACACTACAAGGAAATTCAGGTGCACCTCATTGCAGTGCAAGTGCTGAGACGTGTGGAATTTCATGTAGCTTAATCCATCGTGTGCTGGATAGTAACCGGCTCAAGGGCTATAAGGGACAAGGCAATTAGATGGCAAAACGGCAATGTGCGCAGCAAATGTGTGATACCCAGCACAAAATGGCCTTTCAGGCCTGGCCTGGGCTTCTGAGTAAGCCGGGGTGCGCACAGGGCTCTAGTGTGGTCTGCTAGTGGTTACAGTCAATGCATGCTGATTCGACCTGGGCAGGGCTGCTGAAATGTGGTCAAATTTAGTGGGACGAGCTGTAGTAGTTGAAATGCATAGCCTTGTACTCCTGCGGGACTCGATTTCAACCAAATTGAATTATGATTGTGAACTCTATTCAGTTTATTGCTCCTACTACTGCACTTGGGAGGGTGAGAAAGTCGTGCTGAATGGGTTGGCTCCCCTTTGTGCAGCTCACATAAATCTTTCCTGTTTTGTACCAGTATTGGTTCTGTAGGATTTTTTTGTTTTGTTTTGTTATGCTTGTGCATATGTCTGGTGGTTTTCTGGACTCAAGGTCTTCGACATGTACAGCCTGGCTTCTGGTGTTTCCATACCATATCAGAAACATTTTTAAAAATATCAGTGTTGATTCTTCCTTTGAAGGAATCGGTTGCTCTTCATTTTTGCTCCTCACTAACGTGAGAAGTGGGCCACACTCGCGTTAATGAGCAGCAAATCATGACATGCGTGTATGCTCATTGGCAAATGTTTGCTTGGAGCCAGGCGTGCAGCATATCCTGTGAGGCGAGTGGAAGGAAAACCTTTAATATTACGAAAAAACGTTGTGCATATGCAATACAAAGCTGTATTACTTTCCGACAATCTTTCCTATGCTTGATGCAACTTTGCAGCACTTACAAAACAGCTGAATTCATTTTGCTGAACAGAATTCATTTGGTAGTGTGCGCAACCACTCGCGCACTGCGTGACTTGCATCTTCATCCGGGTGGAGGGGCATCAGCCATGGACATGGCACCATTTGAAAACTTCTGACTCGCGTTCGTAGAATTTCCGATGTCACACTTCCACCATCGTTTGGACTTTCATTTGACGATGAATTTCGATGGTATCACCAATCACTAAGCAGAAACCAAACAACAGAACTCGGTTCCTCCCCTGTGCGAGTTGCTAGCGGGGCAACCTGTTTTTGGCAGCTCCCCCAAGTACGTTGCAGGGCCCTTATTATGTCGTATTATGGCACTGTAAGCAGGTAATTTGAAATCCACTTTTCTAAACACCCATTCCTTAGCAATGGCACCAGCTCTTCCCACCGACTAAAATCATAGGGACATGTGAGCTACCCAATCCTTTTGAACAAAGAGGAGTTGCACATTGTCTGCATGATCCTTCTAAGGTATGCCTTTGCATTATCTCGCAGTATCATGCTGTAGCAGTATCTGGGTGGTTGGTGTGGCACTGGTTAGCCCTTGCACATCCTCTGGCTTCCCTCCTACTTGCAGGGGGGCTGTACTTGTGGTATTTGTGTTAGGGAGGGCACGGCACTAAGCTGCTTGCTAGTTGAAAAGAATGCGATTCCTAAGTTGTGAACAAATGGGCAAATTTAAATGGAAATTTCATTTAATTAAGCTGGATGATCAAGAAAATTGAATAAACGGTGGTAGAGATTCAGTTAAAATCCTGCACTTACCCAGTTTTGTCGTATGAACCTGTACCTATGACATCACTGCACCTTGTCTTGATAGAAGGAACCACAATTTGAAGACAATTGCAAACTTATAATCGCAGTTTAAAGCGCAGAAGAGCATTTTTTACTATTAGTATGGTGATGAACAAGTGGCCATGCAGGGAAAATGTATGCTAAACCAACAATACTCCAATGAGGTTTTGGGATCGTGGCACCCCTCAAGAGTGGCTGGTGCAGCAGTGGGCAATGGTGCGTCTTGCCATGACCAGCTGGTGTGGCTAGCTGGGCTGTCTGAATCATAGGGCGTGTGGTGGGGCCCAACTTGTCAAATTCTAGCCCAATGATCTCCTGAGGCAGATTTCCAAGGTTCTAAGCAAGAACCAAGCCCGCGACCATGCTGTTCCACAAATGGGACACCCTGCCAGGTTTTATTGGACTTAACTGCTGGTAGCCCTAGTTACAGTTCCTGTTGTGCTGTGCGTTTCATACAGGGTTGAGGTACTGACTGACCCATTTTCGGCTGCTCCCCATATTGCATCACAAATCATGGTGAAAGAAGCAGGTAATTGGAAATGCGCCTGTTAGTCACAAACTATTTGATAATGGTGACATCGTTTCATGTTGGAGCATAGCGAGATATGAATATCAATTACATTCCTTTGAAATAATCAGACTTGCATATTTTCTTTGTGGCCTCTTCAAGGAGTGGTTGCAGGCATGCATTGATATTCCAAAAATGGTTTGTGGCAATATTATTTGTAACAAAAAATGTGACTTCAAAATGTTTTGCTTGGCCTTGCATTTTGTATACCCAT
>NW_027526203.1:196085331-196179651 GCF_048455015.1 Haemaphysalis longicornis | reverse complement strand
TGTCCCGTCTGAATTCGTGGGTATTTAACTGCTATGCTACGGCGGGCGCAGCCATAAGTGATTTGAATAGTCCAAGATGGCCAACCAACGTTTCTAGATATAAGGGGTGCTTATGCAACGGCAAGATAAGGTACCCTTAGTCCATTTAGAGATGGTTTAAAACACGAATTTACTCTCACTAATTATTTCCATTTCCATTAAAGCAGCGCAAAAACGCTTAGAAGGGCGTAAAATCGGCTTTACTCATCATACTGAGGCGATGAATAGCTCGTAGACAGCGGATTTTAAGACGAATGTCCGCCACGACCTGGGGTTACTAGTGAATAAATCGTAAAAGTTGCAGAAACATGCCGCTACATACAGTAAAGAAGCAACATGCCCAATCCTAATTTTCAGCACACAGGATCAGGCGTTATGGTAATAACCATGTAGCTAGTATCGCGCCAGTAAGATTTAATGAACTGCGCTTAACCATTTCTAGACTGAGCCATACCATTTGTAAACATTTACAAAAAATTGGTCATATAGCTAGCAGAATGAAAGTGGTACCTTAAAAAGTGAATGGTAGCGAAACGCGGCTATTATGAAACCCGAAAAGCTGTGGAGACACCATAGTGGCAGTTAGAGACATGTGGAAAGGAATAATGCTTTCGGGGCTGTCATTTTCCAATTGCGTATCCGTTTTCAAATTCATGGATGTCTTTCCGCATTGCGTGCTTGTCCCAAATACTGTGCTGGCCGTAAATGAAATGTTAGTCATCGAGAAAATGTTTTTACGTTACGTGGGGGCAAATTCCTGCCTCTGATAATGTCAAACCGCCAGATTTCTCCCAGGGAACCACCCGAAATTGCACATTTTGAAATGGAGGTTGGGCTTCACCACAAGGCACGAGAACCACACGTGCTAAAATTTTTTGTATATATCAACTCTCCGGGACGCTCACGACCAAACGAGCATGGCACATTCTTCGAGGTCTCATGGGCACCACCACCTCCAAAACAGGCACCAACCGAACAATCTCTCGACTCATTCATAACAATCCCCAACCCCCCCGGCAGCCTACTGGCCTCGCTACGAAACCGAGTCTTCGCAACGGCTACAACACCTTCGCCGCACCCGGATTACAGGGGACTCCCCTGTGACCCCGAACGAGGCCCTGGACGCCCCTTTCACCCGCACCGAACTTCTACGGGCCCTATCCAGCCTCACTCGCAACACCGCTCCGGGCCACGACCGCATCACCTGCAAAATCCTTCGCAATTTGGACGAGGACCACATTGACGCCCTCCTTGAATATTACAATCAACAATGGGCCAATGGCACGCTACCCCCCCCCCCCCCCCCCCCCCAATGGCGGCATGCCGACATCAGCCTACTCCCCAAGCCAAACAAGCCCGTTAACATGGACAACCTACGCCCAATCTCTCTAACATCGTGTGCCGGCAAACTACTGGAGCACCTTCTCGCACGCCGCCTAACTGCCCACCTCAACGATACAGAACAACTCCCGCACACCATGTTTGGCTTTCGGGCGCATCTGTCAGCACAAGATATTCACCTACAACTGAAAGAAGATATAATCGATAAGCTCAGCAAGACGCATTCAAGCACCATATTGAAGTTGGACATTAAAGGAGCGTTCGACAACGGGTCCCACAGCGCAATTCTCTATACAGGCTGCGGCCAGTCCACCTATAACTACGTCCGCGCGTTCCTAACCGATCGTACGGCCACAATAAGCATCGGCCCCCATCAGTCCGGTCGCTTTAGCACACCCGCCCAAGGAACACCACAAGGGTCAGTCATCTCGCCCCTGCTATTTAATATTGCTATGGCCGGACTCCCACCACTGCTCTCAAACATCCCGGATATCTCCCAAGCACTCTATGCGGATGATATTACAATTTGGACCAACAAAGGCTCCCCGGGCCTCCAAAAAAGCTACTGACACCGTCGCTTCATATCTCCGCACATGTGGACTTCACTGCGCACCAGCCAAGTCAGCCCTCCTAATACTCCGAAGTAGAACGCACGGCCGCCCCCTACAACCAACACCAGACCCCGAAATATCAATCGATCGCCAACCAGTCCCTACAGTACCCACACTACGCATCCTCGGAGTGCAATATCACCACGATGAATCGGGGGCAGAATTCCTCCCCCGCCTGCAGAAAACGGTGGCTCAACTCACGCACCTAATATAACGGGTATGCTCTCGCCGCCACGGCCTCAAAGAGGCAGACGAGTGTCGCATACTGCAAGCCATGCTCACAAGTCGCATCACTTATGGAGCACCCTATCTGGCATTGAAACGACAAGAATCAGCAAAGATGGACATCCTCATATGCAAAGCATACAAGTCAGCGCTAGGCCTACCGGCCTACACATCCACAGATCTCCTCCAGCTTGGGCTCCACAATACCCTGTCGGAACTGATTGAAGCCCACACTACCAGCCAGCTTCAACGACTTCAAATCACTGCTACTCGACGACACCTCCTTAAACGCCTGGGCCACCCTACGGCTCCAACCCGCGAAACATTCTGCAGCCTTTCTACAGCAGCCCGAGATTCCATTTATGTCCTTCCACTACCCAAACATATGCACCCCGTCTACAACGTAGGTCACCGCCAACATCGCGCACGCCTACTCCTCAAAAAGTACGGCGCCGACCCCGATACCTACTACACTGACGCAGCCCCATACAGCACATACCCGGCCCATGCCACAGCAGTAATCCACTCAACCAACATCATCACAGCTTCTGCCACAATACCGACCACATCCATTGATACCGCAGAGGAGGCTGCAATCGCTTTTGCCATCACCAATGCACCCTCATCGGACATCACAGTGCTGACCGACTCCCAGTCCGCTTGCCGCCGCTACGCCACGGGACGCATCACTCGTATCAGATCCAACATCCTAGCACGCCGTCCATCGCTCCCAACGACCCGTATAGTGTGGATCCCTGGCCACACATCTCTTCCTGGGAACGAGGTGGCACACGCCACCGCCCGCGAACTCACTTACCGGGCATTCCCAGGAGAGACCAACGACGTACCGGCCCACGAAGACCTAACCCGCCACTTCCTGCCCCCAACGTACTCCGACATCTTAGCCCATTACCGGAACTCCCGACGACTCTGTCCACTCCCCCCCCCCCCCTCCCTCACAACCACCGACGCCCGCATATGGCGCCGCCTACAAACGCAGACGTACCATAATCACACTCCCCTTCACTATGTCTCCCCCACCCTCTACCCATTCAACTGCCCATACTGCAACTCCTTCAACACCACCAGCCACCTAGTTTGGATATGTCCGTCCAATCCCCCCCCTCCCTACCCCCCTCTCACCCTCTCCCGAGCATTGGGAGCGCGCGCTGCGCTGTAGCCAGCTCGAAGAACAGGAAGCCCTGATTCTCCGGGCGAAGACTGCAGCCAAAGCCCGCGGCCTACTGGAGTAGGATGGCCACCCAGTGCTCCACTTTTTAACCCAACTCCCTTCCGCTCTATTCTTAGTAAACGTTTTCAACAACAACAACATACCTGACAAACTATTCTCCGCAAGTCGACATTTTTTCTAGGCGGGTTTTTGAAATGTTTCCCTACAAAATGTATATTCCAATTTTTTTTCTGCTACCCGTGGTTTGTTATGCATAACTCCTTTTTTATTATTTTCTTCGAAAACCTCACAAAAATTTTGATTTTGATATTTTTTTCGCAACTATGATGAACGAAAACATAAAAAAAACTAGTGTTATTGGAAAGGCCGTTAAATAATCTGCACTTTGTGTTCCATTCATTAGTGCCTTACCAATTTTTTTTAGCAGGAGCAGGAAAAGCAGGAGGAATAACTTCATTTAACACTTTTAGGAAAGGGTGTCTTTTGCTTGAGGAGGGTAGGTGCTACTATTCCAGGGCCCATGTAGCTCTGGCTGCACTAGTGGCCCGTCGTACCAGCTGTCGCTGATCTTCCGGGTCTGAGCTGAACAACGCAGCTTAACACTGCTCAGGAGTTGGGTTGGGTATTCGGGGAATGTTTGGAATGTCAGGGCAGGCCGACGTGACGTGATAAAGGGAGGCATACTGAGCTCTGCGAGAAGGGCATTTGTTTGAAGGGTGAATTGTAGAGTGCATGGCGTGGATCCTTCCCAGGTGCGGGAAGGTGTTGTTTGTAGTTGATGTCAGAATGTCGTTTCTTCTCTCGTTAAGGATTTGTGCGGACGAGGAAAGGTTTGTCGGGTGAGTCGCTGATGCTGTAGAATTGCGTTGTATTGCAACATTATGGGCTCCGGGTAATAATCCTCCAGTGGCGCCCGGGAGGCATGGGCTCGGGCGACAGCGTTAGCTCGCTCATTGCCACAAAGAGAGTCGTGTCCGGGAGTCCATACTATTAGGTGTTCTGGTGCCTTGCTGGCGAGAATGCAGTGCGCTATAGAAGAGACCCTGCCCCTTGCATAGCTCCGGCAGGCGGCCTGGGAGTCGGTGATGACGCGTACGTGTTTTTGGTCTGACGCGCTGAATACTATGGCACTGGCAATAGCTGCGTATTCTGCCTCTGTTTGGCTGCTTGTGTTGATGGAGGCCGAAGCTATCTCCTGCAGGTCTAGGTCGATGACGTAAAGTGCCATCGCTGGCCGATGCGGATACTTGGCTGCGTCCGTGAACTTCGAATCTGGGTGACTGCCGAATCTGGACTGAATATATTTGGCCCTCGCCGATCTTCTCCCTGCATGGTGCTCGGGGTGCATGTTCCGACGTATTGGTGCCACGTTGAGTTTCTCTCTGAGCTCGAGGCGTATTCTCCGTCTTCGTGGTGTGCCCTCCAGCGCTGGTGGAATATCCCAGACGACGGAGTACATGTCTGCCGGTAGGCGTGAGCGTGACACGTTCCCGCTCGCTTACAAGGTGGGCTTCGATATGCTCCTCCACCGTGTTGTAGACGCCTAAGGAGAGGAGCTTGCCGG
Organism: Haemaphysalis longicornis; assembly: GCF_048455015.1. Classification (NCBI taxonomy): domain Eukaryota; kingdom Metazoa; phylum Arthropoda; class Arachnida; order Ixodida; family Ixodidae; genus Haemaphysalis; species Haemaphysalis longicornis. The sequence continues at coordinate 196,174,679 of NW_027526203.1, read as the reverse complement.
TTGCTGTGGTGGGTGGTAGATCGAGACCTTGTTTGCCCTGCGGAGGACGGTGTCAAGCTTTTCCCTTTCGGAATTCGTGAGCTGGAGATACGGAGCTGCGTAGACGATCCGGCTGATAATTAGGGCTTGAACAAGTCTCGTTACGTCTTATTCCTTGGGCCCGTGATGTCTGTTGGTAATTCGGCCAATCATTCGCATTATTTGGGCTGCTGATGGTGTTGAACTGTGTATCCGCTTTCCCCATTTTGCTGATTATGCAAGCCACAGATGCGTGCTCGATCGACAATGGGAATCTCTTGCCCGTCCAAACTCAGTCTGATCTGGGGTTGCTCATATGCGAACCCTCGTCGCCGGCGTTTAACTAGAAGTAGTTCCGATTTCTCCGGCGCGCATTGGAGCCCACTCGCTTGTGCGTATTCTGCACTGTGTGTACAGCACTTTGTAATTTGTCCTGTATCTCGCCATCCGATACTGTGTTGGTTCAAATTGTTATATCGTCGGCATAAATAGCATGATGGATGTCTTCAATCTCGTGCAGTTTTCATGAGAGATTCATCATGGCTATGTTAAATAGGGTTGGAGAGAGTAGGGCGTCTTGTGGCGTGCCTTTGTTCGGGGTTTTTATGGTGTCTGTGCGAAGATCTCCGATTCCTATTGTGGACGTTCGGTTCGTCCAACGCCGCCTGTATAAACATTGCCTAACGCGTGAGCGAAAAATGGCCAAACAGCCACTCTCCTGTTGCTCTCTCCTACCCTTCCCCGCTCCGTAGCCTTCCAGCGTGCTTTCGTGTCCGCCAGCCAGCGCCGCTTCTCGGAAACTATGCAAAATAGTGGAAAGTTTGTTTAGCGTTCCCGAGGCGGCGCTCCTACGCCTTCTTGTTTTTCACCAGGCCTGTCTGTCTTGGTCTGTCACTGATAAAACTTCCTTTGTCACGAAGCAAAATCCCTTGCGCTGCCGCAGGCTGATGCCGGCTTTGCGCGCTTATCTACTCGGATCACAGGCCCTGAAATTTTCAGAGTGGGGCATCCCACCTCTATCCCCTCCGCATTTAGGTATTGTTTTGACCCCGCTGTTCGCACTCCGCATCTGTACGCACTTCTAAAATTGAGGACTGTACTGTAGAAGCGCCCGGACAGCGTGGCGGAATCCCAGCTGCTTATCCTTTTGTTTCCTATAATTTTCTGAAGTTTACAAGCACGTGATATTATTGGAAAGTAATCGTAGAAGTGAGCGCCTGAACAAAAAACGTGCACGCAATTCTTTCTTCTCTATACTCCAGAAAGGAAAATATCAGTAAAATAATGGCTGCCCCATCCGAAAATATCGTTTTTCTGTTAGCTATATGTCTACGCGACAATCAGTATGTTCTTACACTATTTCAGTCCACCTCGGTTTTATCTTTGGAAAAATGCAGCAAGTATGAAGCGAGCGACACGTTGAACGAGATCCCCAGTGCGCCACAGAACTAGCGCCCCGTCGCGGCTAAGATGTAAGTGAAACGGCCCTTGAAGCCCAACTGGCAAGCTGACAGACACACGTCGTAGAAGTGGGTGCAGCGTTCGCGACTCGCGAGCAGTGACGTCAGGCGAGATGTCCGCCGGCACGCGCCACATAGCGGATCAGTGCCTGAACTAAGCGTCCCTACCCTTCCCATTGCAAAGCGCGCGACGCGGCAGGCAATGTTAATACAGGCGGCGTTGGTTCGTCAGAAAGGATCGGATGTATAGCCTGCTGGATGATGTCTTCCTTTAGTTGTAGTAGAATGTCTTGCGTGGATAGTTTCGCTCAGAAACCAAACATCGCTTCAGGAAGAAGTTCGCGATCTTCCAAGTATGGCTGTAGACGGTTCAGAATTATGTGCTCGAGGAGTTTCCCGAGGCACGACATGAGCGATATCGGTCTCAAGTTGTCTAAGGTCGGAGGTTTATTCGGCTTCGGGATGAGTACTATATGTGTGTGTTTCCAATCTTCAGGAAGGGTGCCCGATTCCCAGTGTTTGTTGTGAAATTTCGTTAGGGCTTCAACTGAAGAGTCGTCCAGACTTCTTAGGAGTTGGTTCGTAACGTGATCTATGCCCGGAGCTGTGCTGCGGGTGAGAGAGGCAAGTGCTTGTTTGACTTCAGCCACCGTTATAGGGCGGTCTAGTAATTCCTTCGGTTCCCCTATGTATTCAGGGAGTGTTACATTTTGGATTTTAGAACCTATATATTTCGTAGTAAGCGCATCAAGGATTTCGTCATCAGTACCTGGATGTTGATGCACGATGCGTGAATGGTTTGCTGGCGCGTCGAATTGCTCCTGGTGGGATTCAGCAGGTGTGGAACAATGATAATGTTTTCGCGGTGCTGAATGTGCCTTGCAGGCCATTGCACAGCTGCTGCCAATTTAGTCGCGTTAACTCTGCGACATTTTTTGGAGCCTCCTGGGTGATTTTGGCTATCCTCAGTTTAAGCTTTCTGTTGTGCTTTCTAGCGCTTCCATGTTTTGCTCAGACATCTTCTTGCATCCCACAAATGTAGAAGGTGCGGGTCTGCCGCAGCTGCTTCTGTAGTTAGAGCAACTTCTGTGGTGCAGGTTTTTACGTCCCCGTGTATCTGGGCAATCCATTCTTGAATGGAGTCTATTTCAGATGTGGTGCCATTTCTGGCGGTGCGGAAGGAGTGCCAATCTGTAATTTTGGTAGCCGCTATTTTCTTTTTGGTATGTGAGACGGGAAACTGGGTAGCGACAATATAGTGATCGCTTTCCAGTGTTTCTTGGGTATTTTTCCATTCAGCGTGTTCTGTGTTTTCAATTATAGTTAAATCAGGACACGTGTCTCTAGACACGCTATGTCCTACCCTCATGGGGTGCTCAGGGTCCGTGAGCGTTGTAAGCCCGTGTTTTTCTATTGTCTCCCATGGACGGGTTTTTCTATTGTATCCCCTTGATAGTGGAGACATTGTATCCCGACGCAGGATGAGCAGCGTTAAAATCGCCCACGATTATTAGGCAGTTTCCCCCCGTTGTTTTAAGTGTTCTGGCAAAAAGGTAATCGAAATATTCTTTTATGCGGCTAGGAGGGCTGTAGACATTCAAAACAAATGTGTTGAAATGACAGCGTTTTGGTGGCAATATTTCCACTATAACATGATCAACGTTGGTTCCGTCTATTGCGTGCTGTATGACTGCGTGATTACGCTTGACCAACGTGGCTGTCTTGCTTTCTGGATCCGTTGTGTATGTGATGTATCTTCTTTGAGAGGGTGCAACTCCTATTTCTTGCAGAGCTATTACGTCCGGTGGTTCTTTTAGGCTTGATATAAATTGTTGTAGACCGGCCTTTTTCTTCTTGTATCCCCGGCAGTTCCACTGCCAGACCTGCAGGAGAGCTTTTTTTTCCCTTGCGGGAACTAGGCATGTTGCGGAGTTTGTAGATTGGTATTCACGCCAGAGGCAAACACTTCCGTTGTCCGATTTTTTTAATTTCTTCCGCGCAGCCATCTATGTCCAGGATAGGCTGAATGTCTTCACGTAAATTCGATATGGCGAGCATGTTATCCTGCCTTGCCTTATACAAGTCCTGCATAGCGCGCTGCGTATCCTGAATGATGTTCATAATCATGTCTAGCTTCGACTATTCCGGTTCTGACCATGGCTCTCCATTTCGACTGATTCATTTCTAGATGGAGCTTGTTCAGGCGTTTGTGGTGGGTGTGTAACTTGCACTGTTTCTAGAGGCCATGAGGGCAATAACAGCGGCGATGTAGGCGCCTCTGCTGCTAATGCTGCTCGTAGTTGACGGATTTCTTCATGTCGCTGTCTGTCGAATTCTTGAAGTTTCCGAATTTGAGTTGGGCATTTACCTCGTTAGCTTTCCGCCATTCGGCGATGACTTCCTCTGCGCGCGGATGACTTCTTGCAAGATTTTGTGTAGCAGTGGGAGAGGTGGGGAGGGATTGAGCAGTGGTACTCTGAAAAAGCAGCGCTGCCCAGCTCACCTTTGGTGCTCCCGGGTCAGGCTGATGCTGGCTGCTGGCTCTGGCGCTCTGCTTGGATTACCCCCTCTTGGCTCGGTGGTCGGGGTCTTCTGTCCGGAGGGGAGGGAAGTCCCTGCGGCTCATCCGGCCAGATGCAGGTGGTAGTCCGGTGGTAGCCCGCGGTAGGTACGGGCGCTTCAGTCTCTGTTGGCACTCGCGTGCTGCCTTTGGGTGTGCTGCCTGGCATAGCACAAACTTTGGCGCACATGGGTGGTCAGTATCGGGGTTGGCTGTTCCGCATTTCTGACATCTTGCAGTGTCGGGGGTAGGACACACGTATGCTCGATGTCCCTCTTGGAGGCAAATTCGGCAGACATGTCTTGTTGGGCGGCAGGGAGTATATCGCATTTCGCTGTTCATGTAATACTGAAAAAGGGAAGAGAGAGAGAGAGAATAAACTTCTTTATTAGCAAAACAAATGGGGAGGGGTGTCCTCATTTCACGACCCCATTCGAGGTGCCAGCTGTGACAGCCCTTTCAAACAACCGAAGCTGGTCTTCCGGACTGGAACTGGACAACACGCTCTCCCACTGCTCAAAGACGGACGGGGAATTCTGCCTAACTTGGGGTTTTTCTGACAACCGCACACCATATGGTAGAGCGTGCCAGGTTCGCTACAAAACTGACACAGAGCGGAGTACTGGGTCGGATACATTAGGCGCAATTTCGTCAAGTGGGGAAACGTATTCGTTTGAAGAAGCCTAAGTATTTTCTCCTGAGCTTTTGTTAAGTATCCGTGGGCGCAGAATTTACCCGCCGGCCCACGAAAAAGGGGAGTCGTTTTCCGGCGAAAGTGATTACCGCCGTGTACGTCTGTCCCAACGTTCGGGCATAGAGAATTTCATGCCCTGGAGCTTCCATGTTGTCCAAAATGTCGTCTGGTGTTGTTCCCGGGGGAATTCCATGCACTATCCCTTTCACTGATTCGTCCGGGGCTGCCGTGCGTGCCGTGACTGCGTAGTCGGTTGCTCTGAGACGCAACGTTTGTAGTTTGGTCAGCTTGTTTGCCAGGTTCAAATCCGCAGTGCTGTAAATTATGCTGTTTTGCTTTGCGTCGATGCACAGTTTGTTGTGTCGTGGGATGGTTTTGTCGAACGAATTCGATGTGTTTGCTTCGAGTCTGTTGCGAAGACTTGTTCCCACTTGTACGGTTGTCCAATGATTGAGGTCTAAAGAGTCTCGAGGTAGAATGATCATCTTGAAGTCATCTCTCGGAAGAGGCGGCAGCTTCGGCTGATTTGTCTGGTTCGTTGAAGGCCTTGTGATCTGAGGCGGTGCCGCTGAAGTGCTGGCTAGTTGGCGTTCCTTGGCTAGCTTTCGTCGCCTGCTGCGGCTGTGTATCTCCATCCATGAGCCTTCTTCCGCTTCTGCATGTTCCTCCGGTGGCGTGAGGTCCTTTTCCTGGTTGTGTTCGGCTTCTAATTCCATGGCGTGTGAAGGTTCCGTTTTGAGACGCGTCGTATGGGGGGTTTAGGGAAGCGGGTTGGCGCTTGAGCTTGCGCCTTCCTCGCCTGTCGGGTTTTCTAGTGGCATGAGCTGATCTTGGGTGGTGTGCACTCAGCTTCAGTGGTAGGGCAAGGCCCGGGGGCCCGTGCCCGAGGCGATGGCGGAGCACGAGCCCGGAGAGGCTGGTGCTCGTCGCGCGTGGCGGCTGTTCTGGTTAGGTTTAGCGAGCCCGCTTGGCGTGGTCGGGGTTTATTGAAGTGACAGCAGCTGAAAATGCTACTCACCTGCGAGTAGTTGGATATGTCCAGTATCCACTCGTCCTAAGGATTACAGCGGTGGCACTCTCGTGGAGATCTGTGCGTTCTAGCCGCAGTCGCTGGCGAAAAACGTGGAAGCACATGCATCACGCGACTGATACAGTCAGCCCCCTGGTGGGCTTTCCTTTTTAGCAGAAAAAAAATTCCTCCGCATTTCTCCGAAGGGGAGTATGAGGAAGTGCGAAGCACGGGGTGATGCTATGAGGGGGAGTTTGTTGAAGTTTGGTGGCATTTTGCCCGTTAGTTACATTAACACCCCCTCGTGATCACGTTCGGCTTAACACGCCTCGTTTGTCCCTCTGCGGAAATCTTGGTGAATTAACGTGTATGTTCGAGAGATGTTCGAGAGGGAATGTAATCACGCACACACACACACACACGCAAAGTAAAGTGAAACGACAGTATTTATTTCAGCACTTGTTTGTGTTGTCGTTGTATGCGACGGTCATTACGACCGCCTTGTGGTCGCTAAAGTGGACCGTTAAGGGTTGTTGCAGCCGCTATAACGCCGCTGAGTCGCCAACGCATGCCGCTGACGACGTAGTTTGAATGCGTTAAAGATATAAGGCGCGTTACTAACACTGATATCAGCGTCGCGTCCGTGGCGATGCTGTTTTTTTTTTTTATATAGTGTAGTGGCCTGGCTGGCGCACCGAGAGAGGGTGTTGCGAGCTGGAGAGTAGTAAAGGGGCTTTAGGAGAGTAGGCGAGGGGGGAGAGGAGGCGCTATGCGAGCGCCCTCACGTGTCGGAAATCCGGCGCCGTTGCTAGGCACGGTAGCTAGCTCCGTTGCTAGGCTGCGGACGGAGGACGGCGGTGGAAGCAGGAGTAGGCCCGACTAAGAAGTGCTTCGCACTTAAAACAATGTTTTCTTGGACCCCTAAAAACCGGTCAATTTTCCCGCGATCGCGAAAGAGTTAAGAACAAGGACTGCTAAGAGCAAATGCTCGGAACAGTACGAGGACTGTGTATATTGTGGAAGAGATTCCTAAAAAAATTTACCATCCCTTCCTAAACAAAGTTTAGAGAAGCACGAAAGCTCTATAACATCAAACCTGTGTCAAATGCGCGTCAAAACCTTCGCTAAAAGTACGTCTAACATTCGTTGAAAGTGCGTCCAATCGATCGTCAAACCTTCAAAGGCCCAAATCGCAAACGAAGAACGAACGCATGCGACGATTTTTCGCGCACATAGTAAGCGTATACCGATACGTGGTTTAGGAGATAACGCTATACTATTGTACTCCTTCTTCATAATCCATGCACGTATTGTCATATCTAGACCCATGCCTGTTTCGCGATTTTCAAGTAACCAATGGAAACCCGGTTTCACGCACGCGGCGTGTGTCCAGAGGTCGTATCAGAGTATTTCGGTCCACCGACCTGTCTACGGATAAATGCATTAGTTTTTTGACTGAACGTCATCGGTGCAACTAAGAAAGCTTTCGCTTTAATAATCGGGCATATAGTACTAGAAGGCCGAAGTATCCATCCAGACCGAAATAGAGGTGAAGTCCACCTCCCTGAAGCACTCGATTGTACGGTTAAGAGTAGCGTTAATTGGGCTGCAGCGGTAGTTAGCAAAAAGCGACTACATTATATTGCAAAAAAAAAAAAAAAAGCTGGGAACGGGCGATTACAGGGTCATTGCAAGTTTTAGCACATAATTACATAATTACAAATGAAGTTGTAGCCTCAGCAGTTCAGGCACTTAGGCAGGTGAGATGGCGTTGTTTATGTCCCCGATTCGAAGGAAAATCTTCTATCCGTAATCATCATCAGCGGCAGAGCGATAAAAGTTAGATAACGTAATGGGTGAACACAGTAGAGAGTAAAGAAAAAGCCTTGAGGGTAACACGCGCTGCGCTTGAGACGATTGATCTAGACATCTTACCTCACGCCTGATGATTCCGATAAAAAGGGAGATCATACTCTACCATTCTCGCCCGACATTATGAAAAATGCTTGGCATATCTCGCTGATATCAGTAGGAGCTTTCTTTCTCGCCGTAAGGGTGCTAAATGAGCTGTCGCTTCCGTACAGCACGTTTCCTAGAGTTCTCCTCAAAGGCCGCTGCTGCCGCTGACAATTAGCCTTTCGTGATCGCCCTTGAATATGTTTTCCGCGCCTCTATCTATGTTACGTCGATCTGACGCGCGTCGCTCGTTGTCGTCTTTTTTTAGCTTGTACACGCTTTCACACTTTCATGTCTGCTTCCGGTTCCATCTTACCTCTACCTTCTCTTCCTGCATTCCCCATATCTTGGCTTCTCTGTGTACATTAGACGCCCGTTTACGTTTTTGTGTAGCCATTGTAAATTTTGCTGATCCCGCAGACTCGTGGTTTTATTTTTTACAGCCACGGTTTTTACAGCATACTTTGGTGAATTCTTTTTGCGTGAAGCGTATTAGTGGGCCGCAATCACAGACTCTCGTAGGCAACGTTTGTTTCCTTTGAGACGTTCTTGTGGACGCCCACTATCTGTCCATCACTTAATCTTGTGCATTTCGCGGGTTTGTATGAGAAATTTACGGTCGCTGCTGAAATCACTCTCTTCTTTATCTAGTGTAATTCCTCCAGATTATGCAGGTAAGTTCCGGATTAATTTTGACCACCTGGGGATATTTAACGTGCGCCGAAACCTCGAACACACGGGCGTTTCCGCTTTTCGCCTCCATCAGAAAAGCAACGCCACGGCCGGGAACTGAACCCATGTCCTTTGCCTCAGAAGCACAACGTCTTAGCCACTGAGCCACCGCGGCGGTTTTGTACTTACGCTTAGCGCAGCACATACTTATGGCAGGTATATTAAACTTCCACAGACGTCGTGCACTTCTGCTAACTTACAATGTTTGTGGCTTCATTTATTTTCCATCTTTTTGCATAATCGGCATATGCCATGAACACAACCCTTCCCCCTACCCTCGATAACGGTTCTTGTGAGCTCTTAGGGTAAAATAAATAACTGAAGTGGTACAGTTAATGAACATTGCTGCCAACAAATCTGAGATAGGTGGCATTGGCGCTTACTCCATCTTCCTTTATTGTATATTAATTGTTATTATCTTATTAACGTGATTCTTAGTAATGTAATTATTAATTAGTTGTAATAATTTGTGTGCCGTGTATTATGTACTGCATGACTGATGCAAGAAGCAACTGGAAAAATGAACACCCTCCGCTTTGCCATTCCCCTGCTAAGCATAAAGTCTCGGATTCTATTGGCGGAGGCGGCAATCCTTTCTGCGGTCTTGGCGCACGTTAAACGAGATCCAGGTTGTAAGGTTCCTGGGAAGTCACCACTGTAAGCGAGGTGACCGGTACGTCGGCGCGTGGGCCGTTACGAGAGAGAGAGTGAGAGCTATAGACAGAGAGAGAGAGGCAAACATTTATTATACTGGTGAGCAGGAGGAAGTTCTTAGGGCCCCCAGCCAGCGAGAGGCGAGAGAGAGAAAACATTCACGAGCAGTTTTAATGCCATTAGGCCTTGAAAAGGGTGGACATTGTCCGCCCGTAGGAGTACTAGTGACACGAAATTTCAAAGCTGAGATAACTATGCAAAATGCTTCCTTTTCCCCAGGAGATGTCTCCCAGAAAGTTGCAACAGTAACCGTTCAGTATAACATTCTACGCACATGAGAAAGCCCAGAGCGGGCCAGCGTGACATCATCTGCTCCTTGCCCCGAACTGCCGACGCTAGGGCTCCCGTGACGTAGCCGACGCGCTGGCTGCGGTTTGTGGGCGCTGCTACGCCGTGTGTATCCCGTCATGATTTTGGGACTGACGTCACGCTGTCCGGGCGTGTAGGGATGGTGAAGACCTCGGCCTATCTGGGTGCGCGCATGCGCTCACTTGTTCGCGCGCCCAGCCCAGCAGCGGTGCGACAGGAATGGTGACGTCACGGGCATCCTCCTGTCATGGCGGCGCTCGCCGTTCGTTTGGTGGACACCGAAACTGACACGAATAAACGACGCGGTGAAAAATTCTTTACTCTACGATCGACCGTCTAATATGCCATTCTATGATTAGTGGGCTGGAGCCTGGTAGGTACCCATAGCAGCGAAAAAAAAAAAAAAACGCAACATGAAAACTTTGTGTCAGAACTCGTTTAACGATTGCTGCTAACTATTCTTGTGGACGTCAGAAAGTATGTGGCAACAATGGCACACGTTGCCTCTTCGTTTATTCACTAGTCCAGTTTTGTAATGATGGTATTTTCAATTTTCCGTTTGCCGTTGCGCTACAGTGCCTTTTCTGTTGTATTCACGCGACGATCGAAACCACCTGCCGTGGTGGCTCAGTGGGAAAGGTGTGGTGCTGCTGAGGCCAAGGTCGCGGTTTAGATCCTGGCCGCGGCGACCGTGTTAACAGCGGAGCTATTTAAGCTTTTATTTCAGCCGTATCGTTACCAGAAAAAAAATACCAAGAAAAAAGACCCAGCGCACGTGAGCGTGCTCCTCGTGAGGATGCGTACGGCATCGGCCAGGCTTGCGCCAGGTGAGGCGCTCATAATAAATAAAAAAAAAACCGAGCGCACGTGAGCGCTCGCCTCGTGAGGAGCGCCACGCCGTCGTCCAGATCGACTTTCGAGAGAGAGAGACATCACTTTATTGAGCTTTAAGCGGGTTTATGGGAGCGGTGTTGCCGTCGGTTTGAGGCCGGCGGCGACGGTCAGCGCGGGTGGCCAAAAGTATCTGCACCTCTGGGCCCGAGCTGCCCAGCGCTCTCTCCCACTGCTCTTCAGCGGGAAAGGGAAAGGGATCTTGAGTACAGGCCCATATAGAGTGAACCCGCGTGGCTGGGTCCCCACAGAGTGGGCAATTTGGCGAGGGGAATTGCGAGGGGTAAATGTTAGGCAGTCCAAAGAGTGTCTGCAGGGGTCGCCATAAGCGTTCCTGATGTTTGGCTAGCTCATGGTGGGCAGGTGGGTATCGAAAGGGAGAGAGGCGGCAATGCGTAATGATGTCATGATATGGGATTAACATATCCCTGGCTGACGTGGCGCCGTGGTAGGGGACGAGGCTGGCACCGGCACGGTTACGGAATCCTCGTGCTGCGTTGCGCGCTTCCTCATTTCCCCCCGAACCAGCGTGCGCCGGGCTCCAGATGACGTCTAACAGGGAGGTCGGGGTATTTTGAAAGAGAATTTTGGACGCTATGGACGATACGTACCCGCGGACGAAGTTTTGGATGGCTGGCGTTACAGCAAGGTGCACGTGTCATGAATGAGGAAGCACAGTCTGCGGGCGCGCAGTGCTCTACGAGACCTTCGGGGACACACCGCGCAGTGTTCGTGGCGTGATCTGTCGCGTACTATTTTATACTCGCTAGTTCGCGTGCGTTCGCGCCTGAAGGGGGCAGCACAGACTCCGCCCTTCAGGCGCGCTACAGACGCCGAGTTCCCGAAGCCGGTTGCTGCTGATGCTAGCGCGTGCTAACGCGGGCCACTTTGCGAGAGGTGTGAAAGACTGCGGAAAAAACGATCCGGTCCTGCCATTCATGGATAACTTTCAGCGACAAGTTCGGATATGCACGTGAGGCGCAACAACCGGGTCTCCGACGAAGGGAGAGGGGCCTCTGCTGGTCCTCCAGCCTTGCACCACTAGTGCAAGCTGCGCCAATTTGTTTCTGTTGAAGGCGAAAAGAGAAAACCCCCGTGTGTGGAGATTTCGGTGCACGTTAAATGTCCCTAGATGGTCTGGATTAATCCATCGCCCTTCGGCGGGGCTACCCCGGATAGCACAGGTGTAGCGTTACGCCCCCCCCCCTTCCCAACGGGGAGGTTCCCGTTTGAACCCATTCCCATTTCACCCTTCCCGCTTGTTCCGCCCCGTTTCAACCCGGCGCAAAACGACCTTCCCGTTTCGCCTTTTCCCACTTGGCCCGTTCCCGTTTGAACCCGTTCCCATTTCAACCTTCCCGTTTGTTCCTTCCCATTTCAACCCGGGGCGAAAGAACCTTCCCGTTTCACATTTTCCCGTTTAGCTCCTTCTCGGAATAACGTACCCAGTTTATGAAACGTTATAAAAAACATTTTCATGTTGTTTTTCATTTATTTCCGTTTGTTCACAGCCGCTGCGATACCGTGCTCAGTACATCCAGAGTCCTTGACTGCTTTTCAAACCTGGGCTTCACTTTTTGAATCTAGAGACGACGACATTTGGTTACAATTCTTCATACCAATTAAACAATCTTTTAAATTAACAAAGCCTAACAAACAAAGTAACAATTAACAAATTAATAAACAAATCTTTTAAATTAACAAACAAGTCTTTTAAACTAACAAACCAAAAAATGATAAAATAAAAAAGCCCAGAAAAGCGCCGCGGAAGCACAAATAAAAAATCGCAAAAACACCCTCACTTTGAAAGAAATCGTATTTGGCGGACTAACACATTTAATCGTTATAATAGCGCAAGTGTACATCAATGTCGAAAAGAAACAGACGAAAACTATAAAAGATAAAAAGATGTATAAAAATAAAGTAACCCTATGTATCTGGATACATATGCCACATCTGGCTATAAAAATCGCAGTCATGAGAAGCGGCGAAAAATATAAACTTAGCTTTGCGTTTTATTGATTCTGTTTATTCCCGTCACTCTGGCGTACTCAATTTGCATAGTAGGGCAAACCTTCAAAAACTTAAGCAGCGCAGGGTCGTCTCTAGCCCAAATTTTCTTTACTAGAGAAACTTAAAATTGTCGCGGGAATACTACCTCCAAGGGCCTTCCAGACGTTCAGCGAGAAGACATCATAGTAAGACTATTAGGCAGCCAATCAACTGAATTACTATTCGAAAGTTCTCTTTGTTTCCTCGTGCAATTTCTTACTTGAATAAGTTGACTGAACGAACAGTCAAGTTAACTCGGTATCGTTAGAAGAATTTTCCCCACGTATTGTAAATATGTGTTCTGGTTGAATCGTCGTATTTTAAAATTGGAATACATTACGAATGCATATCCTTGTCCGGAACCCTTTGCGTCTATTACATATTTATGTCTTTTACTTATTTGTGTGGGGCGTTTTTAAACTACGCCAACCAATACTGATGTGTTTTTATGTTCTCTCCTGCATGAGCCCGACCAGGCCGTAAAGTATCAGTAAATAAATAAAAAAAAATTTCCCCGCATTTCCCCGAGGGGAAGAATGTGAAAGTGCGAATGCACGAGTTGAATTTGCGCGGTTCGGTAATGTTCGCGAAAGAGAGATCACACACACACACACAACTACAAAGAAAGAAAGATGCATTTATTCACAGACACCTATTTGTGTTGTCGTTGTACTTGATTGCTAGAGCGGATCTCAGCTTTGAAATTTCGTGTCAGTACTCCTTTAAGCGGGTGCATTAGCCCTTCTCACGCCCGATTCCTGGCCCATCCCCCACGTGGATATGTGCCATGCACAGACACCTATTTGTGTTGTCGTTGTACTTGATTGCTAGAGCGGATCTCAGCTTTGAAATTTCGTGTCAGTACTCCTTTAAGCGGGTGCATTAGCCCTTCTCACGCCCGATTCCTGGCCAATCCCCCACGTGGGTATGTGCCATGTCAGCGGCCAGGCAGCGCGCACCCATCTCCCCCCGTTGCCAAGGAAGACGAGGAGATTCCTGGCCAATCCCCCACGTGGGTATGTGCCATCTCCCCCCGTTGCCAAGGAAGACGAGGAGCGCGCGCACCCGCAGCTGTTGCTATGTGGACGGACGGCGGTCAACGGAATTCAGGGTCGCTTATAAAGTGCATTCGCACTTAATATCTGCCCATTACTCACGTAGGAAAGGCATTTGTAGCCAATTCTCAGATTTCTGCTCGTTTTTGCCTTTTTTAGTCTCTCCTACGGACATCTTTGATCTATAGATCTCTCCAACCAGAAGACAAATCTCCGCTCCAAACAATAAGCATAAGAGGGGCTGATAAATAAATTTCAGCCGCACGTACCAACACCAACTGCAGAAAAATCCAATGCGTGCATTCCTCAAGATATTGGGTACCTTTCTAGTACACTTTCGCCGCTACAAATTTTGTGTCAAGAGGGCAGTATCGGCCTAAGGCATTCGGAAACTTTTATCGGCCGTAAATATCGGTTGATTCCGGAAAATTTGGTGCATACAAGTTTTTAGTGCATGACCCGTTGCTTGTAAGCATATTTTGGGGAACAGTTTCGAAGACGGTAACGCATATTTTCAGAAATTCAAATGGGTTGCAACGATGCGGGTTCAAATGAGAAGGGCGTTTCGGGAACGGGCTGAAACAGGAAGCGCCCAAACGGGAAGGTCGTTTCGGGAACGGGCGCACACGGGATGGGTCAAGCGGGAAGGGCGTTTCGGGAATGGGTTCAAACGGGAAGGGGTCAAACGGGAATGGGTTCTTTCGGGCTACACCCTCCCAACGGGCCGCCATGCAGTGATTCCGACTGCATATTGCAGTCGCAATCCCTGTTTCAAGTTGCAGTCGCAAGTTGCACTCGCAGTACAGCTAAATGCATATCACGTTGTGCAACGTCACTGATTCTTGCTCTCCTCGGCTCGTTTGGGGACGTCAAGGACGAACAGTGCTGGGCGGCTTCCTTCTTCTGGCGCGTGATCACTGCTGATTTAAAACAAACAGGCAGTAGCGTTACATTTGTTAGGTGCCGAAAGTGCATGCACGTGATTAACATTTCTTCCCGTTGCTTAAATTTTGGCGGGCTATTCTAATGTCTGGAATTTCCTCTGCGAACTCGCCAACCAGACCGGAAGATTTATTTTAGCGTTTTTTTATTCATTGACCTTTTTACCGCATGCTTCCAGTCGAAAAAGTGGGGCTGTGTGTATTCACAAATTTGACGTTTCATAACGTCAAGCAGCAGCTGTCCTAAGCTGTCTTTTTCTCTCACTCCTAGCTGAGTGAATGGCATCCAGGGCTGGCGTTCAGAAAACTGGGCGTACCGAGACGAATGTGTACGTTTGATTCGTTCCTCTACAAACATACCGCGTAAACAGGGTGTGATTGGCTTTAAAGGTGCGACGGATTTTAAAGGGACCGTGCAACACTTTTGATAAGCGCTTTCACTCTTTCCTTCGCGCCTGGAACCACTCCGAAAGCTATAATTATCGCCAGCACGGAGCGGCACTGCGTGATTTGCTAGTCTGACCAGATACGGCTTCCATTTCTGCTTTATTTTTGTTGCTTTTTTTAAAGTTGCTATGGAAAAGCGTTCATTGCTGCAACTGAAGGAAAAACGGCCAACAGCCGCTACATGGCCTTAGTGACTTAATTCGATCCGTCGACGACCGGGAAAGACAGGAAAATCTTTTGAGCGAGTTTAAAGTTATCTGATGGACATAGAGCAATAATTTTTTGCTGAGTTACTTTGCGACCCCCCAATCTAAGTACTGGGTGTGTTGAGTGACTGCGTTCTGCAAGCATTTACCGTACTTACCCGATTCTAACGCGCACCTTTTTTCCGCAAAAATAGGCCGAAAAATCGCATGCGCGTTAGGATCGGATACGAAACCTAAACTGCCGAAACAGCTGAAATTTCGTTCCACCCATCGCCATAACCATCTCAAGATGGCGCCAAAGCTTTTAGCCACAATTTTTCAGATCTAGGCACCCAGGCTTTTCTTTCGGCGTTCACACAAATCGTCAAATTATTCCACTTGCGTGCTTGATAACAGCAATGGCAGCAGAAGCAACAAAGGTGCGCCGCTCCCGCGGCTTACGAGCGGCTCCCACGCGTTCACAACGAGCGGTTGGCTGAAGCGTATGCCTCTGGAGAAGCTCGCGGGATGGGCATGCGAGGCGTGGGCCACGATCCCATCGAACATGGTTGAATGTTCGTTGAGAAGTGTGGCATCGCGAACGCGCTTGACGGCACCAATGACGAGATGTTGCGGTCAGCGGAAGGCGACAAGGAGCTCTCGGAGAGCGACGAGGAGTGAGATGAGTGAGATTACTTCGGGGAATAAATCGCCCGTTTCACTCGCATTCGTTTTTCTTGCTCACAAAGTTCCTTGCGCGTTACAAACGGAGGTGCAAGTTTTTTCGTTTTTTTTTCCTGGAAAATCAGGTGCGCGTTAGAATGGGGCGCGCGTTAGAATCGGGCAATTACGGTAAGATTTCAAACAAAAGTTGAAAAACGTGTTGCAGGGTCCCTTTAAGCTCATTAGCGGCGGTAAAAATTGTGTCGCACATTACACGGTTTTATTTAAGCAAAGTTCCTACTCGTTTTAAGACCGAGCGAGCCATCGCTGGTCGCCATTTTCCACAACGTGCAGGAACCTTTTACGAGTACGATCTGCCTCTGTTCTAAAATGTTCTAAATATTTTGGGTGGCCACTTTGGCCAAAATAGCTTTGGTATAAAATGAATGCGTACGGCGTGCTTTTCAGGAATAGCCATACAGCATTACTTTTACGTTTGTTGAAACGGCATCACGAGGGCACCGCACTGCCTTTCCCTTGTGAATTGAAGCCAACGCGCCGGGCAATCACGCCTAAGCTCTTTCACAAAACCTTTTGGGTGAGTCTTCTTGCACTTAATGTTACCCCCCCCCCCCCCCCCCCTGATATTTGCGCATGCTCCGTGCACATTGCAAGCGAGCAGTGCGTCTTGATTTTTACCCAACCGGCCAAGCCGCTACGGCTCACTGGGTTGATGCTAGAATTATAATGCGTGCCATTTTTACATTTTATTTGGTTTGGAACAGAAATGAATGCTTAACCGTTCCTCTGTTACCATATTATAATGAATAGTAATAATAACCACAATCTTGGAAATTCTTTGGCAAGTTAGCGTTAAAACAGCCCGATGCAGACAGACCTCGAACAGTCTTCCTAAAAACTGATAAAAAAAGTTTAACAAGGTGTCCATCCACTTTACAGTGACTCCCCTCGCAATTTTGGCCAACGTTACTAAGTGGTCTTGTTTTATAACCGCCAGTTTTAAGGACAAAATACATTTATTGTGGAAGCAATAAATTACTCCTGTGTTTCTACAATACTATGCTGGCCTTTTCGCTATATATTATGAAAACACAATAAATAATACACGGTGCACAAAATTTCACTGTTAAACCCCAACCACATGGAGCGATTTTGCGAGCGACTTGGGGCGCGACGCGACTAGCGACGAACTACTTTTCGCCGCGGACCAAGTCGCTCATCGAATCGCTCGGTTCTGGGTCGCCAGAAACCATGCCAGAAACAGTCGCACGCCTCCCGGAAGTGGCCTCAGCGACTAGCCAATAGGAGAGCCCCTACGTAAGCACGCAACCTCCGGTTTTGGAAGAGAACGGGGGGAAGACTTTGCCCCTGTTCTGTGACTTTGCAAATCCACGCAGCGGAGCAGCGGATTTTCCGCAGCGGTGCAGCGGAAAAGAAAGCTTCGCGTGGCAAAGCTTGTGTACACGCTGAAGCAGGAGCAAGAAGGCTCCCGCACACACTGGGTGAGACCCGTGTGGGAAAAACGACGTCAAGAAAGCGAATTCTTCACGGCGTTCATGTTGGAGCCGAGAGACGAGGCGCAGAAGGAAAAGCGTGCGCTATCGATAACCCAAACCAGTTTTAGAGATGCACTGAAGTGCAAAAAGCAAGGTAGAAAGGCGTAATACTTTTTAGTCATGCTTTTTATGACAAAAGAACAAAAAAATGTTTGCCAACAACCAGCGTACCAAGCGCGTGTGTGCGGCAACATTGAAATCGCCATCCTCAGTCGCTCGAGCAGTCGCTGTCATGTGGTTGCCTCGGCGAGCGACTTCGGTTCGGCGACTGCGGATCCTAGTCGCGTCGCTCGTCGCGTCGCTGGAAAAATCGCTCCATGTGGTTAGCGCTTTACGTACAAAAATAAGCGTATTAGTGGTAATTTGTAGATTATACGCGCTCGTCAGATTTTCATACAGATTTCATCAGAGGGATACGTGCGTTCGCCGCCGACGGCTTACGTTCCGCCTTCGTAAAAAAATAAAGACGTTAATAGGCGAATTCCAGGAAAATTCATGAAGTTGAGAATAGCACCTTCGGACAAAGTCGCTGTAAACCCAAATAAATGTCTATGCGATAACGCTTATAATAGCTAGCTCTTCTGGTTAGAGCGGGGAGTCGATAGTAAGCCGGGCCGTCCTCTGGGTCGTGGGTCGCCTCCCATAGTTCGAGGACACTGTCCGCACCGATTGATTTGATTGATTGGGGAAGAGGGGGGGAGGGTTAACGCGCCGACGTTACACAGGCGATGATGCGTGCCGTAGTGGAGGGCTCTGGGTTAATTTTGACCACCTGGGGACCTTTCACGTGCGCGGAAATCTCGAACACATAAGCGTTTTCGCTTTTCGCCTCCATCAGAAAAGCGGCCGCCGCGACCTGAACTCAAACACGCGTCCTTATTGTCCGCACCGAGCTTATGGCGTCAGTAATCCAGCCATGGACGCTTCCTTCGTGCGAATACAACTCTATACGGGTGCGTGTTCAATCACTCCGGTCACGTCCCAGAACCGTGGTTCCCAAGCTTATAATTACGCACTGAAAAAGTCCGGTGAGCTGAGTGCTTCACTGCGGCCGTATTTCGCAAAGGTAATCTTTTTATCAATGCGATCCGACAGCCGGCGTCGTTCACACTTTGTAGAGTTATACATCTGAGCTGGGTCCATCGCCACATGTGCACTCTTGCTGTTCTTGACACAGGCCAAAAGTCTGCCCGAGGCGCTTTTAAGGGGCCTTCTTCTGATTAGCATTCCCGTCGTGCATCGCTCACCGGGAAAGGAAAACTCGCGGCGTAATTGCAACACTGCGCTCCCGCGGACGACGCTCGGTCGGCCCTTCCTGCCTACGTATAAGTACTAATGAGCGAAAGAGGTGGGGCCCTGATTGGACGCGGATGTGCATACAGAGCCATTTGTAGAAAAGCCAGCTTCGCGCTCAGATATAACGCGTGTGACAAGGATCGCACTGAAACACGCCCCCGGCGTTTGCCGCGAACCCTTCGAGCGCGAGTTGTGATTGGTGGGGGGCGCTCACCCGACAGCCTATCTAGATGGCGTCGGCTCACCCGACGGGTCTGCAGGCACGTCGACCGCTGCAGTGAACAGCTCTCATCTGATACGAGCGCGCCGACGCACGCATGCGCCATCGCACATCACAGCCAATTAAACATCTTAATAGAGAACTCGCTCCCCGGCTGCCAGGATGCGCGGTCGCGCCCCCCACGTGGAAGAAACACCCGAGAGTTCGTGTGCCTAACCAGGAGGTGCCGGAATCATAGGCGCATTTACTGAGTGACCACCTTTTGGGGCCATGGGAATTGCAGTGCCTTTATAAATGGGTGCAGAGTATAGTAACAAAATACGCATTGTGCTGGTAAATCTGGGACGCGTACACGTGCAACGAAGCCATTGTGGCCGGTAGATAGCCGCTATTCTCTAGTGCCGATTGTTCACTAATTCTTTGTTTCGTGAGGCCGAGTTTACCCTACCTTGTAACACGCTGTGCGAAAGTTGGAAACCAACATGATATTCGGTGCGCAGTCGCACGGTGGGCGCGACTTCTCAAAAGACTCCGAAGCATAATTTCTGGTTGCAGCGGTCGAGTATCTACTGTGAATTTCTTGCAGATTCTTCGAGTTCTGAAGCATCGCTGTTTCTGGCGGCGTGAAATGACTGAAGTCATGATTTATGGGGTGCAGTATGCACAAACGTTGATGCACGGCGCAGATGAGTAGCCGCCGTGGTGGCTGGGTGGCTGTACTGCTGAAAACGAGGACGCGGGTTCGGACCTGCCCGCGGGGGCCGTTTCTGGCTTTGAAGCGGGAAACAAAAACACCCATGTGTCAAGATTTGGGCGCGTGTAATAGACCCGCAGGTAGTCGGAATCAATCCGGGTCCCTCGGTAATGGCGCGCCTCAAGCCCCCAAAGTTTTGAATTGAATTTGGTTCAGTTGGGTACCGCGACAGAGGGATCGGCCACTGCTTACCAAAACGGCCGTTAAAATCACTAATAACTGGAGCTGGCGAGAAAATTCGTGGTCCTCTTTGTAGCCATACCTTTAAAATATATATTTTGCCTGCATGGAAGCTCCACGTTGTAAGAATTGATTTTTTTTTCCCTTTAAAAATCAATGTTTCTGCAGAAAACGTTTCTGTATCATTAGGGATGAATGATTAAAACGGAGAGGTGTGATTACAAACCCGATAAAAATCTAATTGCCTTTTCAATACTTCCTTAAGTCCTGCAGTCGATGAAGTCTTTTTTAGTGCAGTTGATCCCAAAATTCTGCAGTATATTTGAAGCAGCATTAAACATAATATTCGCGTCTTAATTTTTCGCCGAACAATAAAGGGACCCTGCCACATTTGTTTCAACTTTTTTTTAACTATGAAATGCTTGCAGAACGCAGTCGATCAACACATCCATTACTTAGATTACCTCAGCCAAAAAATTACTGCTCCATGCCCGTCAGATAAACTTTCTCAAAAGAGTTTTCCTTCTGCCGTTCTTCTACCGCCGCGATTCCGTCATTAGAGCAGTGTAACTACTATTCGGAGGCTTTCCTCCGGTTTCAGCAATGAATACATTCGATAGCTACTTTAAAAAGAAAGCTATAATAGCAAAGTAGAAACGGAAGGTGTATCTGCTGCGACGAGCAAATCACGCAGTGCCGCTCAGTGCTGGCGATAACTATAGCTTTCGCAGTGCTTCCAGACGTGAAGAAAAAGTGAAAGCATTTATCGGATGTGTTGCAGAGTCCTTTCAACGACGTCGCCTCCACCTCTTCCCTATCGCTGAGAAGTAAGAGAGCGCAGAAATCGACTTTAATTAAACACAATATTCACCTCTTAAAGGGACACTGTAGTGATTTGTAAACATTGCGGGATTATTAGCGCAAATTGTTGTCCGTAGTCCATAGGTCATCTTTCGACCATTCTGAGCACGTTTACGCGAATTTATTTAGTAGAAGGATCAATTCGAAAATGCAGTCCTCCTCTCTACATCCTCGCCCATTTTCTGCGGCGTTTTCGTGCGACGTCAGGAGGAGCTGACTTGGCTTGACTGCACTACTGCACTTCTCGCCAACCTTCCGCTGGATGCCGACGGGTCGTCGCAATTCGTTCGCTCAGTTGATACGAAGTCACGACCCGTTCGTGAATGGAAGAATGTGTCTTTTTTTACTTTATAAGTTTCTACACTGTATCTAGCTCCAAGTCCAGGTCGTTCCACACAAGAGCTGCACAAGTGCACATGCAACGCTTCGCTAACTGGTACGCCAGTAGGAAAATATAAGGCCTCTTGAGGCGGGAGAAGAGTCAGCGAAGTCAATATAGGTACGAAGGAAATAAAATCAACTGATACTTTTTACCGTGCAGCGTAAAACTAGGGTGCGGGAAGCACTTTCTTGCGCTGGGCGCACAAGCACAGCGGTCAGCAGCACGACCACACATCTGCGAACGCTTTCTGTCTAAGAAATGCAATTGCTAGACGTGAGATATTGTGAAATTTTTGGGGACGCTTACTGCAGGAGCGCTGTACAACAAATAATCGCCTAAACTACTTGAAATGCTAAAACTAAATAAAAGTGTAAACTGGTTATACGTTATATATCTTGTAGTTCCACAAGAGGCAGCACTGGCCCGTGGCCCAGTGGTACCTGGGGCGCTAGGTGTTTTATTTTGAAAGTCACTGGTTCGAATCCCCGACGGTATATTCCTTTTTTTTTTAAGTTGATTTTTTCGTTTTCGGCTGATGTTTTCTACACTGAGGTCACCATTTTTGGGCCATAACGTTCACTGCTTTACGACCGAGTTCGCAGAGCGCGCGCAGACTGACACTGACGCGCTAGCGAGTTCTCGTCGGCGTGCTGTTGCCATAAGCACCGACTGCTTGCGGGAAGTGGGCACAGGCCAGAATCAGCAGACCCTTGCCCTGGTGCGAACACGCTTTTTACGATACAGGCATGAATGAGGCAAGCTCCAAATGTGGGGGAAAAGGGCATGGCATTTGAGCGTCTGCGGTGACGCGGAGGGCGTTCATCCACTGCGTAGGCCTCGGCCAGTGATTGCTACGATTCCAAGCCGTCCTGGGAGGCTTATCTTAGGAATTGTACAGCCGAAAACATGGCAGAAGCGAGGTATGACGATTATTGAGATATCGAGAATGCCCGTCCAAAGATAACGTCGGACGTCAAGCATGTTTTACAGAACCGAAACCGAAACTTGTACTTGTCTGAATTGTAATCATGAATGGACATCGTCCAATGACGGTGCACCTCCTCTCGTCGTCACAGCCTTTAGTTGGTGCGGCCGCCGCAGACCACGCATGGTAGTTTTCCTTCTTAGGGGCTTTATAAAATATTTACCGCCATATCGATGATGAAAATAAACGAATAAACGTATAAATAAAACGTATAAACGATGAAAATTGTGTTAATTTGAGCCAGTCTACGCCAGAGTTACTCAATATATACAGTTGCGAAACTCCGCTTCAGAATCCGGGCGGTGCTAGCCCCCCTGCTCCGTGGAAGCTGAGGGGCAAGTCGACGCGCGCGGCACCTAGGATACAAAACGTGAACTTCGCAGAACAATTATTATTTAAAATTGTTTGTAAAATAAAGATTGGTTTTTAATTAGAACTCATTAATTAGGTGAAATTTACTTGTGCTTTTGCGGCTTTTCTTTTTATAACTTACGGCAGCCGCCGCAGGCGCTTGAGTACTACTTCAACTTTCTGCCGACAGACGACAGGCTAGTCAACTTGCCCCGTGCTTGCCCCGGCGCAGGGGGGCAACCGAAGACCGGCTTTCGATACATGGGGCCTATGGGGAATTTCGCAACTGGTATATATCCAGTAACTCTGGTCTACGCAGTGCAGAGAAAAACGGGACCTCGACAAATTCACTTCATCATCATCATCATCATCATCATCACCAGATATCTACGCCCACTGCAGGGCAAAGGCCTCTCCCATTATTCTCCAATTATCTCGGTCCTGTGCCAAACTGTGACCAATTTATCCCCGCAAACTTCTTGATCTCATCTGCCCATCTAACTTTCTGCCGCCCCCTGCAACGCTTGCCTTCTCTAGGGATCCACTCTGTTACCCTTAATGACCAGCGGTTATCTTGCCTACGCATTACATGCCCTGCTCACGTCCATTTCTTCTTCTTCATTTCTACTAATATGTCTTTAACACCAGTTTGCTCCCTGACCCACTCCGCTCTCTTCTTGTCCCTTAATGTTACACCTATCATTTTCCGCTGCATTGCCCGCTTAGTCGTTCTCAATTTAACTTGAACCCTCTGAGTGAGCCTCCAAGTTTCTGCCCCGTAGGTGAGTACCGGTAAAATGCAGCTATCATACACTTTCTTCTTCAGCGACAATGGTAGGCTGCTATTCATTATCTGAGAATGTCTGCCATATGCACCCCACCCCATTCTGATCCTTCTAATTATCTCTGCCTCATGGTTGGGATCTGGGGTCACAACTTGGCCTAAGTAGATATATTCGCTTACCACTTCCACTGCCTCGCCACCTATCTCAAACTGCTGTGCTGTCCCGAGGTTATTGATCATTACTTTAGTTTTCTGCATATTAATTTTCAGGCCCACGGTTCTACTCTGTTCGCCCAGTGCGGAAAGCATGCTTTGCAATTCGTCCCCCGAGTTACTTAGCAATGCAACGTCATCAGCAAATCTGAGGTTACTAAGGTATTCTTCATTAACCCTTACTCCCACCTGTTCCCAATCCAACGTTCTGAATACTTCTTGTAAGCATGCTGTGAATAACATTGGAGAGATTGTGTCTCCTTGTCTGACACCCTTCCTTATAGGTATTTTACTGCTCTCCCTATGGAGGATGATGGTAGCTGTAGACCCATTGTAGATATCCTCTAGTATTCTTACATAATGCTCATCTACCCCCTGGTTCCGTAATGCCTGAATGACTGCTAGGGTTTCGACCGAGTCAAATGCTTTCTCATAATCTATGAAGGCTATATATAGGGGATCAGCATACTCAGCGCACTTTTCTATCACCTGATTGATCGTGTGAATATGGTCCATTGTTGAATAACCTTTATGGAACCCTGCTTGTTCTTTAGGTTGACTGAAATCTAAGGTTGCAGAGATTCGGTTAGCGATTATCTTGGTAAATGCCTTGTAGACGACTGACAGTAAGCTGATCGGCCTATAATTTTTCAAGTCCTTCATGTCGCCTTTCTTATGGATTAGGATGATGTTCGCGTTCTTCCAAGATTCCGGTACCATTGCGGTCATTGGGCATTGCGTATTTCACTTTCACTTCAGTGTTCCTGTAATCTTTTGCGGAACATTAAAGGGACCCTGCAACACTTTTTTCAATTTTTTTTTTTCAATTATGAAATGCTTGCAGAACGTAGTCGATTAACACGCGCACAAGCGGCATTTCAGGCACGGTGCAAGGCATCCGCGATTCTCGGCATGGTGCGACTGAAGCAACGTAAAATATACCGAACCACGGGAGCCTTTTTTAAATGTACACAGTTCATTTAGAACACCTTTACACACACAAAGAGAAACAAACTGATAAACAAAAAATCCTCGGGGAACTTCAGTCTGTTTACGCACGTGCTTTAAAGGCGAAAGCCTGGAGGTGCTTATGGCAACTTTTTTAGTGACACGTCATATATATCTCTTTCTTCGCTTTCGTTTCTTTGTTTTTTTGGCGGGAGGATTTTGAGGCGGTCGCCGAAGGGAGCGGACATGCCTCGTCACAGCTCCTGCAATTCTGGCAATTTATGCAGCGTAATCAACAGTTACCGAAGTCTGATTGGTACCAAAGTGTGGGCAATGGTACGGGTCATCGACTGATACCGGTATCGAGCAAGAGGTACGAGAATTCCACTTTTTTTTTAGCTTTGAAGTTCTACGCCGAGCACGTTTTGCGAGGCCTTAGGCTTAGCCACGAGTTCGGCCCACGAGGCACCCGGCCCCGGCGTTAAGCCTAAGGCTGCCTAACCGACGAGAAGGATCAAGATGGCGTCGGCACCGGCGATGGAGGTGTGCGATGCCGAGTAACCCAGCACGAGACCGACGACGACCGTCGGCAACATCGAAGGGAAGACATTCGTTCAAGTAGAAGGCCGCGATGTGACGCCCGGCGAGTCGTGCGGCTGGATCGCGGCGAGCAGAAAACTACGAAAGCCCAGGGAGCAGCAAGGTGAGCGACCTCTCGCCGCGGAAAGGCAATCTAGACCGAAGGAAAAGGCGAACTTCGTCAAAAGAGTTACCGCACATATCAAGAGAGAACCCGCATGCCGGCAACGATACCTAGAGAAGACTTCAAGATCGTGATGAGGCCTAGGGGAGGCCTAAACCTGGCTAGAATAGAGGCCTCAGTCGTCACGGATACCGTCATGGCGGCCGCAGAAACGGCGAGGGAGTCCGAGAGAGAGGACATGGTATATGCGTCAACGCGGCGCAGAACATTCTAGTAGTCAGAACAAGAGCAAGGCAGAACAATAGCAGCAACAGCAGCAGAAGGAAAGGCTACCGAATGCGTCGGACTACCGCCGTGGCACGCGAGAAGGGAATCGCGACGGAGAAGCGAGAGCAGGCAACGTAGCGCCAGTCGCTGACGGAACGCCAGCCGACAGAGAACCCCGTCGCAGTGCGGGGAAAAGATTACGTGGACAGAAGCAGCCAAGGGTGCAAGTAGCGGGAAGACGCCGAGCGTCACGCAACGACAGGGTAACGACGAGCCCGTGACGAGGGGCGAAGCCATCGAAATCATCAAGGCCAACAACGAAAAGATCCATGCCAAGCTGAAGGAGCGCGACGAGATGGTCAAGAGAATCAACGAAAAGCTCGCCATACTACTAGAAGCACTAGTGCCAAGCAAGCCGCCAGAGACCCAAGAACCGAGAAGGGAGCCGACGCCCCTGAATGAACCAAGGGAAGAGAAGAGGGAGGTCGTCACCGAGCAGGAGGCTGCCAGAAGCAGCACCGACGGCGACAACGGCCGCCCGACGGATCCCAGCCATAAGAAGAGAGTCGTCGAGAACACCAAGAGAGAAGGCTGCAGGTGAGACTAGACCGCATGGACGAGGAGCGCGAGCAGCTGGCGCGTACAATGAACGAAAAATTCAACAAGCTAGACGAAAGACTCATCTCAGTGGAACAGTTGATGCAAGGAATACAGAGCGGCATGGTGCAGCTGCAGGCCCAAATACAGTCGGTTATGCAGAACGTGGAAGTCCAGATAATCGCCAAGCTACAACAACTATGGACCCAACACCAAACAACAAGCCAACCCCAGCTGCAGTGAAGCGCCAGAAGCCAGAGAAGGATCTCCTGATCTGGCACTGGAGCTGCCACGGCTTCGCGGGGAAGAAGGAAACGATCATCCAGCACCTAAAACACGCAGAAAGGAAACCAGACGTCTTCATGCTACAAAAGACTTTGAGTGCAGAAACGCCAAAGCTCCCGGGCTACCGAACGCACGCCACGGCAGCAAAGGTCCCGAGCGGTAACAGTGAGCGCAAGAAGGGCGGCCGTAGACCGATCGGCGGGGTGTGCACCTTCGTCCGTAAGGGGGTTGCCTTTGTCGAGTACGAGTTGGCCACCGGTGGGTGGACTGACAACTGAGCGGTGGAGGTGATCACCGGCAAGAGTGCGAGGGAGAGCACGCTCGTCGTAAACGTGTACAGCAGCCCGATGCATAGAAAGCAAAGTTTCTGCACGCTCATACACAAAGCAGTGAGTGTCGCGGGCAACGGGACAACAGTACTGTGCGGGGACTTTAACGCCCCGAACTATGAATGGTGCGATTGCAAGACGTCCGAGAAGGGTAGGGAACTGCTACAAGTCTCCACGGACGCGGGACTGACCCTGATCACAGACCCGGCATTTCCCACGAGAACGGGGACGTCAGTGGCCTGGGACACAACCCCGGACCTCGCGTTCGTAAAGATCAGCGACGAAAGGGACGCAACGTGGAAGAACACCGGGACCGACCTAGGAAGCGACCACATGACAGTGGAGGTGCGGATCCCGCTCGGCCACAGCGCGGACCGAGGCAAAAGAAAGCACAAAAACACGGATTGGGAGGAGTTTCGAAGGAAACTACCGGCCCAACAGACAGCTATAGAAGACATCGAATCGTGGTCCGAGGCGATCGCGAGGGTGACCGACGGGGCGACGACGGAGATCGAGACTGACGAGAACGTGCACAAGATGGACAGCCGACTGGCCCACCTCATCGAGGCCAAAATGGCCCTGAAAATGAGATGGAGCCGTCAACGCACGAACAGAAGGCTCAGAAAGAAGATCGCCGAAATCAACAGGAATATCGAGGACCATTGTAGAGAACTCGGCAGGCAGCAATGGGAGCAAGCGTGCCGGTAGGCGGACGGGCAGCTCCACGTCGGCAAAACGTGGCGGCTGCTGAGACACCTCCTGGACGGGACCCAGACCAAGGGTGCGCAACAGCACAGACTGAGCAAGATCATCCACAGAGCAACGACGGAGCACGGGGAGGCCGAGGTGAAGGCAAGACTCTACGCCAAGTACCTGCCGGTCTCCCCGAGGGAAGAACACCCGGACTACCAGGGGGCGGAGAACGCGGAGCTGGACCGAGACATCGAGGAGTGGGATGTCAGGAACGCCACGCAGTACCTAAACAGAAGATCTGCCGCGAGCCTGGACCGCATCGGCAACAATGCGCTAAGGAACCTGAACGACACGGCGACGGCGGCCCTCACGGACTACTTCAACAAGTGCTGGAGGGCCTGACGTCTGCCACGGCAGTGGAAGGAAGCTAAGACCATCCTGATCGCGAAGCCCGGCAAGCCGCCCGGAATCGAGAACCTCAGATCGATTTCCCTGACGTCGTGCGTGGGCAAGCTCCTGGAGCACGTGCTCATGAACAGATGGCAGTGGTACCTAGAAGAAGCAGAGCTGTACCCAGACTCGCTCGTCGGTCTTAGGGGCAAGCTGGAAACCCAAGACGCCATGATCCAGTTGAAACGCGAGATCGTAGATGACGAGACAAACCCCAAGGACAACAGAGCGGTGCTGGGCCTGGACCTGCAGAGTGCCTTCGACAAAGTGCGACACTGTGCGATCCTGCCCAAGCGTCGCGCCTGAACCTATGAAGAAGATCGTACGAGTATATTAGAGACTTTTTGACGGACCGGACAACCAGAATCTGTGCGGGGGACCTGCAGTTGCCGGAGAAGATGCTAGGAAGCGAGGGGACGCCACAAGCAGCGGCCATATCGCCGCTCCTCTTCAACATGGCGATGATCGGCGTTGCCAACCGCGAAGGCGTGCGACACACAATCTACGCCGACGACGTCAGGCTGTGGGTCACGGGCGGCAGCGACGGTCACATTGAAAGCAAGTTGCAGGAAGCAGTGGAGGCGATAGAAGATCAGCTAAAGGGCTCGGGCCTGGTATGCTCCCCGTCAAAATCGGAACTGCTAGTGCTTCCGCCCAAGAGAACAAGCCGCAAGAAGCAGTGTACCAGAGACTGCGAGAAGATCAAGGTGCGAACGCAAGGGGGACGAGTCATCCCCGAGGTGGACAAGATCCGGATCCTGGGAATGCTCATTGAGCGAAACCGGGTGAACGGAGCAACGGTGGCCAAGCTCGCTGCCAAGACCGGCGTGGCAGTGAGACTCATCAGGAGAGTATCCAACAGAAGAGGAGGAAAGGCTCACGAGGCTCGTCCAGTCTTTCGTCGTCAGCCACGTTGCCTACGCCGCGGCCTTCCACACTGGGGGCAGTGCGAACGGAGAAAGATCGAGGTGATGCTTCGCAAGGCTTACAAGGCGGCA
This sequence comes from Haemaphysalis longicornis, assembly GCF_048455015.1. Taxonomy (NCBI): domain Eukaryota; kingdom Metazoa; phylum Arthropoda; class Arachnida; order Ixodida; family Ixodidae; genus Haemaphysalis; species Haemaphysalis longicornis. Next base: position 196,146,120 of record NW_027526203.1, on the reverse strand, counting down.
CTGGGACTCTTGGAAAGCACGAGCACTGAGAAGTTAAAAGCCCTGGGAGTCCACAACAACCTGGAAGAGATTGCGAAAGCCCAGCAGACAGCGCAGTTCGAGAGGCTCTCGGAGAGAAGGACCGGTCGAGCTATACTGCATCGCCTGGGGGTCACCGTAAGAAGGGAAATCGAGACGGAAGAGCGAGTACCGGAGGAAGCGAGCAGACGCATCGTCGTGTGCCCGATCCCACGGAACGTGAATCGCACCTACAACCAGGACACGAGGGTGGCGAGAGCCAAGGCGCTAACCGCAACCCACGCCAACGACGAGGGAGCCGTGTTCGTGGACGCGGCGAGTTACCGGAACATCGACGGAGCCTACAGCGTCAGCATAATCGAGGCCAGAACTGACGTGACCAGATCGAGGGCCAGCGTGAGAGTCAAGACGCCGTGTCAGGCCGAGGAAGCGGCGGTGGCCCTAGCCATCGGGCACCCAAGATGCGCGACGGTGCTGTGCGACTCCAGGGCGGCAGTGCGCAACTTCGCGAGGAACAGGGTGTGCTGTGCGGCCGCGCGTATTCTGCGCAAGGCCGAAGCCGACGGAGACAATGACAGTGTCGTGATTAAGTGGTTTCCCGCACACGCGGGGGAAGGGGTAGCGAGCCCGCTGGGGCTCGCCAACCACAACGAGACGGCCAACGCCATGGCGCGAGGACTAGCCGGCCGGGCCGTGGGAAGGGCCGCCGACGACGTGGACTGCCCCGACAAGTACACTATGACCAGCTACGGCGAGGTGCTCTCATGGTACAAACTAGGCAGGAGAACGATGACACCGCCTCACCCAGGGCTGACCCGAGCCAAGGCGGTTGTGTTTAGGCAGTTGCAAACCAATTCAGTGATTACCTCAGTGCTCGCAGAACACCTTTGGCCGGAGGTGTACGTGACTGACGTGTGCAAACTGTGCGGGAGTGAACGGGCCACACTGGCTCACATCCTGAGAGACTGCGTGAACGAAGAATATACAGCCAGAGGTGATGCTCTCCCACCGCCGTTCGAGGCGGCCAGAAGATCCAGTGACTACGAAGAGCAACACAAGGCCGTGCAGCAGATCCTGGCGGCGGTCGAGAGGCAGCGACCGGATGGGCCGAGCGCTGAAGGGGCCAGTCCCCGGAAGCCAACGCCCGCAAGACGCTAGCCTCGCCGCCGGGACTACGTAAGGCCACGTCGATCCAAGCCTCCGCCTGTATAGCTTGGGGCAGGGAAACTGCAGGCGTTTCAATAAAGTTGCATTCTCTCTCTCTCTCTCTCTCTCTCTCTCTCTCTCTCTCTCTCTTTTGGCGGTGATTACTTCAACCGGTTTCTTTTTTGCTGCTTCACCGCGTATACCTCTTTTTCTTCGCTTTCCTTTCTTCGTCATATACAGCTCGAATTACGTCAGCACGAAGGCACACGTCACACCCTCCCAAGAGTAAGGGTTCTGAGCGGCTGATGAGCACCTGATCTACTCATGTGGCATCACGTTAAGGTGTCACGCGACAGGCACTATTCTGCAACCTTTACGTTTACGTTTTGTGAAACGGGCACATTAGCCCCTCAAAACTCCCAATTCCTGATCAATCGGCTGAAAGTGGGTATGCGCCATGTCAGAAAGGAAGGAACAACGAGGACAACTACTTTTGTTCTTGGAGAGTCCTTTTGCAGGCCGTTCCACAGCATGTCGCTGTTCTTAATGAAATCAAAATGAAAAAAAAAAATGCCTACATGGGCCACGAAGACAAAATGCAAGTTTGGTTCATTCAAAAGATTGCCTCGTTAGAATCATACTGATACCATTTTTAACGTAAACTTCGCTCAAATAAGCCGTATAATTAGGAAAAAAGAGAATGGCCATGCGACCCACTAGCTCATTTCGCGAAACAGAACCTATGATGTCATACCAGCCAGCTCTGCGATTGGCGGAGGTCGGCAAAAACAAACGCAAATTAGGCAGAACTTATAAGCTTGCCGAACGTGCTCTTTGCGCTTAAATTTATGGCACATTCTTTTTATATTAGGAAGAATGGTGGGACAACTTAAACAGTGGAAGTTTCGAAAGCACACGTAATAATAGAAGTACCGATGCGTACTGCTACAGGTACTGCGCGCACTATGCTTCGTTTGATGCACAGCACTGCGGGGACTACACTGGCCGACTGACGCAAGCGACGGTGTCTTACGCGACCAAATTTGTCAAGCGAGGACCATGTTTCACGAAATGATTATTTTCACCATGAACAAAAACAAGCCAGGTTTAAATACGGTCACAAATAAACGAAAGACAGAAAACAGCTTGCGCAGTGTGGTGGCGCCATCTAGGTTGACGAACAGTAAGCAAGTCTCCGCTCCACATCAAGAGTAGCTGAAAGAACTGTTCTTATGATGTCATTGCGAACGTCGTTCAAACACACGTTTTGGCGCGAGAATCAAAATTTTAGCTTTAATTTATTAATTTCGCAGTGAATAAAGCATCGTTTGCTTCCGCACAAGCGCTGGGGGCACTATAGAGCACGAAATCTTTCGAATAAAACAAACTTGTATTTTGTCTTCATGTCCCCTATAAATGAGGTCAAATAATGTTACGTTAGCTTCAGGTTATTTTTAGATTGGGTTAGGATTACCTTAGGTTGGGTCTAGTTTAGGTTAGGTTTCGTTGCGTTACGCTGAAACAGCCTTTTAGTTAGGTGATGCTGCGGAACGACCTGTTTGCAAACAGACTCTCTCTTTTGTGCTACGCTGGCAACGCCCGCTCTTCGCTTGAGACAAACAAAACCCCTGGACCGGAAGAACTGAGCCGGGAATTCTATCAGAAGTTTTCTGATATTCTTTCTCCAGCCCTCTTGGACATATTCACAGCCGCATATGATCATGGTGTTTTGCCACCAACCTTTTACTTAAGGCACACAGTGTTAATGCCCAAAACTGCGGATGAACAGAAGCTGAGAGCGGTAGAGGCCTATCGACCAATCTCGCTCTGCAATGTGCACTATAAAACGTTTGCGAAAGTTTTGTCTGTCTTCAACATGTAATTTCAATTTAGTTTGGTCTCACCAAACATGCGGTATTCGGGACAGAACTATTCAAACAAATACGGATATTTCTCGTTCCGTATTGGGATGAATGTCTGATTCGGCGGAACAGGTGACCCTTATCCAAATTGACCTTGCGAAAGCATTTTATCGGGTGTCTCACGATTTTTTATTCGCCCTTTTGGAAGCGGCTAATGTAGGCGATATGCTGTATGAATGCATTTGGCTTTGCTACAAACATTGCACTGCACAACTTGTCGTCAATCGCGTTCTCTCGAAGCCAGTTCAGATCAGGTCGTCTGTTTGACAGGGCTGCCCCACTATTGCCTCTGTTGTTTGCACTGTGCATGGAACCTCTTTGCCTTAGCTTAAAACGGAGCCAAAGAATACGCTGTTTATCTTTAGCGTCATGTGGAGTTTAAAGTTCTTCCGTATGCCGATGACATCGCCTATTTTTGTGCTGATAAGCGTAGTATTCAAGTAACCCTTGTATTCACTAAAGAGTTTTGTGGCGTGTCTGGAGTGGCCATAAATATCGAGAAAACTAAGGGGTTTTGGTTTGGCCAGTGTGGAAGGAAACCTTTCAGATTTGCGGCAATTAGTTGGGAAAATACGCCGCTTGAATACCTTGGCGCGCCTTTGCACCAAATATGAAACTCAGGGTCACACTGGCCTTCAGCACACACGCATGTCAAGCACACCTCGCAGGCATGAATGGGGCGAGCACTTTCTGTATTTGCCCGTGCACAAGTCTGCAATGCCTTCTTTGCTATAGCAAAGCTTGTTTATGTGCTTGAGGTACTGCGCTGTGCGCGGGCGAAAGTCCAGGCTATACACAGTATTTGTTACCTTCGTGTGTGAATATGGATGGGAGCGAATGCGTAGGGATAATTTGTTTCTTTCTTTGGTGTCTAGTGGTGTCGGGTTAATCCATTTTTGTGTGTACCAACTTGTGTCTCGTTTGTTTACAATTTGTCGGATAATACCATTTTACTTACTGTGCTTCAAAAGCGCATAAGTTACCATTTACATTTTCCCCTTGTTTATAGGGGTGAGGTTAACTGGAAGCCGCCATGGGGCTTTCTAAAAGGAAGTTGTGGATACATTTCATTTCCGTACTGCGCGGTTTTCTCTGGAGTATCTGCTTAGCCCTTCAAAGAAGGCTATGACGAACACTTTAATTCATAATCTGTTCCCCGTGCCTATTTATCGCCAGCCCTACTCTTGGGATCATAAAATCGTGCTTTAGATTGTGTCGAGAGACCTGCGTGCCGCAAAATTCCGAAACGGTTTTTCTTTAAGCTTCTTTACAAACGCTTCCCGTTAAATTAACATGGCTGCGCAAAAAAAAAAAAAGGATGTCGATTCCTTGGCCAGACAATTGCCGTTTGTGCAATCAACCAGAGACTATTAAAGATGGTTTTGTGCTGTGTCGTGACGCTATGTTTTGTTTTTCTGGGGCTTTCTGCAACGGGCACTAAAAGGGGACATTGACATCATCCCGTACACCATTCGCTTCTTGCCATTTGAGGATGTTAATCGGGTGCCATATGACATTTTTGTTCTCCTAGGATTGTTTAGCTTGTGGAAGCTTGTGGAAGTGCCGCATGACTGATCGGCATGCTGAACCTCCTATAGGCCGACCAAGTACATTTTTCGATCGTGAACAGGAAGCGTTAGTGCGGCGCGTTTATGGGGCGCAGAGTGATTTACCGGAGTGTCTGCATCTTCTGGATGCGTGCGTCTGCTTGCCGGAGTTCTGAAATGGTACCGATCTTTGTTATACTGATGTGCTTACTCTTTGCTGTCTGTTAGTTTTTTATATTGTGTGTTAATTGCCATGTCTGAATTTGTCTAAAATGATCATGCATAAAGGACCCCTGCAACGCTTTTTACAGGTACTTTTCTGGCCCTACATAGGTTCTTGGTGTCGTTCAGATACAGACGCAAAAATAATTATCCGAATGAGTGCGGAAATAAAGTTATTCAATGTTTACGTTTGCAAATACAAGCAAATGCGGCACTGCCTACGTAACACCCGAGGCGTCAGGATATGACGACGAAACGCGGGGACCCAAACACACTACGATTGGCTGAGCTTGCAATTTTTTGCTATATGTCATTGTATCAACAAAATGCGTCTAAATGATGGTTTAGGTCGCATTTTTTTCCCTAAAGAAAGTGTAAAACTTAACCGCGGATAATAATAAGGGCTTACACTACTGGCGCTTCGAGCGCTATTTTCACGCCGTGTTACGATGAACCGCTTTCTATGCTCTCAGAACGTATAAACCGGCAACCAGTCATATGTGCATGCTTAGAGGTGACAGACGGAGCTGAAAATGTCCCTCTGAAAGCCCTTAATCTGAAGAAGTGATAATGCCTCACGCCAGCGTTACAAGCGGGCAAGTTGGTGTTCATCCGGTAGGGATTCGCCGCTACTCAACGAGCTGGAACTTGAGGCGGTAACGGCGGCGGCAGCAGCTTTCCGTTGTTATAGCGCCCACTCGCGCTTCCCTTCGGGACGAGTCTTCTTCTATTGCCGCTGTTCTTCCTCCAAGCGAACGACATGCGTCCGTCCTATAACGATTTAAAACCTAAAAGCTCCATTCTTGCTCACAAACATGTGGCTGTCCGTTTCCCTTTCTCTTCGTAGGCATCTTAACTGTCTGTCTAACACACCAACCCAGACTCGAAGGAGGGCAGCGGACAGGTCGCATTAAGACGTGATACTTCCACGTTTAAATCTCCCACCAGTACAACCGGCATTTAATCGGTGGCGGCATGAAGCCTAGCTTTCCGTGCACGTCCCCCATCATACACGCCCTAACCGTGCAGGCATAAACCCACAACCAGTGACGCCCATACTTAGGCGTGAAAGACGCCAGCGAAAATACGGCTAGGAAGGCCCGGGTCACGAATCTGAAGAGTTATGGGCTCACGCCAGCGTTCCAACTAGGCTAGTTGCTCTTCAACCGGGGGGGTTTCGCAGCTACTGGACGGGGTAGAATTTGTGAAGAAACGGCGGCGGCTATGCATGTTTAGCGGCGGCGACGGGTGTCGGTCGTTTTTACGCTCATCCGCTCTACTGTTTATTCATCGCAATCATCTGATAACCGCACTACCGCCGTTGTCAGCCGACTGTGCAACTTGTCAAAGAGGCATCGGTGGAGGCGAGGGAAAAAATTGTTGTGAAAGAAGAGTCAGCGCTGGCGTGGAGGAGCCCCAGACGGCACCGAGTAAATCGGCTTCACCGGAATAAAAACGGGGGGGGGGGGGGGTAGACATGTACTGATTCGCAGAAAAGGGCAATGAATCTAGAATGCCATATTGTACCCCGTTATCAGTGAGATAGATAGATAGATAGATAGATAGATAGATAGATAGATAGATAGATAGATAGATAGATAGATAGATAGATAGATAGATAGATAGATAGATAGATAGATAGATAGATAGATAGACGGATGGACGGACGGATGGATGGAGAGAGAGAGAGAGAGAGAGAGAGAGAGAGAGAGAGAGAGAGAGAGAGAGAGAGAGAGAGAGAGAGAGAGAGAGAATCAGTGGTTGAGAAACGTTTCCTAAAAAAAAGCTCGGTCCTGTGATTTCCCGCCTTGATACACGAGGACCTACTTGACCCGCACAAACTAATGTTATACGTTTATGCCGCACTATGCGCTCAAGTGGTGCAATTTAGTTCGAGTGAATGGCCTACGACGTTGAAAATTATTATAGGCAATAGGAGTTGTTGGTCTAAACGCGCTAGTGAAGCTAACAGCGAACCGCCATTTTGGCACGTAGAAAGGCTATACAACGTTGCCGTTTCGTTCGCCCAAACCTTTTAGAGAGTTTCAGTTTGACGTTGTTACGCTCCGCTCCGCAGCTAAGCAGTGCGGTAGTGCCAATGCACATGCGCCCTCCGCTTAGCCACAAGCGGGATATACCGGAACAAGAAACGCGCTTCGCTTCATGCAGCCAAAGCGCAGCGTGGAGCGTCGCTGCCATTCTAGCCAGGAGGCGGTTGACGCGTGTGCCGACTCTCGTGCGTAAACAAGGCGACAAAGTACCGACAGGACGTCGCGTTGGAGTGAAAAGAGGATTGGAATGGGTCTGGAATGCAAGTTCGCTGTCCACTGCGGGCCGATTATCAAGTCGACGCTATATCTTCCGTTCAATAAATTGGCCCGTATCGCATTACTGTTGCTCGTGTCGAAACGTTATGAAAAAATAAGCTACGTATACCTGTTTTATTTCTTTAAGGTAACGAAATGTTATTTTATTTTATTACGCTAAACTTGGCAAGAGGGCGCTGTATGCAAGACCGGAAGGTCCGATCTGCCACGCAAAACTCGTAAGAGAAACGAGAAAGTCTCCCGCCGCCTTGCTGCAGCTTAGCGGGGCAGCTCAAAGTTGAGCGGGCCTTCAATACGCTTATAACTAAAACACTTCATTGTCACTGGAAGATGCGTTTATATTTTTGTCCTTGTGGTTGAACGGCTCGTACCTGTCTATCGCTTGGGTGCGCTCCACCTTCCCGCCCACGTCCGGTGTTGACGTAGCTCAGTATATTGACCCGAAATGTTTCCTCCTCATCGCTACACAAAATAGCGGGTGGGCCGTCTCTCCTCACCGGCACACGATGCGATCAACTCTCAACGAATGCGGCCTGGGAAGCGTATTTTCCACTTTCGCACAGCCTTCCCTTCCCCTCACTTCATCTACTACGATGACCTAGTAATTCACGCGTGACTCTAATGTCTGCATTGCACTGGCGACGGAGTCGAGTACGCGTGAGCAAAGGCTTTAAGTACCGCCTCATTCCCCGTCCGAGCCGAATGCCGTAGCGGCTCCGCTATTGCGGGACAGAACCGTGTGATCCCAGCGAGGATAGAAGTCTCGAGCTGGGTATTGTAGAGGGGGAGGACAATTAACTGAGATGAATCGAGCGCGTGTTTTCGTCGGGATTCCGGCAGGCAGCTAGCAGGAAGCCAGCAGGAATACGGCCTGCTCACGTACGCAATGTTTTTCGTGGATGGTGTCTCGTACTATTGAGCAGCAGTACGGATGGGCGTTAGGAAAACGAAACCTTAGGCAATTTTCTGCATTGTGTAAGGAAAGTCGAGAACATCGACGGGAACTGTATAGCGGTAGCGCATATATCACGCGCTGCCAATTACTCCCCAGTTATTCGCGTTAATTACTGCCACGCCAAGACCTCCATCCATCTCGATTGAGGAAGTGCGGGAGCGGCGACTGGGTTAGCCAAAATATTCGGCTGGTCTGCAGTGCGGACTAGGCTGCACGGCTTCGCGCTTCCGTTTACTGGGAGTTAGCGGCATTTCTTGAAGGGTTGCAAAAAAAAGTTTTGGGAATGCTACACTGCGTGCGCACTTTAACATGGCGATCAAGCTTGCTGCGCAATCTACACATAGCCATTTGTTCAAGCGAGGTCAACAACTGCAGTTTCGGTTTCTCAGGTGTTTCCTTATCCAGCAGTGAACTTATACATTTTTTATCACCATTTGCCTCAATTATATATATATATATATATATATATATATATATATATATATATATATATATATAAAGACGACTCTTGATAATTTGAAGCTGCTTAATTGGAACTTTCATTTAATTAGAAGTCATGTGCTGGTCCGGGCAATTTTACATGCTGTTCAATGGATGACGTTGGTTAATTGGAAGTTATTTCAAATAAAAAGCATTGAAGTGGCCGTCTTTTTCTGATAAAATTCAGAATTTTTAAGCGCGAAAACAGTACTGTATGATTCTGTACAGTACTGCGTTCTGTACTGACGTTGGCGCCATCGCAACTGAGGATCATACAGTTGATAATACGGCAGGCCACTTGAGACTCGCGCCAGCGTACGCATCTCTCTCTTTTGAGGACCTCGGCATTCTTTCATGCGCACAGCGCCGTGTGTTGGTGCTGTACTTTTTTTCTCGCTGTGCTCTTCTGTCGCGTGCCGTTTGGTCGCGTGCTCTTTTGACGCCTTGCTGTTATGTCCGTGCTCTAGTGTCGCGTGCCGGTTTGATGAGCGCTGTTTTGACGCCGCCCCGTGTGGGGAACTTTTCATGTTTCAATTTTAGCGATAAATATCAGCTATCATTGAAACCCGTGTCGTATACGCTCGACTTGGCGACGAAAGTTGAGATTCTGAACGAAATTAAGAAGGGGCACGTGTTACGGTATAATGACAATGCTGTTCTTGTGCTTTTTGTTTCATTGGATGTACGGTTAATTCGAGGTGTTAGCGCTCCCTGTGGACTTCGTATTAACGGGAGTCGACTTATATATATTTTCCCACCGTGGTGGGTCAGAGGAGGCCGTTTTTCTCATGGTGACGAAAAACAAAAACGCTCGTGTGTCGAAATTCCGGCACACGTTAAAGATCCCAAGGTGGTCAAAGTTAATCCGGAGCCCTCCGAAACAGCGCGCCTCGTGCACTCTAAGCTAAGCCCCCGTAGTGCGTCTTCACCCCAATGCTCCAGAATGACCAATCGAATTGCCCTAGTGTGCAAACTCGCCGAATGACGAGGCCCAACGTACGACTTGTCTAAAACAAAAAAATGCTTGTGCAGGGACAAGACGCAAGGCGTGCAAGACAGTATGCTTTGCGCAATGCTCCAGTGCAGATGCCCTTTTTCACTGAAAATGAATGCTCGGGGACGTCATTCGGCAATTGCACACTAGGCCACTTCGATTGGTCATTCTGAAGCATTGTGGTGAAGGCCAGGTATAGCTTCTGGGGTTCAGGCGAAGTTTAGTGTAGCCCAGGTATATCGCCGGAGCGTAAAACCACAAGGTTTGTTTGTTTGTTTATTTATTTATTTATTTATTTATTTATTTATTTATTTATTTATTTATTTATTTATTTATTTATTTATTTATTTATTTATTTATTTATTTATTTATTTATTTATTTATTTATTTATTTATTTATTTATTTATTTATTTATTTATTTATTTATTTATTTATTTATTTATTTATTTATTTATTTATTTATTTATTTATTTATTTATTTATTTATTTATTTATTTATTTATTTATTTATTTATTTAAACTACACTCGCAGCGCGTTCAGCACTTGAACGTCCTGAACTCGACGTCAGTTCTATTTGAGATGTTGGCCGACGTTTTCGCATGCTCGTTTGAGATGCGCGTAGTAACGCCCGCTATAAAGGCGTCATGGAAAATATAAGAGCAACGTCTTTTGAAAATATTTTGTAATTAGAATCTCTGAGGACTGTTCAAACTGACGAAATTGCTCGAATGCACATTCATTTTCTTTCCGCGACACACTCAGCTGTCGCGCCAAAACTGGCACAACACCTACGATGGCATGGCATGCACGACAGAGAGGCCTGGAGAAAACATGGAATATCTTTGACTCAAACAGCAGTAAGACTGAGCAAAGGCACAACCTAAGCAAAATGTTACACAGTTACAAGGGAACGGACGATACCCTAATCAAAGAAATCCGGGACCGATATATCGGGACAAATCGTAAAAAAAATCTTAAACCGTACGCGGGAGCTGCAAACCCAACTCTGAACCACCCGTTCACGACGGCGGAGGTGCGGGGGGCCATACGCGATCTCCGTACCAGGTCTGCCCCGGGACCGGACGGGGTTACAAATAAAATGTTGAGAAACTTAGACGAGGACTCTATTCAGGCTCTCACCAAATACATAAATCTATGTTGGAGCGTAAGCGCGATCCCCAGACAATGGAAGACCGCTAAGATCGTTATGATCCCGAAACCAGGGAAAAAACTACAGCTAGAGAGCCTAAGACTAATCTCGCTTACCTCTTGCCTGGGGAAGTTAATGGTGCATGTAGTTCTGAACAGACTCAACGGGTACATGGATGAAAAGGGGCCTTTCCCTCATACCATGATAGGATTTCGACCCAAGCTATCAACTCAAGACGTTATGTTGAGGCTTAAACATGAGATTATCGATGGGGATGGCTGCTCTCCTCTAGGCACCAGGGCAGTACTGGGGTTGGATTTGACTAAGGCTTTCGACAACGTTAGGCATGACGCGGTACTGGAAAACTTGGCAAAACTAGGCGTGGGCCCCCGAGCCTACGACTACGTGAAAGACTTTCTAACGGACCGGACAGCCACCCTAACGATCGGGGGCATCGAATCTGGCGAGTTGGAGTTGGGAAGCAGGGGCACACCGCAAGGTTCGGTCCTCTCGCCATTTCTCTTCAACGTCGCAATGATCGGCCTCCCAGATATGCTAGAAAAGATAGAGGGACTACAGCACAATATGTATGCGGACGATGTAACCCTTTGGGCGGCGGGAAACAGCGACGGACAGATATAAGACGTCCTGCAGAGGGCCATAGATGCAGTCGAAGCGTACGTTAAGCCGAGAGACTTGGATTGTTCCCCACAAAAGTCAGAGCTCCTGCTCTACCAACCGGCCCTGAGGGGACGCAAATCGGCAACCACAACGTCGCCAATCCTGCTCTATGCCAACGGGGGGCAGCTCATTCCAACGGTAGTCAGCATCAGGGTGCTTTGCCTCCGAATTCAGGCTAACGGACATAATATCGAAACCATAAGGGCACTCGAATCTAGCCTCTCTCAAACAAGCCGACTCGTCTCGCGAATTGCCAGCCGGTGCCACGGGATGAAGGAAAGTAACCTCATCCGATTAGTTCAGGCAGTCGTCGTAAGCCGCGTGGTATACGTCGCCCCGTACCTGAAGCTCAGGATGGACCAAAGGGACAAAATAGATGCCATGATCAGGATGGCCTTCAAACACTACGTCACTACCTCGAATGAACGGTTCGAGGCACTGGGCCTGCACAATACCCTAGATGAGCTGATTGAAGCTCAAAAGATCGCACAACTGGAAAGGCTCTCCAAGAGCCCGACTGGGCGACACATTTTAAGCTCCCTTAGCATCAACTATGAATCTCGAGCTGGGGCTAAATTGGACATCCCAACTGAGATCAGGGCGAGCATATACGTCCCGCCACTGCCCAAGAACATGCACCCCGTACAGAACGCGGACGCGCAAGAGCACAGGCACTGCAAAGAAGGTTTGAGATGTCTGAGGACGTGGTTTACGTGGACGCCGCTGACTATGACGATCGTGACGCCATGGCCGTAGCCATGGTAAATCGACAGGGCGATTCAGTTGCTTCCGGCACGATCGTCACGACGTCGCCTGAAGTCGGGGAGGAGGCGGCCATTGCCCTGGCAATGACGGCATCCAGCAAATACAAATTTATAGTGAGCGACTCCAAGTCGGCCATCCTTAATTTCTCGAGAGGGCGCGTGTCATCGGAAGCGCTTAAATTCCTGCTGGCCGGTTTCTGCGGCGATCGGGTGAGAGGGGTCCAAATAGTCTGGGCGCCGGCCCACTGCGGTCTCCCGGGGAACGAGAACGCGCACGCCGCGGCTCGAGGTCTAACCAACCGAGCCGACGCCGACGATTCCACCGTCAACGTGCACTCGTTTCGCCGGTCGGGGCGGGACAGACTGGTATTTTATCGGGACATACCAGATCATTACAGCCTTGAAAGAGCGAGATACCCTGCACCACACAGAACTTTAACTAAGTGGCAATCGGTGGCTTGGCGTTTGCTCCAGACCAACACGTTCCCTAACCCTGTAGCCTACAGCCGCGGTTACCCGGGGCTGTACACAGCTGAATGCAAAATTTGTAAAGGCAGAGCGGACCTCCAGCACATGGTTTGGTCGTGTCCCATCAAGAGTAAACAGGTACAGCAGAAAGGACGCCCTTTCTTAGACATTAGAACCGCAGAGTGGGAGTCCGTGCTGCTCAGCTCCGATCCCGAAGGGCAAGTCGAACTCGTCCGGATGGCTGAAGACACCGCCCGGGTCCAAGGACTCCTGGCTGCCGCCTAAAAGGGGGAAGAGGACCGTGGAGGATCTCCAACCTCTTCCTTTTCCCACCGGGCACACAATAAAGTTGTTCTCTATCTCTCTCCGCGACCGCTTTAAACAACAAACGGGTTCAAACCAAAATCATGCTACACCACACAGATGAGAAAGGAAAGTTTCTTTTTGACCGACAGATTGGTCTGACATTAGAAAGTTTTAGCCACGGAGCAAGCGCCGTGGTTTTAGCATAGCGGCTAGCGTACACTCACGCTACGGCGGTGGGTGCCAGGACCTCTATGGGCAGGTGTGGACTCGTTCCGCGGGGACGGGCACCCATGCTTCGCCGAGCCAGACCGGTGAGGAGCGACCTACTAGCCATCCCCGCGCGCGCATGCGCAGTCGGTTCCCCGTAACCTGCCACCGTAGCGTTAGCGTACGCTAGCCGCTATGCTAAAACTCTCTATAAATGTAGGTTTTTAAGTTCCTGTCACTCTGTCTCGTCAAAAGTGTATAATCAACGCTTTCCGGCGACCTCTATTTAACTACAAACGAACAGCAACAGCCGAAAAGACATAGCCAGAGAGCGATCCGAATGCTGTGCAATCAGGGAACACACCAGAAGGCTGCAATCTCGAACGAAGTGCAGAACGTAAAGTTGCTAGCGCGGACGTCCGCACCTGATGCGTTGCGGGCATAGCCGTAGGATTGGCGTGCGATAAAGTTGGGCGTAGCTCATACCAGTGTCGCAATGTTACAGAAAGACCTAAGCATCACTCACGATTACTTGACTCGGCAAGATCCGCCTAGCCAGAAAGCGGAGCCGAAACCTGTCGGCAAATTTCTGCAGTGCGGGCGAATCGCTAGTGGCGCTGGGTTTGTGGCTGTGTGCTTGGACGCTGCCTCTTGGGCGATTCACTGCATGAGAGTTACTAGTTAGCGCGAGCTCGCCCAAGGCGCGCCCCCTGCAGCCACATCGTCCAGTGGGCAGTCGAAAAGCAGGGTCTTCGCCCAAGAAAATGGGGTCGCCGCTCGTAAAATCGGTGTCTTCGCAAATTGAAGCGCTACGAGCTTGTGGTGCATGCAGCATTATACTAACGAGAAATTCTGCCATAAAACTCCCCTAAAAGGTCGAAATATGGGCGGTTTGTCGTTTCGCTTGTTTTCAAATATCATACTCTCAGCAACACTAAACTCAGCAGCAAGAAACTTTTTGAGGTAACTCCCCGACACAACTATAGGTGAAAAGCGATGCTCACGCATTCTCGCGTCATAAAAAAAATCTCAGGCTCCCCCATAGTGTTCTTTTTTTACGCACACGCAGATGTTTTTGCATTTAACTGAACGATGGAATAAGCGGGAAAGCTGGTTTCTGAAACGGTGAAACGCAAGTGCACCATGGGATTGAGTGACCGGGAGATAGAAAAACCCTGCTTAGTAGGCACGAAAATGGCACACAGTTAAATTCAAAGACAAATGCGAAAAAGTATAGTCGCGTGAGACGTCCCATTCACCTCATTGCTCTGTGTCAGTTCCAGGGCACCTTGTCTTATTTCAGGTTTGCTTGCAAACTGTAATCACCAAGGTATCGGGTGGAAAGAATACGCTCGTCCTGTGGGGATGTTCGTCGCGTTCCGAACAATAAATAGTTCATGTTTGCGTTTCTTTCTCCTCACTACAGTTGCTCTACAGTTACAGCTACATTTATTATTACTCAACTTTATTACTCGACTACTCTACGCTACAGATTATTACTACAGGGGTTCCACTACAGTTTATTACTTAGGACCCCTTTCTGTATGGACTATATTCTAGCAATCTACCCTTCTGTGTGAACAATAAAGTTCTATTCTATTCTATTCGATTCGATTATATTCTGCAGATATAAACGTCCAGCAAAACGGTCTACCTCGTAACCCTGCCACTCCCAAAAGTAATGCCATGGGTGCTTCGTCTTACGCGCTTGTAAAAAAAAAAAAAAAAAAAAAAAAAAAACACGTCACTTCTCTAGGCGGGTGATTGGCTCGTTCTTAATTTGTTGATGGACATGATATATGCTGCATATTCACTGAAGCCACAAATCTAAGCACCAGTGTGCGAGAATGTTCGCGTGCGCGGAAGGCCGCTACGCTGTGACAATAGGCTACGTAACGCTTTAAAACATGAAGCTCCACATGCGTCGCCGAATCTGCAATCATTCCTAAGATTGATTTATTATGAGGTTTAACGCGCCGAAACTACAGAAGTTATGAGACGCGCCGTAGTGGGGGGCTCCGGATTTATTTTGACCACCTGGGGATCTTTAACGTGCGCCGAATTCTCAAACACAGGGGTGTTTTCGCTTTTCGCCTCCGCCAGAAAAGCAGCCACCGCGACTGGATCGAACCCGCTTCCTTGGGCTCAGCAACACAACACCATAGCCACTGCGCCTCCACGACAGCTTTCTCTTGAATTTCGTCCCCGTGCTCGACTGACATGATACATGAATTTGTATTTACTTCTGATTTCCTTCATGCCCCCCCCCCCATCCCACCCTCCTGGGCTTGATAAGGCGAGATATTTCAGCAAGATATTTATTTACTTCAGAATGATGCCAGGGGAACGTTCAAAAAGCCAACAATGGAGTTGACGGGGAATGCACCCCTTAAAAGGTCTACATGCAGCGCAGTACTAGTAGCCCTGGTACACTGCGCCAGTAGTATGCCTTGTAATAGAAAGTTCGCTATCATCCACATCCCATGTAATAGGCACAAAAGATAAAGTTACGTAATCAAGTTTACTATTCACTTACACTCACATAACACAATGTAAGCTAACTGAGCAGAAAAACAAAAACCATACGAGACCAGCCCATTATGGTATTATTTCACGAAATGACCTGTTAAGTAGTATCGGAATTAGTAAACGAAACATTTGCCGTTCGTAATTTGTACGCTCATAAAGTACTTGCCAAGGGTCATAATTTCTTGCTGCGTATGGTTTCTGTCGTTGGGTTAATCGTGAGGTTGGACCAAAGAAATAGTTGAAATTTTTACAGTCTTTTATATAGCGATGCTCAAGCAACGGGCTGTACAGTGTAATAATAGGTACCATGTTAAACGAAGAAAAGGGCGGTTATGTGTGGCTGTGTAGTACGAAGTACTCGCAATCGTACGGGCAGCGGTTTTTGTAACCCGTGAAACCTCAAAATATTGGAAATGTAGTTATACCCCATGGCAGTGCGAAACGCAAGTGGTTTCTCTGTCTGTGGCGACTGAGAACGAACTCGGGTCAGTATATCGGCAATCTTAGCACGTCATTTGGCAAAATCAGTAACATGGGTGCCTTACATCATATTTTCGCCTAGAGTCACACGGAGGCTTTATATAGACGTGATAATTTTAGCGCCAGTGCAAACAAGCACAATGTTTGGCAAAGTGCCGAGTGTTTAGTTTTTCAGCTGGAAAAAAAGAAGGGCCTTAGTTTCTCCTTCGGGCTATTCATCAGTGAAGATGCAGCGCTCCATTGAAGTAAAGTATGCAACACGCCATTTGCGTTATCAATAATTTCTGGTATTGTACGTACCGAGAAAAACATACTGGCATCATCCACGTATATAATAAACTTCTGCTGTGTCGTTAACAATATCGTTAACATACGGGTGAAACGTGGAGACCAAATCGTATGCTCCCTTGATAATTAACCATAATTCATTGCTCTGTTGTATGATAACTGTCCATGTTGCTACGTGTTGCTATCGATGTAAAGGTACGAACGAATAAGTTCAAGAAACGTACCTCGGAAACCGTAGCATTCTAGTTTCAAAAGTAATGTTTCCTGAATTATGCAATCAAAGGCTTTCAAAAAATTGATGTAAATTTCAAGTGTGCATGATTGATTTTCGAATGATCGTAATAAAAGTTCTTTTCGCATTAAAAGAGTGGTGTCAGTGGACTTACTTTCTGTAAAGACGTATTGGCAGTCTGTTAATATTTTGTGTTTTTGTAAAAAACTAGCCATACGATCAACGAGCAATTTTTCGATACATTTATAGAAAATTCGGGTTATTGATATTGGCCTGTGCGACTATGTCACAAACACACTTTACAGGGTGGATTTGGAGGTCACCAATGTCTCTACTTTTGAAGCGAAAGCTTTCCTAGTGGGACCGATGGCGTCCTGTCGAAAAACGAACGCATTTTCCCATGGACCGGTTGGTGAACCAAAAACGCCTGATAAGATCTCTGACACACGGCGCTTGCGCGTGAAACCGGGCCTGCATTGTGCCAAAACGGTTACTTGAAAATCGCGAAATAGGAACGGTTCTAGATGAGACAATACACGCGTCGATTGTGAAGAAGGAGTACAATAGTATACGTTTATCTCATAAACCACGTGTCGATGTACATTTAGATCGTTCGTAGATGCTTGTATTTACTTAGCGCGGGAAAAATCGTCGCATGGGTTCGTTCTCCGTTTGCAATGTGGGTTCTTGGAAGGTTTGAAGATCGATTGGACGCACTTTCAGCGAATGTTGGGCGAACTCCTGACGAATTTTCGATGTGAGAAATCTTTCGCGCTTCACTCAACTTTCTTTAGGAATGGCGAAGTTTTTGTTCTTTTTCATAGACTATGGAGCACTCGCAACCTCATGGCTAGCGACGGGCGCCAAGAACACACTCCCGTCCGTCTCTCGGGCCATACCGTTTAAACACTGAGGGTAATGAACGCTATTAAACGCTAATACAAAAAAGTAATTAATTTCGTTCACAAGTTCGCGACCATGCAGCGATTTGCCGTTTACGCTTACAAAGAATATCCGATCGTTGCATCTTCATCGTTAAATGAATAGTTGGCATAATTTCTTTTAGCATATTTTTTAAGCTGTCGGTGTTATTTCTGTATTGTTTAAATTTCTCTAAGTCTTCAGTGTTCATCGTTTTAATGAAGCGC
Source organism: Haemaphysalis longicornis (assembly GCF_048455015.1). Lineage (NCBI taxonomy): Eukaryota > Metazoa > Arthropoda > Arachnida > Ixodida > Ixodidae > Haemaphysalis > Haemaphysalis longicornis. Next base: position 196,128,254 of record NW_027526203.1, on the reverse strand, counting down.
TTCGAAAGCTCGTCTTCAACTCATATTGCATTTTTTGGTTACCCATGATTCCCATCCCTTCTGGGCTTGTGCTTTTGTTTTAAGGGATAAACATTCCGAATATATCCATTTAGATGCCTCAATGAATAACACGCTCGTTTTCCATCTACCGTTGAATATACGCCTCGGCCGCCAACTCGCGTAATTTTCTGCGGTTTCTTTCTAAGTTTGTAGGACTAATATTTTGAAATCGCTTTGAAAACAAGTTTTTTCCACTCCCAGCCATGGCACAATACCGGGTTATGAATAAATTATATAGGTAAATGATCAGTAATGGAGGAGGAGAAAAACGAACGGAAAGGCCGAGAGGTTATCCAGGCTTAGAGCCCGGATTGCTACTCGGTACTGGGGAAGGGGTGTTCAGGGGATGAAAGAGAGGGCAGGCGAAAAAGAGAGGGTAGGAACGGGACCCCGCACAAACTTTAGTCCCTTTGTGGGCACTATAGTCTGTCATCCAAGCGTGTGCCCTTGATGAAACGAAAAATGGCTTTTGTTGCCTTCCGCGAAGTTGATTGTAGGGGTCGATGTCCTAGAATAGTCTCTAGTTTGAACGGTTGATTGTCCAATTGTTTTATCTCGACGGCCAAAACACGTCTTTCAGTAATGTGGGCCGCAATAACACCACATCATTGCTACCCTTCGTCGATATTAGTCACAAACAGACTTAGCAGGCTGGAATTATTTCCCCGATACGGGTGGGTTGGCGTGTGGGGCTAACGAAACCATTTGCTTCAATACTTTCATCAGGTTCACTTTGAGCTGAGGATGTCTACAGTAGGTTGATGTTTAAGTCACCGCCAAGCACAAGTGTTAGATTACGGTGATTGGTCCAGCTGAAGTGCAACAGCAAGCCCCCCTCCCCCAAGCAGTTTCGAGCCCCTTATGGTACCCCTCCTTCGTTTCCCCATAATCGCATTGCTTGCTTGCTTACGCCGAATAGATTATACCGATTTACGCAAACTGCATTCCTGTCATTGTCGTTTGCTCCGACCGTGTACCTTCATTGTTCTCTTTTGTTTTTAGTGTGTTCAAGGTTAAGGGAGCTGAGGCACCAAATTGATGAATTGGTTGATTGAGTGATTAATGGGTTTAACGCGCCGACGCTTCACTGGCGATGACGCGCGCTGTAGTGGAGGGCTCCGGATTAATTTTGACCACCTGGGGATCTTTATCGCGCGCCGAAATCTCGAACACACGGACATTTTTGCTGTTCCCCTCCACCAGCAAAGCGGCCGCCACGGCCGGGAATCGAAATTGATGAATTGAAGCCCGCAGCATTAGTTCGTCAAGTATTTTAAGGATTCAGAAGCGCTTATAAACTGACAAATGATGTTCAAGCGACACTGAAGCAACCTAATTTTTTAAAGTACCACAAACACTTGACGTTTCTTTCTTCCAAAAGCTGTACGGTGACGAAACGGGCCCCCTCTTGTTCAGAATTCGTGACACCGCAGAAAATTTTTCCTTTTATTTCCCTACAACTCATTCTGACGCCCAGCAATTTCACCAGCAATTGTAACGGCTGCCTATACGAGAAAGTGTAGGTAACATTGAAGCGCGTATAAAATCCCGCCTGTCAGCGTCGTTTATCACGTGCTTGTGAACGGAGTCCGCAAATTCACGCCCCTAAATTTTCTGCGAACGCTGTTCCCGTTTCGGATAATGTTCTCTGGCAGCAATGTCCATCTTTGCATTTAGATAATCGCTACATCAAAAAAGTTGCAGAGACATCTACGTTTGTATCCTAAGATGTAAGGCGCGATAGCGATACTTCGACTCCCACGGGCCGTTTCCGTACGCAGCTGATGCATTTCCGATCTATGCTTCCCGAGCACAGAAGGTTATCGGAAAGAGAAAGGCTAGCAACCAGGGCATTTAATCATGGTGTTCCAGGAGAGACACAGGCTCTCTGCGCTTCTATGGCTTAAAATGTGAGTGGGAAAGGTTGCAAATGCGAGGTGCTGGCCAGTTTGAGCGAGGAGGAGTCAGTGTCAGGGTATCAATGTTTATTCCGTCATGTCTAGACCGGGCTGAACAATTTTGCTTTTTTTCAGAGAGAGAGAGAGAGAGAGAGAGAGAGAGAGAGAGAGAGAGAGAGAGAGAGAGAGAGAGAGAGAGAGATCTTTGTTCAAGAAGACATAGTTGTGGTTTACGAAAATAGGGTAAAGAGATGGCAAGGAGCTCAAAGGTGGAAGCTGAGTCTACAGCTCCAGATGCAGCAGCTCCTTCCCTTGCCCTCTCAATCAGCCCGCGCTAATCAGGAGGTAACGAGCTAGTCAAATCTGCCTCCCATGCTTCGAAGAAGTGGAATATGTTATGTATGAGTTGTTCTCCCCTGGCCATACCCTAGGACATGGCTAGGTTGCGCGCAAAAGGGTGGACCTTTCCCCTATTTTAGCAGAGTTCTAAGTTAATGTTTGATGTTCCCATCGAACACCTTAACGCACATGGATTTTCAGATAACTGTGTTGTATTTTCGTCCATAGAGGTTGTGATTCTTCGGCATTGAGACCTCGTTGTAGCAAGGGGAAAGATTGTGTTCCTAGACATAGGATGAGGATTTGTTCTTAACGTTTTTCGAAGAGGGCAGTGTGGCAGTCGTGGTCACAAGGAGCACGGTATGTGAGTTCGTGTGCCTCTTGCATAGTGCGTCGTTCGTTCACTTTCAGACCATTGGATCCGGCTGTCTAGGTGACGTTGTTAACTTTCTGCATTATAGATGGGAATACCTTCCCGAAGCGCTTGGTATTCTGCCTCCAGAAAAATGTATAGTGTCCTTCGTGAGTCTGTAATGATGTTATGCTTTTATTTGATACTTCAGCTATTCGGATTGCCAAGGGGATGGCTGCGACTTCCTCTTCTTTGTTCATGTATGTTGGAGGGTCATGCAGGCACAAAGAATGCCAGACTAGTCAACTACGACAATTGGGGCCTCGTGCTTTGGTACATCCCGGAGTCGGTGTATTCTGTGGTCTCATGATATTGAAACTTTGCCCGAATGAACTTGAGCCTGCCGTACCGCCCCTTCTTGTGTAGGACTGTATCCGTATTTTTGGTGGAGGAGAGTTTTTATGCGGGGTCGCTGGATCGGTGCCATGTCTATCATGGCGTGCAGTGATTTCCTCGCAAAGGATTGGGGGTGCCTGTCTTTTCTTTTCTTTTTGGGGGCGCCTGTTTAGGGATACATATGCCTGTTTCTTTTCAAAAGGGTATTATGGCCCCTCCCGATTTGTTTTTACATCCGCTTTTTGGTGCTAGGAGAGTGCATGGTTCTCCGATTTCTTGAAATGCGTTAGGAAGACACAAGTCGAGGACCTATTCATCGTCATTATCACCAACATCCTATTTAGGACGACTGCAGCGTGAAGGCCTCTCCTATTGACCTTCACCCGCTGTTGTCCGGTGCTTCCCGAGTTCATTCTTTGCTCCGAATACTGTTATTTCATCCTGCCATCGAAAAATGGCCGTCCTCTTCTTCTACACCCGTCTATGGATGTTCGTTCTGGTACCCTAGTGGTTCACCCTTTGTTAGTTCGTCTCATGGTCAAAATCTCGAGGTTGAGAGCTGCCTCATATGCTGTCCAAATGATGGTGTTTCTTTAACTTTCTTTGGTGCGGGTAAATTTGTGGTATGGCAGGCTCTGCAATATTCTGGTCCTGGTCAGTGGTTGCACGAGTCTTATCGTTTCTTTTCTCTTTTTCTTGCTCTTTCTTGGTTGGACGTTTTGCTTGTGGGCAATCATTGGTTAAAGATTTTCTTTTCTTGGCGATTGTGGGTTGGGAGCTACCCGCTTGTCTAGAACCCCGCCGAGAATTCTTACGTGGATGTTCTCTGGGAGGATATTCGAACCTATTTTTAAGGTGATTTTTAACTTGGCCGCGTGGCGCCATCTGTCGTTTACGAAACCGAGCTTTCAGCGGGGACATAACCGTGGGAATATTGAAAAGTATTTAGAGAACTTGTGATTACACGCTGTAGAGTGGGCTTTATCTTAGCTATTTTCGGCTTATAATCTATGCCTGCCTTGATTTCTGAGAGACCGGCATTAAATCATTTGCCCCTGTGTTAGTTACATCACCGGCTGTTGGTGCCGGCATAAGTCCCGGTGGAAAATACTGCGCGGTGGCTCAGTGGGTAAGGCGTGGCGCCGCTGAGCCCAAGGCCGCTGGTTCAATTCCCGACCGCCTCAATCGTTTTTCTGATGGAAGCAGAAGACAAAAACGCCAGTGTGTCGCGATTTCGGCGCACGTTAAAGATCCTAAAGTGGTCAAAATTCTTCGGAGACTTCCACTACGACATGCCTTGTATGACGTAAGTTGCGGGCACAGGTGGAGACCGTATCTGCCGAGCATGCTACCACCGACTGGGCGTAGAATAAACTTCACCGCGCAGGCGCGGCACCTGATGAAAACGCGTGTCCTCTCTTTGGTATCCGACGTGGGAATCGAAAAATGAGCCTAATAACGCCATCGCGTTAAAAGCTGCTGCCGAGGAGTGAGCAGGTGTGCCCGTAAACTGGCGGCTTTGTATTCGAGGCTATAGAAGAACTTGTTTATGGTTTATAGTGTGCATTTAAGACGTGTTTTCGGGGTCATGGCTGTGGCAACCGCAATCCTTCAATAAAATGAGTGCACGGCACCTTCTAAAGGCTCACTGAACAAAGGCAAACCGTCTGCTGTAGCACCCATTTTTGAGATGTCTGCAAGCCTTCTGGGACTGCGGTAGAAGCTCCAAGGTAACCGCAGGGAGACCGATACCGGGTAAATGCTCGGTAGTCTTCAAAAAGCGCAGCAACTGTCTTCAAAAAACGGGGCATAGCGATGCCAGCGTAAGTATTCTTCTTTTTCCTATTTTGGGGGGATATTGAGGAAAGAATGAGAACGGCCAGTCGGAGCTGCAACAAGCGAAACTCAAGTGCAGGAGCAGGGACCAGATATCGGCTGCAAGCAGTCGTGTGTACGCGATAGACGCATGAGCGCATTCGATCTTTGTAATTTCGCGGGCCCCGCGTGCCCATTTGACTTTTCCTCTAGCGAAATAGCTTCCCTGCGTTGTGGCTCATGAAAGGGGTGACCCCGCCTGGGGTCTTTGTGTTGCCAACAGGCGTACGTTTATGCCCAAAAGCCCGGCGAGACCGGTGCGTCTCCGGTTGTCAGATCTTGCTTTATGCCTGTGCCTAACAAAAAGACAGGCCCGAAGAAGCGCAGCGGTTTCTTGGAGCTTAGCGCGCCTGTTCGCTCAGTGGGCAAAAGAAAGAACACCAGTCTGGCGTGGAGCACCGCTAAAACGCATCCCCTGCAATCGCAAGAGTTGGCGTAGGTCAAAACATAACGCGCTGCCTCGCACAGCCGAGCCCTTATTTTCGTGCAAGTTCATATCGAACAAGTTTATATAGTAACGGCATACTTTTGCCTTCTACTGTGCTGTGCTTTTCTTCTATCGTCCGAGTCGTAATAAATATAAATGTTTCCCAATAAAAAACTATGGCGGCTAAAAGCAAAAAACGCCTGTGTGTTCGAGATTTCGGCGCACGTTAAAGATCCCGAGGTGGTCAAAATTAATCCGACGCCCTCCACTACGGCGCGCATCATCGCCTGAGTAGCGTCGGCGCGTTAAACCCCATAATCAATCAATAAATCAACCAATCAAAAACTAGTAGGTGCATTCAGAACTTTGCTTGAGGTTTTGTATTAAGTGGCACTTGAATCCGACGCCTTTATTTTTTCAGTGGCTGACACCTTTCCGGTTCCCGAAGGGCTGCCCGTGCTCGGGCATTACTTTGTTGTGTAGTCATACGACACTATTTTACCTAAAGTTCTATAGCTTCGTTCCGGCTTTCCCGGGTGTTTAATGTCTACTCGGAATGGCTAAAATTTTGGGTAGTTTATAGTGATGTCGATATGCGAAAACTATAACACATTTATCACGTGAAGTGCACTCATGCTAAATGCGGAAGCAGCTTCCGGGAGAGCGGATCCGAGCTCGTTGCGGGGCTCCTGCGGGGTGCCTCGCACAGCACTTTTCTCTGCCACCTGGAACTTAAATGAAGTACCATACGACCAACCAAGCCAACCCAAGCGTATACGGTCGAAAGCAAACGAGCACTGCCACACGCTGTACATGGTTCCCCATCACGGTAAAAGTCAGAAACGTCCTGAGGTCATTGTTAAACCCAAGTCTCATTCTGCCGTGACTCCGTGACTCAAGCCGAAATTCGAGCAGGATAAGGAGGAAGCAGAGTTTTATTCTCGCGGACTTTTCCCGTTGAGCTAGACTGCATTCACATTGGCTGCGTGCACCCACTGGCACTAGTTTAGCGCGAGCGCTCTAAAAATAAAGAAAGCCATTCGTCAGATCGAGCGCTCACGCTAGAACCGAGCGACGTCAAACGCGAAGTCCCCCTGACAGGTTCGCCCGGGATGTTTACACTAGACGGAACAAGGCCGCGCCGAAGCACGCGCGCACAGACGTCTGCCGCGTGTCCATCGCTCTGCCTTGCGTACGCACGGCAGGCGCCCCGGGGAGACGTTCGCGAAGAGCGAGCCCAGCGACGTCAACCGGTAAAGTGGCCGGGTGCAGATGTGCACGCCTCACGGGCCTCGCTTGCCCGATGCAGCAAGACTAAAACCTTTCCGTATGCCGGATCTAATCACGAACGCTAGCGTATACTCAGACGCCGCATACCTCAGCCACTGCTGATCCTGAGGCGCACGGCGCGCCCGCCCACCTTATTCCTCATAATGTTCGAGTGAACTGTGGGATACACCCCGTCCAAGCTACGGGGGTATGAGGCTGCACTTACAGCAACTATGGTTCTTTGCTGTGTGTCAGACGTCATCGCGCACGCGCGCGTTTGTACAACAGCGACAGGGGAGTATTCCGGGAGTGTTGTCACAATTTCGGGCCCGCCTATATACCCGCTGGACGAAAACAAAACTCATGTCACCACCTAAGAGAGGTATGTAATGGCGAAAGACGATGGGGCCCCCTATCAGTGGGCTACGCAGGTCTACATTATGGGGTGGTGCGAAAAGAGGGGGAGGGGGGGGGGGGGGGGGGAGTTGGACCTTGAAAAAAAAAAGGAGGAAGAACACGACAAGGAGAAAAAAATCTTCAAGATGTGGTGGTGGTGGTGGTGGTGGTTGTGTGGGATCAGGCGGGGTTAGCCTGGCTGGATATGCCGGCAATTGCTCCGCCCAAGCTCCTCCTAATTAGCCAATGTTAGCGTCCTTTCACCACGAGTTTGCCAGTTCCGTCTCCTGAAGGAAGCTTAGGAAAAGGCGCAACACGTCTCTGCGCAGCATCCAATGTCCCCTTGGAAAGACGATGTGGTCCATAGTGCTGTGTGGGGCTGCCAGATTTCGAATCGCTGAGAGCATTGCAGTCCGCTCGACATCATGCTCTGGGCAACACATTGCGTAGTGGTGTACATCCCCTATCACTGCACATGACGAATACAGAGGCGATCGCACGAGGCCCACCTTGAATGGCCATGCTGGGGTCTTCGCTGAGCCCGTTCGGATGCGGTACAGCAATGTTGCCTCCGATCTTGTAAGTCCCTTTGTGACGCAAGGCTGGTGATAGGGATTTTCCAAGGACTTGAAATGTTCGGCCACTGTTCGCCTGAAGTAGTTCCAGTGATTGGGGAAAACTTTAACCGTCGGTGCAAATTGCAGCGCACTCCGTGCCATCTGATCAGCGGTCTCATTGCCCTTGACGCCAACATGGGATGGAATCGATTGAAACCGCACATTAACACCCTTGCTGCTGAGTTCTTGCACAAGCCGTAAGGAACGCTGACAGTCGTTTTTCGTGGGAATCCTACGCTGCAAAAGTTGTAGTGCTGCTTATGAGTCAGTCAGAATTACAACTTCCTGCGGCTTATATGACTTAAGTTTTCTCAAAGCAGCCGCGATGGCAATGCACTCTGATTCGGTGGACGACACCACATGACCCAGGCGTGCTGCCCAGGAAACCTGGGCATCAGGAATGATAGACGCCGCTGCACTAACCCCTCTGTGCGGATCGCCTGAGCCATCCGTAAAATTTTGAAGGTGATTGGGATAAGAGTTCTCCATATGCTCAAGAACCAAAAATCTGGCTGCTTCCAGCGACATGTTTCTCTTGACTCTCATGTGAGGAACATGTAGCTGACACTGAATGCTCTCGTAAGACCATCGCGGCATTGAGATGGGAAGTTTCCCCGGCCACTGATAACACAACATTCTCAGAGTGTTAAGAGCAGCGTGCGCATGAGAGGCCGTCCTTGTTCGAAGCCACCTTATTATTGCTCGTCCAGCCCTGGTTTCCCCTAGACGCAATACCTGCGTCAGTATCCTCTGTGACTCCATCAAGCGGAGTGTAGAAGACTGGCTCTCCCGTATTACCTTCTCGTTTGCCGCTCCCTGAGGAACTCCAATTGCTATACTCAGCCCTTTCCTATGCAACGCTTCGAGGCGCTCATACTGGGATTCTGAAGGGGAGATCAGAGGCAAGTGGTACTGAATGTGACTCACAATAGGAGCTGAGTGCAGCTTAATCACGGACGCCGGGTGACTCCCCCACTTAGCTCCAGCAACCCTCCTCAAAATGTTCACACGGGGAAGCAGAGCCGAAACAGTCATGTCAACTGCCCGTCGCTGTTACAGCCTGCTGTCCAGGGTGACACCAAGGAACCGCACGTGAGTGGCTTGACGGATAGAGAGGCTGACCAATGTTAAATTAACGCGGGTGGACCGTCGCCGGTTCCCAGGGAAAAGAACAAAACATGACTTCTCGGCCGAGAGCGTCAGTCCGACGGAGGACAAATATTTCTGTATGGTGGGAACACTCCGTTGAGCCATCACTGCCAGTCGCTTATGTTGATATCCGGACACCCAGATGCAAACATCGTCAGCGTACACGGCTACTTGAGCTCGTTGTCGAACTTCTTTTAGTGCTGCAGGTAGCCCAGCCATAGCCACATTGAAAAGAATAGGGGACAAACCACTACCCTGGGGGACACCCCTCGACACGCTTCTTTTTTCGCTTAGCACACTCCCCAACCGTACTTGCATGTACCGGTCTGTGAGAAAGCCGTGAACGAAGCGAAGAAGGTTTCCTGAAACCCCCATTGCATGTAGTCTGACTACTATTGCTTGTCTCAGGACACAGTCATATGCCTTCGAAACGTCAAAAAACAGAGCTATATTTGAAAGTTCATGCACTCGTTTATGTTCGACGTGGCTGATAAAGTCCAGAACACTATCCTGGGCGCTTAAGCATCGTCGAAACCCAGTCATGCAGTATGGTAATTTCTCATGCAGTGGGCGTACTCTACCTAACCTTCCAGTTTTTTTTTTGTATTTTATTCATGGCCTTGTAAAATAGTCGATCATTATGATGAGACTAGTGCACGTTGAAACAGCGTGGCCCTAATACCAATTGCGGCGGAAGCTAAATTATCCCGAGGCGTTGTTTATTAATGATAAGCAACCCGCCACGGTGTCTCAGTGGCTAAGGCGTTGCACTGCTGAGCACGAGGTCGCGGGTTCGATTCCCGGCCGCTGCGTCCGCTTTTCTGATGGAGGAGAAAAACAAAAACGCCCATGTGTACGAGATTTCGGCGCACGTTAAAGATCCCCAGGTGGTCAAAATTAATACGGAGCCCTCCACTACGGCGCGCCTCATCGCCTGCGTTGCGTTGGCGCGTTAAACCCTACAATCAATCAATTAATGATAAGCAGAGTCAATGGCTCCGTCCGTTCCCAAGGGCCGCCACCCCATCCCCGCTTGTGTACGTTTTGCAGCACACTCAAAACATAAATGAACAGGCAGGCACGGAGTTATTTTGGGTGAGTGCTATAATGGTATTTAAAAGAGGAACCGTTACCAGGAAGGCAAATCCAAACCACCAGTGCAGTTGCAAAGCAGAACCACGTGCGCAACCAAAAGTGCAAAAAGCCTCGCGTACTCTTTTGTGCTGCTTGGGTGACGGCGCATCGCAACGCGAACACTTTCCAAACCAGTGGCTCATTGTACAGGTATTGCAACAGCATGAGGCCTGTCTTGTGTCCGCTGGTGTCTTGGCAGCCATTTTACCGCACACGTCCCAAGGGACAGGCCCGCTGCATTTTGCTGGGGCGCCTATCGTTAAAACCACGACCGACTTTGTGGATAGCGACCTCCCATGTTCTTCAATTCCGCGTGCCGAATTTGTTATTGCTTGTTCGGCTTTTTTTTTTTAGTTCTTTCCGGCACCACTCTACCGGCTTGCGCTGCATTTGAACCCCACTTCTCTTCTGTATACGCGTTTGCTCGGCCTGCTGTCGATGTTATTTCGTCTTTTTCTCGGTCTCTTGTAACCAGTCTTTTGGTCGATTCAGTCAAGGTCGATTCACCCCGGGGGAAGTGCGCGCCTTCTGTGGGCTCGGCGGTGTGCCTAAATAAGAGTTTTTTAACTCGAAATTTTTAGTTGAATAGGTTGAGGAAAGCACGCACCTGGCTGGTGTCCAACGAACGCGCACCCATCCGAATATGGTCCGCAAGAAGCGCCCACGGCAGCTAACTCTTTCTTAACGCGCTTCTTTGCGTTCCACGCGTTTCATACCACGTGTATATCAGAGAGAGTAAAACACAAAGAAATATTCAGCCAGTTTTGTTCGACAGCCTGGAGCAGAAAGAAATTAACACGAGGAAGCACTTGGTGGGCTGGCTCTGTTTCGCAGAACACACAAAAAAAAAAAAAAAAAACAAGAAGAAAGACTTGGCCTGCGGTCAATTTCCATTGACTGGTGTCGAGCTTCATTGAACGAGTATAACAAAAAAAAAAAAACACAAAAAAGAAGCCCGCAGAATTGGTTGGGCTTCAGCTTCTGTGGAGGCAGTGTCGTAGCAGCATGCATAGGGATCCTGGAAAATGTAGTTGAAATGAGTAAGACGTCGAGGTTGTAGGCTACAGTCGGCATCGGCAGAATGCTGGGAGACAAACCTGGACAAAAGAAACGCTCTTGCGAAAAAACATGCGGCAAGGCCTTGTCCAACTTTTTCCATCGTACTTTAAGTGAACATCTTGTACAGAATGGTAGTTATTGCGTGCAGCGGAACACGACCGGCAGCTACCAGGTAAAGGCTTTTTTTTTTTTACCAGGTTCCTACTGCTTCGGTACGGCGGCAAAAGGCTCAAAAAACATATACCGAAGATAACTGCACTTATCACCGCAGGCGTTGATCGGGGACGGCTATCATGACAACTTTTCCATTTGTTAGGCTTGTAAACCACTCAGAGGGAGCTCCTACAAGAGTTGCTCCAGTTATTGTGAAAGCGCCGCAGCCGTTGAAGAGATTGATAGTTCTGCCTTCGCTGGAAAAGCAGTGTCTTTGCACTAGAATGACGGCGCTTCAACGCACAGAATGACCCTGTAACAACTACTTTATAAAAATTCAAGCCTTGTACGCATGCATAGAGAAGCTTCGCGTAAAAATAAAACTTTTCCACGTAAAGCCAAAGTCGAAAACGTTTCCGAATGTTCAAATAAACGCGAATTCTCGACAATAAAGAATGCTAGTAGAGCAGGCAGATATGGTAGGAGTGTGGTTTTCTTGTGTGCGTTGAACTTTTCATAGCTAAGAAACGGGACCGGACTGAATCGTAAATTTTTTTGTGCTGGCCAGTATTATAGGTACATATCGGTGCAATCGGGATTGATTGGTACGACCACCACGTATTTTATGCGAGCAGTCGCAGGTCGCACTGCGATCGAAGAGAACCTGGAGAAGTTGGGGATTAAATGTAGCACCACGTGACCTGACGGAGCGTGCCGTACCTACACAAATTTGTTGGCACGTTGGCTCCCATTATCGCCGGCTGCTATGGGCAGGTCGCTATCTATAAAGCCGGTTGCCCGACTCAGCATTTCCAGCTTACAGTTGCGCATCGCGCTGTTCCACAAGCTTCTCCCTCTCCGCTTCAGCGAGCGCTCACCAACCACCTGTCCGGCAATAAATAAGAATAATGGCCTCGAAGGCCACGTTTTGATCTGAAGAGTGCACTAAAATGAAAATCGTTAGTTCCCCTCCTCTGAGAATGGAAACCAGGGCTCGATGACCACGGGGGGGGGGGGGGGGGGGGAAGTTATATAGATGTTAATGATTGATTTTAAAGATGACTTTTCAGAATTGCAACAACGTGCCGCTGTAGATCGACAAGGTTGGGACCTTTGGCAACCCATCCGAACGTTGGCGACATGTTGAATAGTTCTGTTGCGAGCCTACAGAATCGTAGCTATAGCCTCCGGCACGCTCGCGCCCCGTGACGGCACGAAGTTGCGTGCACCATTTAGCAGGTACGTTCGTGCGACATGCCCGTGCGGGCACGTTCACGTAAGACCACTCGTGCGGGTATGGCTGAAACATGGCAGGCACGCGCACGCTCGTAAACACTAAGAAAGGGACACCGTGTTAAGCGGCCATGCTTGTGGAAGTACCAATCACTTGTATACTTAAGACGAGGGTAAGTTTGGCGAGTTGGTTTATATTCAGTTCTGGTTAAACAGCGCAACTCAGGTGACGACAAACTAAGAAAACGACACGACACATAGGCGATCCTGGCACTTCCCACCCTTTGGCTGATGTCAGCTCTCTTGGGTGCTCACCTTGGTATAGCAATGGTTTGCGCACCCAATGGCAACCGAGGTGTATGAGAGGTGATAGAGGCACTCTATATTCGCAGGAGGAGCGCGTGTTAGAAACAAACGATACCAGCGCTCGTGTGATCTCCGTCTGTACTCAGTCCGAATTTCGCCGCAAAAAAATAAGCGGAACACCTTAAGGGGTGTCTGCCCTATGCGGTCCATTATTATCTGTCGAATACCCGCGAATACCTTCAGAACAATTTCCCATTATTCATCACGGAGCAGAGGGAAGGTCGACGGGAAAGAGTGGAGCCATCAAAAAGTTCCCCATAGTAGGCTCAAAAAACCTAAGAATGCTGCATGAAGCCTCAAGTGGTACGAGGGGAAAACACGCCGTTTCCCTGCTTGTTTTACGGTTGCTCCTTACATATATCAATCTTTCTTCGTGTGGCATCATCTCTCGGATTTACACAGGAATAGCTCCGAGCGCATACGCAAATTACAATTACGGGTTTTGCACTAAACATCGTCGCGTATCTTAAAGGAGTACTGACACGAAATTTCAAAGCTGAGATAACTATGTAAAACGCTTCCTTTTTATCAGGAGATATCTCCCAGCAAGTTTCAACAGCAACCGTTCAGCGAAACATATTTAAAATCCATTTTAATCTTCGCCCGCACGAGAAAGCCCAGAGCGGGCCGACGTGACATCATCTGCTACGTGCCCCAAACTGCCGACGTCGGGGCTCCCGTGACGAAGCCGACGCGCTGGCTGTGGTTGGCGCGCGCTGCTCGGGCGTGTGTACACGTCATGGTTTTGGGACTGACGTCATGCTGCCCGGGCCTGTGGGGACGGCGAAGACCTCGGCCGGTCTGGGCGCGCGCGTGCGCTCGCTCGCGCGCGCTTCCAGAGAGGCAGCGATACGGCAAGAATGGTGACGCCATGTCATACATGCTGTCATGGCGGCCGCTCGGCGTTTTTTTGTCGAAACCGAAACTGGCACGAATAAACGACGCCGTAAATGAATGTTTACGCTGCGCTCGACCGTCTAATCTGTCATTCTATGATTAGTGGGCTGGTAGGCACGCATAGCAGCGAAAAAAACGCAACATAAAAATTTCGTGTCCGTACTCCTTTAAGGCCGAGGCTCAGGCTTAAGGAAAATTCATCATTACTTGAAAATTTGGCCGCACCCGGAAACAACACCACCAGAAATTCCGCTGCTGCTCCACACGCACGCACATGTGACGCAATACACAGATCCACACGGGGGGGGGGGGGGGGGGGGTGACGAAAAATGGCAAGGCGTTACTATCTTGAAGGGTTATCAACCCCAAGCAAATATTCCCATTCGCACGCACACATGGGAGATGTCCACGCTCAGATGTGTTTTGTCTGCGTTAAAGCGACAGCTATAGGACGTACGGTATTAGATATTTGTTCTCGGAGAATCATTCTAATCGCACAGCCGTATACCTGCCGCCGTGGTAGTTCGCATCACCCCGAGGCGATCGCCAGTAAATTCTTAATATTGTCTGGACGCTCACGGTCATTAGGTCGGTAGGGTGGCAGTAATAAGTGCCTGATTGATTCGCGTTAATTACCTTTTGACTTAAATATTAAGATCAAAGCTCTTTAGCAAATCGTCATTTTTCGTGTCCGCGGTTAAAAATACCAAGAAATTGCCAAGCGCGCACACGTGAGCGCGAGCCTCGCGGCCACCGCCCGGCCGTTAACAAACCAAGAAAATACCTGGTGCTCGTGTGTGCGCGCCTCGCGACGACCTCCCAGCGTCCCCTGCGCACGTTTCTCAAGCAAAGCATACCCAGTTAGGAAGATTGGTCAAGATTTCGGTGACAATGCCGAGCGCTCATGTGTGCGTGCCTCGCGGCGACCGCCCACCGTCTCCGGCGCATGTTTGTCAAGACAAGCATACCCACTTAGGGAGATTGGACACAATTGACCCCCCCACCTAAAAAAAAAAAAAAAAAACTCAAGCGTTAGCCGTAATCGTGGCAACACTTGCTCAGAACGAGAAAGACACGTTATATAGCGTACACCCCTCCAAGGTGATGTCCAATGATTATCACTTCCAAAAAAATGAAAGAAGCTCACACTTAACAATTATGGAGTAAAGGTCGTTGCGGCAGCGAAGAAGAAGCAAATCACCTACAATCGGGGACTTAAACCGTCATGGTGGTCGTGAAGGTTGCGTACAGTTTCGCTGCCTTCAAGCCTTACGCGTTAGCGTGAGCTTCCTTTTTGCTTTAATCTTCGCCGGAGATGGTGTAAAAAATAATTCTTTCGTGGCGGCGTTTCTATCCTTCACGCTTTCAGAAATCACGACTAAGGCATCCCGGAAGGTATAAACTGCCCTGATCGTCCGCATGGCCGCACACGGGCCCTCGTGCACCGTACCCACTGCGCGCTCAGGAGACCGCCGGCGGGAGTGTGTTCGTGACCTCGCAACTGCCTCCCGTGCACCGCACTCGCGCGGTGATCGTCGGGGCGGGCTCGCGTGTGCAAACAGGCAGAAATTGAAGCGCCAACACTGCGGTAGCCCGGCTGAAGCCCCTAAAATAACGGCCGGCTGACTCGCCTCCGCCTAGCGGTGGTTGCGAAGGCGCGCCTCTTCTGTATCACTTCTCCCATTCCGCCGCGCTGAATTGGGCTGGCCACCGCCTGACAGAATAGTACGTGTAATTTTCTTCTTCACGACGAACGTTTCGCGCTGCTGGGGAGGCGGCGCGGGGTGCGGGTGTCATTTCGGCTCTATGGGATATAAAGCGTTAACTGTTTACAAGGAAGCTATCATTGTCGCGCGAGTCCCTGGGCCTGTCTGGTGCGGTGCTTATTTGCCCGCGAAGGCGCAAGCGAGGCTTGGAGGTGTCGAGGAAGTGCCTCCGAAAAAGAGGCTTTGTTTGGGCAAGTTCTGAGCGACGGTCTTCTAGCGCCAGGGAGACCTCGGCTGCAGCGCATTTCACACGGTGTGACGCCCCTTGGAGGGCCGAAGCTGTTGTTGCAAAATGCGGTGGTTGCCCTCCGCGAAGTGGTCTTAGCCAAAGCGGAGGATATACGTTGGGAAGAGCGTCGAGTTGCGTACCCGGCCTCGCACGATCGTGCGACTCGTGATCCTGCTGCGAGTAATGCTGCTCACATCGCGATGTGCCGGATAGGAGCACAAACTTTTTGTGGCGGTCTTAGAAAAGCCCTTTCACTTAGAATGCACTGGTTTGGGATACTGGGCCCGCGCTTTTCAAAATGTCCGTGGATCTGCTTTGCTACCATTCAGCTGAATGACCAATCACTGCGATCAATCGGGAGACGTTAGCCAATGACGAGGCCAATGCTCTACCTCAATATATTCATGCGCGGTGACGTCGCAATGCGGGCATGATGTTCTGCATTGTATGATGTCACAGAGTAGACATTTTACAAGTCTTATGGCATGTCTGACGCAGTCATTTGTTCTATTTGCTCCCTGAAAGGGACTCTGCAACACTTCTGATACACGCTTTCACTCTTTCCTTCACGTCTGGAAGCATTGTCAAAGCTATAGTTATCGACAGTACGGAGCGGCACTGCATGATTTGCTCGTCGCTGCAGATCCGCCTCCCGTTACTGCTTTGCTTTTGTGGCTTTTTAACAAGTGTGTATCGAGTGTGGTTATTACAGCAAATGAAGGAAAGCCGCAGAATAGCCGCTACACCGCTGTAATGACGTAATTTGAGCGCTCTAAGAACGCCAAGGCTGGGAAAGAGAGAAACTTTTCTGGAGCAAGTTTTTAAGTTATCTGATAGGCATAGAGCAGTAACTTTTGGCTGAGGTACGTAACTCGTGAACTCCTATTCTAAGTACTGGATGTGTTGGTTGACTACGTTCTGAAAGCATTTATGATTAAAAAAAAAGTTTAGAAAAGTTTACAAGGTCCCTTTAAACGCAGCGGTGGTAGACAGACACAATTGAGGCGTTTTTTTTTTTTTTTTTCGAATGAGCCAGATTCAGAAACCGAAACTAATTCGGATAAAAATGCAGCGAGAAGAAAAACTCGGCAACTTTCCCCTAAAAAAGGGGTAGCAAGAAAACAGTTGTCATAATGCCCTGAAAACGTGTACGCAGATCGTAGTTCGTATCGAAAATGAGCCAGATCCTGCTGTTTCACGGATCAAAATGAGCCAAATCCATTCGCCCAACGGGAGTTTGCTTTTGGCTTGACTGTTCCGACTGTTTCGGGGGTGTTTTCGTAAGTTTTTTTTTTCTTTTCGAAGCTGGCTCACCATGAATTCAGGCCATAATTCGGCGAAGGATCTGTACCAAGGTGTCAACGGCGAAGTCAATGGAAGAAGTGAACGAAACGAAACTGAGAGATGCGATACAATGATTTCATTTCGTCCTACCCGTCCCTACAAAATAACTCTGGCTATATTTATTTTTTTATCCTATATTTACCATTTTAGTACCTAACAAAATAGCCACCGCTTACAAGCCCCGGTAACACCCCCCCTCCCCCTCTGAGACTACGAAAGAAGATACGAGCAGCCTTCTTGTGACGCGTTTTGAAAATTCATGGCAAAGCAATGAAGAGCGCACTTACTTCCTGAGTGCCTTCAAGCGTGCCCCAGAAAAATATTCTAGGAAAGAATTCGAAGAGCTGCTAATAGTGCCAAGAGAACTCACCTGCTCCCCATGTATAGGCCTACTGTTCTTGAAGCCCTGTGGCATAATTTAACGCCATTTTTACCAAACTTTCATCACACCATGCTTGGAAGTCAATTTAAATAAAGTTTTCATGATATGCCGCATCAACATGAGTGTTTGAAATCAATATAAGCCAAATCCGAACTTATCACCCCAATCTTGGTAAAACTCACGGCATAATTTTTAATTACTTGCGGCCATAAACTTCCCCTGGCTGACATGTAAAATATATCATATAATAGCTTTAACAGCGTTGCATTTAGTTCCGCCAGAGTCCTTCAATGATTTACTGGTCACGAACTACTCCGTAACTTAATGGGAGAGCTTCATATGCTGCGTTTGGCCGCCGCGCGGTGGCGCCACCATCTCACTGAGGTCACTACTCGGGTAGCGTTGCGCTGGCTCGAACGGCGGAGCCGCGGCGAGTTGTGTTTGTTTTGTGCGGGGAAAAAATGTAACGTGAATCTCGCGCTGTTATGATGCGACATAGAGTTAATACTACTGACTCTAGAGGAAAAGCTGCCCGGCCAGCCCGTGCATTGAAACCGTGCCACACTCGGGCGCAGACATGATGCCACTCTCACAGCGTTGCCCGCTGTCTTTTTGCCTAGTACAGTTCCCGGCAGTAGTGGGTTTTCACCTAGCAACATACGCATTCCATCATGGCAGCCACCGTTGCTGTGTGTGCGCTATAGTGAACTAGAATACTATTCTAGATAACTATAGTGTGCGCCGTGACAACTTTGCTGTGCAGAACCGTTGTGTAAAGTTTTTCCTGTGGTAGGTAGCGAACTTTTGTGCCGTGCTGCCGCGTTCGATGCAGTTTTGCATTCTCCGCAACTGAGAAGGGTAGCGCGTAGAATAGCGGGTACTTCGTACGCTCGGAGAGGTAGCTTTTGCGGGTGCGTCAGGGGAGCTCGGTTGTCACTTCGGAGTTGAGCGGACGTGTTTTTTCGTGCTCCTGTGCTTCGGAGGGGCTTCATTTCGGCGGCCCGTTGCAACCGCGGGCCGTTGGATGTCGCCCGGCTTTCGCTCTGCCGGTGTGGGCGATCGAGTGCCAGCTCCCGCCCCCCCCCCCCCCCCCCCCCCCCCCCAGTACCCGTCTGTCGGCCGCACTCCTATCCAGCGAACTCCAAAGCGGTCGGGACCGCCGCAGACTTCGCTCTTCGTCGCACCAAGCTCACCTCCGCGCTTCACCGTTCCCTGCGAGGCTTCTCGTCTCCCGGACGCAGCATTACGCCAGCCAACAGTGTTCGTGGTGTGTTGTGTGCGACGGAATCGACCACAGTGGAACTACTCTTCTCTACTCTTTCCTTACCTTTCTGATCTTTACTTTTCTCTCTCCTATCCTATTTCCCCTACTATTCCGCTTCTGGACTGTGTTAAATGCAGGTGAGCTCCCGTGAGAGCTTAATAATATCCCCAGTTCATTTATTTTCCTTCTTCCTTTAAAAAGAAATCACTTCCCCCTGATTGCTTTTTTCCTGATTTTTTCCCTGGTGCCTTCCCCCGTATTCGCGCATGCGCTGTTTGTGTATATATCCTTTTGTGTATCGTAAAAGAGTTCAGTTGATATGCAGCGCTAGTCCTGTGTGGTCTTTTCTTGGTTGTAATAACACTCCGACAATTACAAGCAGGCACGTATGTTCACCCGGTTCGAATGAATTTATTGTTTTCCACACAGAGTTACTCCGCGCTATGCAAGTTTTGTCCACAGCTAAGTACCCTCCAGCATATAATTGTGGAATGCGCTCACAACCCAGCCCTACTACCCCTCTCCACCTGTTCCTTTCCTGAGCTGTGGGAGACACTGTTGACCAGCTGTCAACCGGAGGACCAGACTCTCCTGGTGACACGGGCCAAGACGGCGAGGGCAACGCATGGATTCCCGGACTAGGGTTCCACTCTCCACATTTGAGCTCATTAAAATGTTTTGTCTCTCTCCCTCTCTCTCCCGTCTGTACAGCGCTAATTTAACATGCTTCACACGCCTCCTCCCCCCCCCCCCCCCCCGTATGCCTCAGCTGATTGTTTTCGCAATCTACTGAGGTGCTCTTTACAACTACTTGCTTTTCTAGCGAATGGAAGTTCAAACTGAACAAAGCTTCCAAGAAATGCTTGTAAATGGAAATCGTATTTGTGACTGCACTTTATGCTAAACAAACACGCTTTCTGTGCCTGTGTCTGTGCCTGTCTACGAGGCCTCTGCAGCACGTGTGTCAACTTTTTTCTCCAGTTGAAATGCTTTTAGGTAGTGGCCCTTGCATTAGCTTAGATTCAATAACCGTGAAATACCCAAGCCTAATATTACTATGTTATGTGCATCACGAAACTCACTCAAGGGATTGTGGAACTATAGCTTTCAGTACTTCCAACCACAAAGAAAGTAGTGCAAGTGTTCATTAGTCGCTGCAGGGCTCGTTACCTTTTAAAATTTCATGCCCCCTCTCCCAGAATAAAGAAAGAGGAAAAATGTGTGAGGAACCATTTCCAGCAAAGCTATGGCAGGTTTAAAGCCAAAAACAGACAGGGCTAAAAGCCAAAAAACCTTTTTGAAGAAAAAACAATAACATTATTAAAATAACTTAAGCACTGGAGAAGAGGAGAAGAACGAAATAAAGAAATACAAGTAGAGGCAGCATAAAGGAGCAAAAAATGAACAAAGCAAATGCAATTCTACGAGGCAGTTAGTCACGAAAGCCTGCCACGAAGGAACATATGCTTCAGGATAATTTTTTTAAATTAGAAATTATGTACCCTATTTGATCTTGTACACAGAAAATCAGACATATTTCAGTGGTTTTAGACAAGATGGAGCTGAAGTAGCCAAATCAGTTCTTGCCTTGAAGAAGCAGATTGAAGTGAATAAGAGAGAAAAACAGTCACAGGTGCTGAATGCATGCAGCATGCAGCATCCATGCAGCATCCTTCGTTTGCCCATTTTGTCGTTTTGCCTGCATGTTTTATGTCTCTCTTTTTTTCGCTCATGGTGCTGTCTTTGTACTGGCCATTTCCACGCCATGTTTTTTTCTCCCGAATTTTTTATCCTTTATTTTTATCCTTTATTAGCCAGTCCTTTCCTTTCCTTTCAAGTTTCCTGTTCCCATTTCCACATGTAGCACAGCCAGCTGGGCAGTTCTTCTTTCCTTGGTTAACCTCCCTAGCTTTCTTCTACAGTTTCTTCCTTTCTTTAAAGTCGCACATTAGGTCATCTTAGCCTTGCTCTTACCATCACAAACTTCCCTAGAGGTCTGTCGGTATTATTGGTGGTGAAATAAAATTTGTTGGATGAGAATTGCTTGTACATATGACCCTCTTGCTTTTTCTGTGTTTATTTTTGCTTGTTCTGGCAGCCAAAGAGTAATGCACGTATGAAAAGAACTTGTGCGCAAGATTTTATTGGGCTCAGCTTGCACAAATAACTTCTCACACCTCAAACAAAACCGGTGTAAGGATGAGAAGGTAAGGCTGGCAATGTCAAATTTCTTTTTTTCGTTGCCGGAATTGCCACACGGAATATGTTCTATGGTGTGAAGCACATGATACACGGGCTGATGGCATTGTGATGGCCCATTATTTTTCATGAAAATAACAATGCTGGTGACCACAATCTGAATGAGCATTAGCCAGAACGTCCATAATCAGCTACAGCATTACTGGAACCCAGCTTCGGTAATGCGGCTTCGGTAATGCATCATCCTTGCTGCTGTGAGCACGCTCGAATGGAAGCGTGGAAATTCCACAAGGTCTGGTGTGACACCTTTGCGGCCACCGGTTTAATGTTGGCATAAATGAGAAGGCTGTGCTAGACATATCGAATTCCTTCCTTCTATCGCGTATCGCATTCGCATTCCTTCCTTTTATCTGGTGTATACAGCTGAAGAACGTCTCCAGGTGGCACTGGCTGAACCGATACGTGCAGATGTAACTGTCGCAAATAATAAAATTGAGAGTTCAATTTATTGTCCGCTTTCTTAATGACTGTCATATGCAATACACATTAAGTGTCTGAATACTCTATATTAGCGATTGATAGTCTCATGCTAGGCAGCCTGATTCACCTGCAATAGTTATGTTTAGCAGCTCTTTCAAAATTAACCACTATGATTGAACTAATGAGGGGCAATAACCGTTTAGAGGTTCACTAAAATTAACTTACTTTTCAAGGGAGACGTATATCCTTCGTCAACTTCGCCTTGCACAAAATACATGACGGTCCCATCGCGACCCAAGAAAGCGCATCCTAATATTGAATTTTTTTTTGTATCGTGTGATAAAATCAGTTTTATTGTTCTGTTTTCGCTTTTTTTTTTTTGCAAGGATTGCAAAGAGCAGAAGCGGAAAGGCACACCGTGCAACATATATCTGTTCGTGTTTTTATCCTTCGCGCTTCTGCAGCGTTTTTAGATGTCCTCAAGTATGTACCCACTCATCGAAACGACAATACTATTGGGCTATCTCTTTTTGCGTTCTGTGTGCATTCCAGAACAATCAGCGGATTCATTCAGCGTAGTCTGAACTACGCGCACTTGGGTTTTTGCATTTTTTTTATTGTATTATCGATAGTCCCGCAGCAGACCGTGACTACGGAGCTACCGTATGTGTGGTATTTAGAACTTCTGCCTTAAAAAAAGGAGCAATAGAGATTGAAAAATCCGTAAACACGACGGCGCAGCGCTTGTGCCAGAGGACGCAGAAGCCGTTGCCGTTCGCGGCCGAAGTCTACGGTAATTTACTTGGAAAAATAAAACCGCATTGAAGGTAGGTGATATACACAATGACTGGACTATTCATCGCTAAATACTACGAAAAAAAGCACACTTAATCAGCGCGCAGACACCAAAAGCAGCGAGCGTTTGCACGCCAAGAGCTAGCCAATATGCCGCACGTGCGGCGGCTGGATGCCCTTCGTGCGGCGGTGGCGCCTGTAGTGGCGCCCGCGGTCCCTATAAGAAACGAGCGCCGAAGTTTCGGGACCAGTAAGGTTCCGCTAACAAACTTCCGCTTGTTTCTCAATTTCACATTTAGCGGATCTGGCTCATTTAAAAAAAAACGCCTCGATTCTTTAATGAGACGGAAGAGGTCAGCCCTGCATAATGCTGGGCTTGCTACTTCAGATGCTTCGTGAACATGTAATGAGGGTTAAGTGCCAAAACGAATCGTAATAATAAAAAGAAGGGGAAAGGAAGTAACATCGGACGAACACACGCACATACATATACAAAAAAAATAGCCAGAGAGGCAGTATGGAGCTGGAGCCTAGTTCAGAGTCTCTAAGGAAACGCACACAAGCTTTAAAACCCCGCAACGAACTGTCTTTGCTGTACCAGGGGCCTAAAAAGTCCTTCATGTTCGAACTATCGCTGTGTTAGAATGCGGAATTCATGAAATCAAGGAATTAACGTTTTAGTAATCACACACACAAGCTGCGCATGCACTTTACTTTTGTTTTTCGACTTCAATGAACAGCTGATGACTCGGAGGTCACATTTATTGAAGTTCAGGGTAGGTAATTCCCAAACCATAAAATGTGTCGTTGGAAGAATGTGGTATACAGTAAGGCCATCTGATTTTAGTTTGTGCTAGTTTCTGCAGGCTGCCTGTGTCATATGGTGATGCTTCGAAGAAGCGTTTGGTAGCGGAGGCGGCTTATCCCACAAGCCCGTCTCCCCGCTGCTCGCGGGGGATATCTGTAGCAGATTATGAATGTTTGCGAGCGCTCACCTCAGGACAAGACGACCCAGCTCCAAGTCTTTGTCAGGTGCTGATCCCCGGGTATAATTTTGTGTTTATCCATCGTACTTCTTTCGTACAATGTTCATGAAATATATGCCACATTGCTTGTCCAGGGTAGGGATTAATATCCGAGGCTTGATATTCATTGACAAGCTTAACTGGCGTGCTGTCAGGTATGAGTGCGTCGCTAGATTATGTAAGCGCACAAAACCAATTTACATCATAATGTATAGCCGTCGCATGATACTCTGAGGAAACGCTTCTTACGGAGACACCGTTTGTATATTTCAGGGCACTGGAATTACAATCAGCTCCATGCATACGCCGTATTCGCGACGCTGGTCCGTGACACACACCTGGTGCTCATATATAGACCGAATGTACCTCACTAAGATTGCGTCAGAACGTCGTAAATACACCACATTTGCGAACACAGTGACGCCTCCACATTAATATGTATTTTGAACGTGTGCAAATTGTAAATCTCAGTCTTGAACGTGCCCCAAAAGCAGGGGCGACAGTAGAGTGTACTAGAAGTTTTAGAGTGGCCCGACCGGCCGCCCGGAGAGGTGCTCGTTTCGCGCAGAAAATAGCGGCGGCGCTGTAGTCAACGACAACTGAAAGAGAAAGCGGCGGCTGGCCGCGCGCACGGCCGCGCGCGGGCCAGGAAACGCTGCTGCTTTACGCGCGGAGCGCTCGAAATTTGTTCTGTGGGTAGTCCAATTGCTTAAATATACTGTAGGTACAGTGGACTGTGGGTAACGAAATGAAAAATAAACGCTGCAGCTCATTTTGCGTTAGTTTTGCCTTTCTCGCTCGACAACAACAAAGAAAATTACGGGTTTTCCTTTGCAGCATTCGTAGTGGATTGTAAATAAAGTAATTGCAGCGACATTTTCGCTTTTTCAATTTCCCATAAAAAGTTATTTTGCGTGAAATAGCCTGGTATGATCCAGTTCATGATTGCTTTATGATTGTGTCCTTATTGTGCTGCTTGATGGACATAGTTGGTCGACGCAAAAGACATGAAAAATATGAGGACTGGGATGATAGCTTTTCAGATGATTTTTTTATTTATTGTGTTGTAATTTACGCTCGGACTGCAGTTATGTGGGTTAATATCATAAGTTGCGTTTGTTTTTTATTGCGTGAGTTGTTATTATAGCAGTATTTAAGTAGTGGCCCACTTGGGATAATTATGGGTCACCGTGGTGGCCGATCAGAAAATGACACGCGCAAGCGAGGTATCCTAGCTTCTCAGATGATTTTTTTTATTTATTGTCTTGCAATTTACGCTCGGACTGCAGTTATGTGGGTTAATATCATTAGTTGCGTTTGTTTTTTATTGCGTGAGTTGTTATTATAGCAGTATTTAAGCAGTGGCCCGCTTGGGATTATTACGGGTCACCGTGGTGGCCGATCAGAAAATGACACACGCAAGCGAGGTATCCTTTTAACTAAAAAGGGGTTAGCCCAGCGGTTAGCTCAGTTGTCCCAATGACCGTCTTTCATAGAACTATTCCCTCAACGTTCTATTAATCGCACCACCTTTCACCTGATTAGGTCAAGAAAGGAGTTGAATCAAATTACCACAAATTTAATTCACAAGTATGCTGATGGTACAATTACACGCACATAAAACAAATGCAAAACATAGATCAGAAAATATATTGACCGCGACAACAATGAACTCCCAGATGGCGCGTGACAATAGCGTTCTTGACAACAACAATGACAACAGCGTTCTTGAACCTCTATAGGTTCATGAACGCTAACATTCTAACATGGAGGTTCAAATAAACGGAACTGGAACAAAATACACATTTTGTTTTCATTTTTGATAGCCCAGAAAATGAAATGTAACGTGGGAAATCATGCACAAAGTCTACACAGGTAAAGGTTTAGGAATAACGCTAACATGGAGGTTTAAATTGACATTTTTGGCCAACGCATTTTCATAACTAGCCCTCGATCATTAGCGACGGCTAAGTTTAAGGTGTTGCTCCCACCTTCGCATGTAATCGCGGAACTTGATTAAACCTTTTATATAGAAATGAATCCGTGCCACAATGTATACAGAACCCAATCAAATTTGCTGTCAAGGTCTCACGTGCTGGTCGCAACCAACGCCGTTAAGGTGTTTGCTGTGAATAAGGGCTGCGGCACATCCATAACGCTGTCATGGTGGAGCTCCTTGTTGCTGAAGCAACCGGTAAAAGCGTCCTAATAAATAATCGCTAATAAACTTTCAAAAATGCACGAAAGAATTCAGAAGCCCCCCCCCCCCCCCCCCCCGCCCCCTTCCAAAAAATACAAGAGGTAGTAAACACAGCGGCATCTTCCCCTGGCATGCACGATTGGTCATGCAGACTTGGCACTTCGTTTTCAGTACACACTTCCTTACCAAGTGCCTGCAATATGCGACATAGCAGGTTAATAAAATAATTAAGAAAGCCCACTAACGACAGTACAAGCATCAACGGCAGGGGAAGCCCAGAAGAAGGCTCTTGGAATTTTTGTTCCAAATGAGAACGTAAAAAAACGTAAAAAAAGACAGCCTATATAGAATGTGCGCCCGCCGCTTTTGCTTCATGCGCAGAGTCAAGAAGGGGAAGGGAAAAGCATTCCTGGTGCCTGTCCGTCAAATTAATCCCTCGTTAACTCGAACTCTGCTATCTCAAAATATCTTCTCGAAACTTTTTCTCACAGTGTGTTTACCTCCCATAGGCGCTAAGAATTAGCCCGCTTTATCTCGAAATGTTTTTTCGGAGGACCACTGATGTCTCGAAATACTGGCAGAGAGGACACAAGGCAAAGTCCGCTGCAGGCAGCTGATAAGGTCCCCGTTCGAATGATTACTCCCGCCGAACGCGGTCGTGAAGTGCAAGTTTACGCGGACTACGCGTCCCCGTTACCGGAATGCTGCCTGGCGCGTACATCATTGCTGTGGACGACGCAGCTGATCATACGGACAAGGAGGAGCCTCCAGAAGTGCGTGCGTACAACGCCAGAAATAACATACATGCTGCGTCTGCTTTGTAACAAGGTAGGATGTAGCGGTGGCGACCACCAATTCATGCGATGCGTTGATAATTCTCGGGTACGCTTTTCTGGGATGCAGATGCGAAAGCGAAACAGCCGAGTGCAACACAGTTCTTTCTTCTGCAATAATAAAAGTTTCTTTTTCCTGCGAATTATTTTGCCTGAATTCATTACGAAATCTCCACTGTGCAATAGTGCTTTTGTCAGCACCACTAGCTGTTATTTCAGGGACCTGGCTACAAATTTTCTGCATTTGACTTGACTCGAAACTCTGCGCTTATCTCAAAATTTTCAGCTAATTTTACGACTGAGTTAACGAGAGGTTACTGTATATCAACAATTAACGTTTTCAGAAAACGCATAAAAAATGAGAAAGTATCGTTCAAGCGGAGTCATAACGTTTCTGCGTCTACTTTCTAAATCAGCTGACCGAAGGTGCAGGTTCGATTCCCGGCGGCGGCGGGGCCGCTTTTGTGATGGAGGATAAAAGCGAAAAACGCGCGTGTCTTCGAGATTTCGGCGCACGTTAAAGATCCCCAGGTGGTTAAAATTAATCCGAAGCCCCCCAGTACCGCTTGCCTCATCGCCTGTGTAGCGCCGGCGCGTCAAACTTCATAATCCAAAATGAATCAGCTTCGCAAGCGCAAAACACCGCCGCGAGCAACGCAAATTTTGCCGCGCGCAGGCTTGGAGCTGGTGCCGGGGAGCGCCGGCTGTTCAGTTGTCGACGACAGCAGCGCCGCCGCTACACCGGCTTTATTTTCTGCGCGAAAGTCGACCCGGCGGAGCAATGGGAGAGGCCGCCGCTCGGGCCACTCTAAAACTTCTAGTACACTCTAGCGACAGTGAGAAGCAGGCCGGTCCTGCGGCTGATTTTGAAACGGGCCGCTAGGGGGATTTCAGGGGCGCCCCTACAGGCAGAGCTCGATGCGTATACCACATTTGTAGGCACCCACGAATCGTGCCCGGGCTAAATTAAATATATTTCGCTGTCGCACATGTGCCAAGCAGCACACTGGACGTCCCTGTCAGCTCCCATGTGGAAAATCTGGACGACGGCAGCCCCTAGGCAAATCCCGTTGGCTTCTTGTTCACGAACCATGGGAACGACCGATTTCGGCTGCACTTGTCAAATTTACATACGTCCTACTTAAGGCATGACTTACCCGAATAAGCTTACGTGTCAATGTCATCCTCCCGTGTGTCGCTCGATCCTTCCCGCATACGTGAGACCAAGGTTAATACCACTGCCGCTAAACAAGCTGTGCTTTATTTATTGGCACTAATTGATTAGAATAGCTGGATTTTCCTCGCAATTCATCTGGGCCCAGCGGGTGCTTAGTTATACGCATTCAACCTCCTTCGCACAGATGAGCCTGCAGAGCAACACGCAAGCGGGCAGCAGACCACTCGTATCGGACGGAAACACCTGTAGAAATGGAATTGGGACAACACTGCTTCAGTAACACACACCTGTAATGCCTCATTGACACACAAGCCTGAGTTCTAGAGTTTCTCTAACATTTGGGTACCAAACTACACAGGGCGTCTTTTGTAGGTGCTCTGCTTCTCTTGCATGTGACCAAGCTTATGTTGAGATGGCAGTATTGTTACGCAAAGACGCACGTGTAATGTGTCTTTTACGCGCAATAAAGCGGTTCTATTACTATATGAGGTGAACTAACGCATGTTTGGTCCCCAACGAACCTTTTCGTCGTACGTTTAGCTTATCGTCTGAGAGAAAAGACCCAAGAACGTAAAACCATAAATTTAATGCCCAGCCTTTTGATTTTTTTAGATGCGGCTACAAATGACA
Source organism: Haemaphysalis longicornis (assembly GCF_048455015.1). NCBI lineage: Eukaryota > Metazoa > Arthropoda > Arachnida > Ixodida > Ixodidae > Haemaphysalis > Haemaphysalis longicornis. The sequence goes on along the minus strand of NW_027526203.1, from coordinate 196,100,310 downwards.
TGCATGCTTTGTTATAAGTGAATTCACCAAGCTACATAAATCTACGGGAGCAGCACAATTATTCCCGCAAGAGCGTTATTCGGCTCCTTGAGCGATTTTTTATGGGCTCAAGTCGTCCGGAGTAGCCGGGATTTTCAGCCGTGCTCACCAAACGTCCACGCAAGAACGTTATCACCGACAACTGGAAACGGTGACGCAGCAGCCAGAGGCGAGCGCCCGCCAAATCCTGGGACCGGGCGTAGCGACCACGGGATGGTGAAAAGGAGGAAGCTCGCCGATGAGTGGCTCCAGACTCTGCTGATGACGGATGTGGTGGGAAATCCGCGCCCAACTTTGAACTGACTGGCATTTAGTGGTTGCTGCGAAAGCGCCCAGTCCTCGAGCAGCAATCACCGGCATTGCAAAGCGTATTGCAAGAGCGGCATTTCGGCATGAAGGTAATAATGCCATGTGCATGCCAAGCAAACGCCTGTCACTGGCAACCGCGGTCGAAAGCGCCACCAATTATGCTTATCGTGAGGCGGGTGTTTGCTTTTGTCGCAGCTATGTAAACTAGGCCCTAGCCTCGCTCGCTCAGGTGACCTTGCTTTGTGGGCATGAATGGTGAACGCCGCAGCTCCGTTCCAAAACTCTCCCTCGACGACGAAATAACGGTTTCGCGTCTCACTTCTTAGGACATAGACGAAGATGTACTCTGCAACATTTTTTAGGGCGCAGGACCTAAAATCTACAGTTACGTGTGCGCATTCGCATACAAACCCAGCGCAGCGAAAGCTGATGTGAGGGAGCTAGTATACTAGCCCCCTGATATCAGCTTTCGCTGCGCAGGGATGATATCGCCGTAACGTGGCTTTACCAGCCGGCTCCAAAATGCTCTAGGTCCCTGGTAGGCAGGCATTGTGATAGTGCCCACGGAGGATGATGATACAGCTTCATTCATAATTACGTCTGGGCTCTGCGAAAGGAAATGATTGCCGTGTTCATAAAATTGGCCGCGTATCTGCTTACCTCGCTGCAAATGACGTGGAAAGACGATAGTCTCCTGCTGCCCCCGGCACGTAAATGCCCCTATTCTCTACCACCGCCCACTTCCACGCGAGATTCCGTTCCCTTGTGGGTACGGGCCCGGCACTTCCTGTGCGCACGCAGCGTCGTCTACCGGTTCGCTTAGAACACTCCTCCTAATGCTTTGAGCGGCTGTCCCGTTGTTCGTACTTACTAGCCTTGGGGTAGGATCGGGGGTTTTGGCGCGAACGACCAGAGTCCGAGTCCCAGCAGGGCTTGAATTTTTTGCTAAGACCCGCCATTTTTTAGTGTGAAACGTTCTTTTGGCTCAGTTCTACGCATTTTTTTCATAAATCAGGTTGGTTTGGGATTTTTTTTTTTTTTAGGTTGGTTTAGCAGTGGGACGTGGCATATCGACACGTTCAACTAACTTCCTGCATCGCACCGGGAGAGCCTAGCTTGAAGCTATCTCGGGATGGAATATCGCACATCGCAGTGCTCGCACGCTCTTCCCCTCCCGCCTCGCTCCTTGCACGATAAACACGGTAGATGTTTCCTCAAGTCTATTCCACTTTCCCGCGTTAGCACTGCTCGCGCGCCGTCAATTGGAACCTTTCGTTACTGTTGCAGTTTGAATGCCGCCTTAAAGCCGTGGCTCGGGCTCGAGCCCTTTTTGTATTTTAGGTCAAAACATTGTTTCAACGCGTCAATCGTGCACACTTCTATTTTTAAATTAGAACAACGCTGCTTGTACCAGCAATGTGTTGATGTTACTGACTTCTTTTTGCTGAACAATGTTGACAGGTATGAAGTGTGGTGTCATATTTAGTAGTTTAGAAAGGTTTTGCCTCAATAAAGTACTTGTTCAAGAATCTTTTTAGCTTTTGGCCAGGTGACTGAATCAGGGGACAGACAGACAGACAAAAAGAAAAACCATCGTCTTTAAAAAGCGCAAGCTTTCTTCAGAATCTTTCGTGTAGCCATTCTAGGAATCGTACCTTCCGCGGATAAGTTCGTCTTCATCATAATTAGCTGCCGCTGTATCCGCCCAATAGTCCCGGCGGAAGAAGTTTCGGGGACAGCATCTTCGTCAAACTTTCCTTTATTGCCACCGAGCTAATCCCCCCAACGATGGCGCGCAAGTGGAAATAATGCCAAATTAACAGCACCTCTAGCCCCATTGCTACACAGCTCGATGTTTAAAGGAGTCATGAAGAGAAAATATAACTTCTTTTAATTTGAAAGAACTAGGATTCAGTATCTCACTCAAAGATGTTTTTTAACGAAAAAACAGCAAGAAGTATTTAAAAAATTTCAAATTTTGCACCACAGTGACGTGTTATAAGCAAGAATGACGTCATACGGACCAACAATAAAAGATAATTTTCAGTGCGTTAACTGCACGTTAGCATTCAAGTGATGCGGTCAAGTGGAACTAGAGGCCCCATTACAGCCGTCCAGTCATATGTCGTCGCGACAGATCACTTAGGCGACCGCCAATCGCACAAACAAGGTTCCGTGACGTCATAGAAAAGTTGCGGGAAATTGGCTAGGGGGTCGCGACTGCTTCACACGTCTTCTTTAATATCTCCGTTATTTGTTCGAAGATTGCGATGATATTGGTATCATTGTTATCGGGACTAAGCCGTCTTTTTAATAAACCCAACTTGTATTTTGTCTTCATGGCTCCTTTAAATTTTCCTCGCAATGCAGGCTTCTTAGAACGTCTCACAAAGTATACCATGACACGAAGAGCTCAAGCGCGCCGCTATACCGTAGACCGGGGGTCGCCAACCTTTTGAGGCAAAGGGCCTAGTTGCATGAAGACGACACGGCGGGGGCCGGGCGGAAAATTGGGGAGGGGGGAGGGGGGTCTTTAAAGGGAAAAGAAAAAAATCGGCGAATTGACCATAATATTTGATGTTAATTGACAATAATCTGGCTAAGTGGGTCAATGTAAGAGACAATGGGATAAGGGATAACGTAAGGGACAATGCCATCTGGAAGCGATCTCTTTGTTCCTGTCTAACCTCATTTGTGGTAAAAAGAGCCATGTCGGCCTTCAGATAGGAAGTTTCAAGGGGGGGGGGGGATTCTGACGTCGTGCCGGGAGCGGAATAAGCCCTCATTCACACAGCCGTCACCTTCTCCGTCACGGCACCGTCACGTCAAGAAACCGCGACGGAGACGTAAACGGTGCGTACTGGAGCTCTCCGTCAGAGTACAGGGTCGTCTGCCTGGTGATCAGTTTAGCCTAGAATTGAGCGTGCTTAATCTGAGAAGTAAAGAAAATGGCTCGTGCTCACTTTTCGCTCAATTTAGCCGTAAAAATTTGTTTTCTGATTAGCTGGTTTACCGCGGGGCATGGTCCCGTCGCGTTGACGGGACGGAAACGTAGAGCTCGGCCTCCCGTCACCGTCGCACCGTTTTCGGCTTCGGCGAGGAATCGCCCGAAAAATTCCCCCGCATTTCCCCGAAGGGGAGAATGTGAAAGTGCGCATGCACGGTTGTCGGCCCGCTTGCGGCGCTTGCGCTCGGCCCCCGCAGCCCACCGCCTCGCCGCCTTCTCTTCCATCTCTTCCATCGGGTTTGTAGTATCACGTGTACACCACGCAGTTATCAAGCCGCTATAACGCCGCTGAGTCGCCAACGCACGCCGCTGACGACGTAGTTTGAATGCGTTAAAGATATAAGGCGCGTCACTAACACTGATATCAGCGTCGCGTCCGTGGCTTGGTCGGTAGAGCGTCGCGCTGCGGCCGCAAAGTCCTCGGATCGAAACCTGGCGCCGGATGCTGTTTCTTTTTTAAATATAGAGGAGCACTGCGGACGCCGCCGCCGCCGACGCCGCCGCCGCCGCCGCCGGCGGTGGATGGTTTGGGGTCGCTTATAAAGTGCATTGCACTTAAAAACCGTCGCCCATGACGGAAGACGGTGACGTGACGGTGACGTGACGGGGTGAAAAACGGCTGCGTGAATGAGGGCTAATACTGCCCCACGGGCACATGCGACCACCCGCGGACCGCAGGTTGCAGACACCTGCCGTAGACGGACGCACCAAGTTGCTCGCAAGCACCCTTTTGATCATTTCCTTGTTTTTCCCCATTCAGTGTCACACGCATGCGCTACGAGTTTGATCAAGCTCGAAAAATGAAGGTGCATCTGCACGATAAAAAAATTAAAAGAACTGATACCCGGTTTACGTTATCGCATAAGTTGAGAGACAGCAAACACATGGAAGACGGGCAAAAACGTATTAAATGGGAATTTCCACTCTCTTGCGCCAAGACCCACAACAAGCTTGTTGTTTTTTAAAAAAAAAAACAAGTTAATTTTCTAAGAAAACAGTACAAGTACCACCTTGTGACCTCTGAAGAAAAGTTAGGGGAACTTTATGCTTATATAACCCCCCCCCCACCTGGCATTCGGAGTTACACAGAATTTCGATACACGTTCCACAACTCGTGGTCGGCACTGCAAGATACACAGGAGGTAGCAAGGCATTAAACGAAAGGAAAATACATAACTTGTCAGTCACGCGTGTTTCAGCAGGTTTGATATCGTCACGGGCTTTTGGGGGTTGCGGGAGCACTGCGACGGCCTCGGGATATCGGCGCTTCCTGCTGGGCATCCGGTGAAGGCATTGCTCCAGTTTGGCTGGCCCCCTTTTTGGTGGGGCTTTTTTTTTGCCCGTGGTGGAACTGCACGCAGAAAGCTCTACCTGAACGGCACCTGTGGGGGTACGTTGCTGCTCCCCCGTTCCCTTTCCGACAACCTTCATGGTGGTGCTTGGCGTTTGGTACTTTGCAGGGCTGGGCACAGACATTCCTTTCTTGGGTCTGGACATGCGCGCTGGAGGGCTGTGTGCTGCCGCTCTTTTAAGTGCGAATGCACTTTATAAGCGACCCCAAACCTTCCACCGCCGGCGGCGGCGGCGTCCGCAGTCCTCCTCTCCCTAGCAACGGCGTGGAGCGGAGAGGAGCGTCGGTAGCAACGGCGCAGTGACGTCACTTCACCACGTGACCGCGCTCGCTCCGCCTCCTCGCCGTGGCTGCGCGGGTGCGCGCCGCTCCCCGCACCGCTCCTCGCGCCGTGACGTCATGGTATGACGTCACAGCGCGCCTCCTCTCCCCAGCAGCTGCCGCGCGCCTCTCTCTCCACCGTGACGTCACACTCTCTCCTCTCCCCCTCGCTCGGCTGCAGCTGCCGTGCGCCGCTGTCCCTCTCCCCTTGCGCTCGCCTCCTCCCTCAGCCACCTGGCTCGGCGCGCTCGGCGCGGCGTACCCCCCTATATATGCAGCGATAAACTGCCAGACCTCCGTGGGTCGGCTCGCGCGCGCTCACGGGCGAATGCCAACGGATTTTAACTTTACTCCCCCTCATAGCATCACCCCGTGCATTCGCACTTAACCATGTTCACCCTCGGGGAAATGCTTGGGAGTTTTTTTCTTCCCCGCACTGGCGGCTGCTGTGCTCTCCGTACCATAGGAAGGCTTGACACTGGTGGCGGCCGCTTTCGCCTTGGATCGACGGGTCGGTGCTTTTGCCGGACTGGATGGTGGCTGTTTATTGGGTCTCGGTGTGGCAGCTAGTTTTCTGGCAGCAGGCGTCATGGCTGCCTTCTCTGGACTATGGCTTGGCGTCGCGAGCCTTTTCCTTACAGTGCAGGTCCTCTTTGGGCGTGCAGGCATGTACGTCCTTGTGGAACTCTGCATTCCTGCCCTCTGTTACGGTCTCAGCGTTTTCGTCTCAGGCTTGGCGTCTGCGTCGTCTCCCTTGATCTCGGCTTTTCGCTCCTGAGGCTGGGCGTCGCTGACTTCCTAGAAGGGCTTGGTGTCGCGAGCCTTCTGCTTGCAGTTGGGGCCCTCTTGGGGCGTCATGTGTCCGCCCATTTCGGCCACTGCAATTCGGCCTTCCTTCCGGGCTCGGCGTCGTTGCCTTTCGTCTTGGGCTCGGTGTCTGCGTTGTCTCCCTTGATCTTGGCTTTTTGCGCTGGGGGCTGGGCGTGGCTGACTTGGTTGTTTGGTTGGTGCCAAAAGAATGGCTCATACCCACTCAGGGGGATTGGCCAGGAAATGGGCGCTAACTGAGAGAGAAAAAAAAACGGACTCAGGATTAAAAGAAATAAAGTGAATGCACGAAGTACTCGGTTAGGAAAAAAGGGTATATAAACGGGAATAAAAAAGATAATAAGTAGACTGCTAGAAAATGAGGTGCGGCAGCAGAGAGGACACACCAACTATAAAATCAACACTAATGAATCAGGAAAGGATAGGCAGAAGAACAGCCGTGAAAAGTACGTAAAGAAATAAAGCAAGAAGATACGGCATCGAAGGAGAGACAGTGAGCGGGAAGGCAGTCGGTACAGTCGCTGACATGTTTTATAGAGCAGCCCGCCATCTTGATCTAGCGGCTAGCATGGTGGACGGCGAGATTCAGAAATGAATGAATCTACAGCGCGGCAAAGATTCCCGCGGCAAAAACCCAGGACTTTCGCCCCGAATGATAATATTAGAGGAACAGAGATTGGGTTGTGTTGTGTTGTGTAATGTAGTTCTGTTCATGCCACCAGGTGGCGCACACTGCTAAGGTGGCCAATTTCCATTGTCATCATCAGTAACCGCAGCCTGGTTATAAATAGCACTAAACAAGAATAAAGGCTCTCTTTTCCGTGGGCACGAGGTGGCGTCTGCATCTCTCTGCCACGTATGGTGACTCGGCGGGCTTGAGATAAAACATAATGGCGACGAGGTAACCCTTTTCGGCTGCGGGCGGAACCCCACGTCAGTACCTAAGTACGGCATACGGAAATCTTCTTCAATGGCACTGACGCCACCGCCGCCGTTTCTACTGACACCGGGAAAGCCCGTCATACTGTGGACGCAATGGCGTCGGCTGTTCGAGAACTACCTCGTAGCGTCGGCAGGCGACGCGTACCTGCCAGCACGCCGCAGGCACTCCTTCTACACTGCCTGGGGGTCGAGGGACAACGAATCTACTACACTCTACCAGAGAAGCAACCTACGGAGGACGACGACGAATTCAAGACTGCTCTACAGACACTCGAGGCCTACTACGCAGCAAGTAGTAACGTTGTCACTGAACGCCAGCAGTTTGGTCAACGCGTTCAGTTGCTGCGTGAGAACGCGGACATGTTAGTTTCTTCGCTGCGAGAACTTTCACTTGCCTGCGCCTTTAATGACAGGGGCGACGAGTTCATACGCAACCAACTCGTTGCAGAGACGAGCAACCCCGTACTTCGGGAGTGGCTACTTTTGGAAGGCTCCTCATTGACGTTGGACAGGGGCCTCACAATTGATCGAAGTATCGAAGAAGCCTCAAAATATTCCAAGGAGTTGTCATCTGCTAGCCCTGCAGGGTACGTGCAAAAAGTGGATAAGCGTTTGGCGCCAGGGCCAGTCGAACGTGCCTCGTCGGGACAAAACAGTAGGACTTGCTTTCGCTGCGGCTCTGCGAAACACTTAGCCAATTCTAGTATTTGCAAATCAAGGAAGAAGACCTGCAACAAATGTGGCAAGGTAGGCCATTTCGAGAGAGTCTGTCGTAGCGAGCAGCTTAGCAAGAAGTCCCTCGCTGTTCAAGAAGTCCAGCACCGCGATCCTACAGCTCTCAGCGCACTGCAACTTAACGGGGAACATAGCACCGGAGTGCGCATACAAGTACAGGTTCAAGAAACTCCCGTCGATTTCCTCCTGGACACGGGTTCTGCAGTTTCAATTCTTGTTGCTGACACGTACAGCAAACTGAGGCCTCCACCACCACTCCAGCCAACATCGGCAACATTGCTCGATTTTTCACGCAGAAAAATCAACATTCAAGGATGCTTCGCCACTCCAGTCCAGTATCGGAACCGGCATGCTCAACTCCTTTTCTACTTGGTAGCACAAGGCACAAATCTCCTGGGCATCGACGCCATCAACACACTGCAACTACAGATAAATGGTACGTCACTGAGCTGTTTCCACACTTCTTGTAAACTGGAAGGGCTCTCTCCTGATCTGCTATCCCAGTTCTCTCACCTGTTTGACGGGAATTCGGGTCTTGCAAAGGGCTTCGTGCATAAAGTCAAGATACGCAAGGATGTTGCTCCTGTAAGCGCTAAACTACGACGCTTGCCGTTTGCGGTGAAGGAATCTGTGGAAGCTGAACTGAATTGGCTAGAACAGGAAGATATGATTGAGAAAATTGACAATTCCCCTTGGGTCTCCCCAATAGTTGTAACGAAGAAAAAGAATGGGAAAATTGGGATATGTGTAGACCTGCGGGAACCTAACAAAGCAATCATTGTGGACTCAATTTCCCTGCCCCACACAAAAGAGTTGCTACGCAAGCTGCATGGTGCAAAGTTCTTTTCAAGACTGGATTTGGCCTCGGCCTATCATCAAATGACTCTTAGCCCAGACAGAAGAGACCTGACTGCTTTCATCACAGAGCATGGGCTGTACAGGTACAAGCGTATCTGTTTTGGACTCGCTTCGGCACCAGCTACTTTCCACAGAATGGTGACTAGAATCTTGCAAGGCTGCAGAAATACTCTCTGCTACATCGACGACATTGTTGTGTTTGGGTGCACAAAAGAAGAGCATGACGCCTGCCTTCGGCAGGTTTCGAAGTGCATTGCCCATGCTGAGCTAAAACTGAATGACAAGCGCATTTTTGGAGTGAAGGAGCTTGACATTTTGGGTCACAGAGTGACTGAAGAAGGGGTTCGCCCACTTGTGAGCAATGTAGAGGCCATCCAGACAGTTCCAGCCCCCACAAATGTAGCAACGTTGCGCTCTTTCCTAGCATGGCTGGGTATTATGAAAAATTCATACCGCACTATGCTGAACTCGTTGAGCATCTACGACAGCTCTTACGAAAGAGAGTAGGTTTCACTTCGACGCCAGAAAGGCAAGCCTGTTTTGACCAGCTGAAGCTCCTCTTGGCAAGTAACTGCTTACAGCTTTTCGACTATGCTCTGGAAATAATGGTTACCACAGATGCTTCTGGCATTGGCATAGGAGCTGTACTCCAGCAACAGAAGCCAAGTACTTGGTAGGCGAACTGGAAGCGCTAGCCTGCAAGTGGGCATGTGAGCATTGGAAAATGTACCTTTGGCGCAGGCACTTCACGTTACGCACAGACCATCAGGCACTGGTGACGCTGCTCGGTGCAAATGGAGCGGGCGGTCAGCCTTTCAGGATTGCCAGATGGCATGCCAGACTGCTGGCGTACAATTACACAATAGAATACAAGAAAGGAACTGAAAACACTGTCGAAGATGTCCTTTCCCGGTTACGTCAGGAGAAGTATGGAGTCCGTCCGGAGCCGGAAGATGCTGTTTGCTTTGTTTCTTCATGTTTAACTCACGAGGAATTCGTAACCGCAACTGCGCAGGATCCTGTACTTTGCCAAGTGATGCAGTGGACAACGTCCAGATGGCCATCAGCCAAGACGCTGCCTACAGAAGCAATGCCTTTCTACAGGGTTCGGGACGAACTGTCAGTGGTGAATGACCTGCTGCTGCGAGGGGAACAGTTCGTGGTACCTTCTTCGTTGGTGAGCAGACTTCTGGATGTCACCCATGAATCACACCCAGGCATCCTGCGTACAAAGCAACGGCTCCGAGAAAAATATTGGTGGCCTGGCATGAGCAAGCACGTGGAACAGCTGGTCAAGTCTTGTGCCGTTTTTCAGTCTGTTGACAAATCAGCAAAGCCAGTTGTGCCGCTAATGCAGCTGGTACCATTTCCTTCAGCACCGTGGGAGAAGATAGGCATCGACATCGTTGCATGGTCCTTTCGCAAGGGCTCCTCAGGACTGTCGTTTTGCCGTTACTTTAGTAGACTACTTCAGCAAGTGGCCAGAAGTAGGGTTCACCTCCAACGTCACTTCAGCGACGACCATGTCCTTTTTGCGGAGTATATTTAGCCTTGAAGGCTATCCGAAGGAGATAGTGAGTGACCATGGGCCACAATTTACATCAGTCTAGTTTGAAGAATTCTTGCGCAATAGAGGTATCCACCACACAATCTCTACAGTCTATCATTCACAATCAAATGGACAAGTGGTACGGTTTAATCGTGTGTTAAAGGGACAGATAACCGATTTTTGTCGAGTATATATTCTCTATCCCAAATGAAAGGGCATCACTTAAAGCACCTTGACGAGAAACGGTTTTGATGATAACGCCCTAGAACTTTTAAATCGAAATTTTTAGATTTACGGGCCGTATGTGTCCCTCCCAAAACTAATGCTGGCAACCATGATATAGAGTAGCTCGGCAACATACTTTCGTCTGCATGCGAAATGAAAAACGATATTTAAAAACTTGTCCCCAGCTAAAAAGTTTGAATCGCAGGCTTTCCTGTTCCTCTATGTGTTTTTTTAATGCAACGGTCTATTTTGCACGAATGCGCCATCTGTTGGGATAGACAATAGGTAGAATCTGGCTTCACGTTGTGGAGGTGGGAAGTTCGATTCTCCCCGGGCGCACCGTTTCTTTTTTTTTTTTTAAGCTGCCGTTGGCGTATTTGGAAACTGAAATCAGATATTTTGGCAGAACAAACGCCCCTGACTCGGGCAAAATCGTCAAAGCTCCTTCGCTGGGTCAGTTTACTGAACGCTGCCGTTGATTCTGGGCATGGGTTGATTCTGGGTTGATTCTAGCCACACTGAGAGCCACCCAGCGACGGCGGGTGGCGTGTCTTTAAAAAATTCAAAATAATGTTTAGAAATACATATACAATTTAACCTTGAACAAATACTTGTGTTAAGAGGTTTTCAGTACGTAAATAAACGTTTCAGCAGTTACAGTAGCTGCTAGGTTTGCAGGTCACGTGACAGGGACACATATTGTAGTGTCAAGCTTCGACACTACGAACCGCCACCCTTCCGATTTCAGGAAGATTGCTGCCAAATTAAAATTATTTCCGCCAATTTGTTCAGAAATTGCTTGTGGTTACCGGGCTATATAAAACACTGGCTTTAATATGAGATAGAGAACATATACGCGACAAAAATCGGTTGTCTGTCCCTTTAAAGGACTACGTTCAGGTGTGTCTGGAGGAACACCGCCCACTAAAGGAGGCTGTCACAGAATACCTTGGGATCTACCGCTGCACCCCGCATGCAACTACGGGTCAGAAACCTGCTGTTCTCCTACACGGCCGTCACCCAAGGACCAGACTCGATGTCGCTGCAGGACCGACTGGAAGTATTCCCGCGGTGGAAGGCGTGGAGCTTCAAGCCGTCAAGCAAAGGGAAAGTCGGAAACAGCTTGCAAGCAAGCACTGTACGGATCGACGTCGTGCAGCCAAGCATTCGTCATTGAGTGCAGGACAAGCAGTTCGGATTAAGCTACCGGGACATGTGCCAAAGGGTTCCCCATCAAATTCACCTCCTTTCACCGTGGTTCGGCGCCAACATGAGGACACGTACTAGCTGAGCGACGGTCGCGTTTAGAATCGTGAGCGGCTGATTCAATACACTGCAGCCTGGAATCCTGCGACAGATGCAACCCGCGGTCCCCTTGGGACTGCCAGCTCCACAGCAGCACAGTCCCCGAGTGCCCGGATGTCCCAGCCACTTACTACCCCGGCCAGCACCGACAGAACGGCAGTTCCAACTTCAAGTGCAAGTGCTGGTGTGCCGAGTGTTGATGTCACGGACATGAGTGTACCAAGGAACGTGTTGGGTGGGACTGAGGCAAGTGCTGAAAGTGAGGCTCTACGGTGATCCATCAGAGACCGACGCAAACCTGCGTGGCTTGTCCAATATGACTTATGAGACATTGCAGTGACTGTGTGCTGCCCCTTTTTTGAAGGAGGGGATGTTGTGTTGTGTAATGTAGTTCTGTTCATGCGAACAGATGGCGCACAGTGCTAAGGTGGCCAATTTCCATTGTCATCATCAGTAACCGCAGCCTGGTTATAAATGGCATGTAACAAGAATAAAGGCTCTCTTTTCCGTGTGTACGAGGTGGCGTCTACATCTCTCTGCCACGTATGGTGACTCGGTGGGCTTGAGATACAACAGGTGGGCCAATTAATTAAAAGTGTTTCCAGATATCTGTGTCGTATGGAGGTGAACCGTCGGCAGAAGAGGAAAAAATGTTCTATTGTCTCTAATTCATTGCAAAATGCACAAAGGGGTGAGGGGGACAAATCACAGTGGTGCAAATAATAATTGAAATTTGGTACGCCACAGCGAAAGTTAGTTAGGCTAACTTCACATTCTCGTGATTGACTAATCCGGGGCTTCCATGAGTACCGGAAATGCTCAAGCTCTGAACCTACGCACGCAGTTTCAGTTATGCTTTGTAGGAGGCCTAATCTACGAAAACGTGCCGAGGTGAGGAAATGTATGGGCGGAAGGATTTCCACCACTGGGACATTCAATGCAAGTCCCGCCAACGTATCTGCCGATTCGTTAATCAAGATGCCAGAGTGTCCAGGCACCCACACCAAACGAAGTTCTCGTACTGATGTATGCAATAAATAATTAAGGGCTCGACGTAGAGGAGATGTATTTGGGGACGAAAGAGCAGTGCAAACTGAGAGAGAGTCAGTAATCACTATTACATGTTGTTTAGTAGAATCTATCTTTCCAAGGGCTAGGATAATTGCCAAGTATTCTGCATGAAAAGAACTAGTGAAGTCAGGTAGTCAGAGGAAAAATAAGGCCGAGTCTAAATCAGGAGAAACAATACCCACGCCTGCCTTTTCAGTTCAGGACGGAGGCATCAGTGGCGATAATGGAAGGGCTGGGCAATGCGTCGTCGTCGTCGCCCTCTCCCTTCCTCGTCGTTGGTGGTGGGTCAGAAAGGCGCTATGCGTCGTTGTCCACTTCTGCGTCTCGCGAAAATATCGCATATTTGCAGTGGGGAAGACTTTCAAAAAGCTATTGAAAGCTGGCTTCGAAATGGCCACTAGAAATGCTACTGTTATGTCACTTGTTACGCGTCTCCTAAACTACCCCTAGCGGTAACACCCGGCGATGCTGGGTGGGCCAATATACCAGCGGGTATAACGTAAATTAAGTTAATCGTTACTTGTTGCAATTAGTTCACCGCACAGTTGTACACAATTAGGAATTCCTAGGTGCTGTAAATACATGGGCTCCTAGCGGAGGGGGGTGACTTTAAGTTGGTATTTCTTCAGCAAAAACGGAAGCAGACACCAAGACACCAACAACAAAAATTTAAGCCAGCCAGCCCTGGAAGCCTCCTCCGTGCAAAGTCTGCCTGAAATTTTTGCTGAAAACACTTATTGGGGTACCTAAGCCTGCTTACGGGCTTTGAAGGCGAAAGCCTGACAGTACTTATTAACAACTTTTGTACTGCTACGTCGTGTTCGCGTTTCTGGCTTCCGTTTCGTTTATTTGTTTTTTGGAGCAAATTTCTTCCACCGGCTTATTTCTGCTACACCGGGCTCGCGTCTCTTCCTTCGATTTCGTTTCTTCGTTTTACGGCGGACATTATGCCAGCAGGCATATACTGACACACGCCACAGCTTGCCTAGAACCGGGGTTCGATCTGCGAGGCTCGTGTGCACTTGGTACACTCATGTGCCATCACGTTCAAATGTCCCGCGCTACGCATTGTTCTGCAAATTTTACGTTTCCAATTCAAAGTTTTGTGAATTTTGTGAAGCGGGCACATTTGCCCCTCAAAGCATCCGATTCCTAGCCAATTCCCCAAATAGTTATGTGCGAAGAAGAAAGGGACAACCACAACAACTACAACTTTTATTTCGCCGGTGGAAATGTGCACAGGTAACTCAGTACAACAAAGAAAAACAGAAAGCTCAATGGTATCGCATTGGGCTATAGAGACCCGGGTTGAAATCCCATTGGATCGCACATGTGTTTTTTACAACGGCGGCCGCTTTCTTCACCGGGCAGCAACAACGACAAAAACGCCAGTGTTTTGCAGTATGGGGCACTTAAGGCTTTCGCCTTAAAAACCGAAGTGCACACTTGGGACGAATTCGAGACCTACCTTGCCTTTCCCTGGATTAACTGAGGTGCTGAGCCGCTCGAGGGCCCTATCAAATGCGTTCGAAAGGCTGACTTCTGCGCGCTTTATTCATGCGAGACATTCTGGTTGGAAGCTGCTGTTTCGAGTCGAAACGTACATGTACAGTCATGGACGAATGAAACGCGAACGCGAAAATATGAACAAGAACACAGAAAATTGAAAAATACTGTTCGTTGAGGTCCACCAATGGCGCGCCATTGGTATATTTGGAAAGCCACATTTCGCAACTTTGTTTTTGTAACAAAGCCACGTGTCATTTTGACCTGCATGTAAAGAAATCGTCCTCTTTTTGTGTTCTGGCTCATATTTTTGTGTTCCCATTTCCTTTGCCCACGAGTGTACAGTTTCCGCGCAGCTTTGCTAAAGCTGCAAGGCCATGACGGCAAGGAACGATGTTCCGGTGAACATGACAATCGTTCCGACCCCGCGGTTCCCCAAACTGTTAGCACAAAGGGCCAGAGGAACCATCAGCATCGACAAAATCAATCCATCCGCCAATTGCAGGAGGCTCAAATGCACGCCCTCACTTTTGCAGCTCGGGCAAGGTGCCTCTGTGTGTGTGCTCGAAAAAAAGTTGCTGACTTCCACGATCGTGAACTCTTTTGGCCCCTCTTTCCACCTCTCGATGTCATTCTAAAGTGAAGTGGCGAGTTCGCTGCGTCGCCCACGGAGTCATACTTTCGACTTCCTTCCGAAAGACGAAGAATTCATGCTGCCATGCTGCCGTCACCGCCATTATTTTTTCTGCTGCTAGGTGGCAGCGACAGGTGACTTCGGCAGCATCAAAGTTCAGTCTTTTAGCGGGCATAGAGTCGGAAACTCAATTGCTTACTTTAGTAACGTTCTCACCTAAGCCAGTCGTGGCCACAATGTGTACCTATTAGGGTAAACAGAACGGAAAAGAGAAAAGTCCGGCTAGGGCTCCTCGTATA